>NW_028258333.1:39536322-39847030 GCF_053883595.1 Heterocephalus glaber
TTTGCATGAATATGACTACTAAAAATATTTAAGATTTTTTTACAGATCTGGTTGTGCTTAGAGGTACTTTTGAATCATTGTAATTTTTTAATTTGGAATAGTTTATATCTCAACTTCACCTATTGAATACACAGATTCATAATGTTACATTTTGATTTTGATGTTTAGGATTTACTTTTGAATTTTATTTCATAATTACACAAAATGATTTTGAAATCAAATCTACAAAACAATTGATATTCATAGAAAATTTAATTTAATTTTTACCTCCTTCATATTACTACTTGGCTCATGTAGATAACTATTTGTATTATTATTTTGTATTTTAAATATATAAGCATATTTGGGTATAGTTAAATAGTAGAATTGTATACAGAGTTTTCTTTATGTTGCTTTTTTTACTTAACAATACATTCCTGTATACAACATATTCTTGTATCTTGACATTACTCCATAGTTGCATGTAGATATATTAATGATTGTTATGATAGATTTCCACTGTGTTAATGCACCATGTTTATTCAATCTATCTCTTATTGAATTATGTCTACACACATAAGAAATATAATTAAATCTTAACTCCTGCTATTTATGAATGTGACCTTATTGGAAATAGTGTTTTTGCAGGTACTATAGGTTAAGATGACATCATACTCATATATTCAGTGGACTCTAATCCAATTTTACTGATGAACTGTAAGAGGAAAAGAGAGACACTCAGGGTCAAGAAGGTCACATGACATGGAGGCAGGGATTGGAGAGATACAGCTCTGAGCTAGGAACTCCAGGATTGCCAGCAGCTGGAAGAGATAGGGAAAGATTTCTTATTACAGGTTTCAGAAAGAGCATAGGCCTTCTTGATTTCAGAATTCGAGCCTTGAGAAATACAACAAAAATGTACATTTTTGTTCTTTTAAGCCATCCAGTTTGTACTAAATTGTTGTGGCAATCCTATGAAGATAATATACCTACTGATGGCTATTTTGATGTTTTCTAGGATGTGATGAAAAACTTTGTAATTACATCATTTTGTATCATTTTCTGGAGTCCTTGGAAGAAATTGTTAGAAATGACATTCCTGGTGAAAGGATATGTAGTTTTGAAAGGCAGTGCCAGATTCCTTTCCTTAAGAATTTTTATTATTTTGCTTTGCCAGAGATTTTCAAAAGTGCCATTTCCTTACACAAAATATCTTGCCAATCTGATAGGTAAAATTTTTTTTCTCAATGTAGTTTTAATTTGAATTGTCTTTTATTAGTAACATTGACCATATTTTCATATCATTAACAGCCTTTTGTATTTCTTTTCTCTTGGTCACTTGATCAACTATTTGCTTATATACTTAGCATATTTTTCTTTGACATTAAATACCTTCTTCCTTGTACCTAGAAGTTATTTCTATATTAGGTTTATTAATCATTAGAGATAGGTTACAAATGTTCCCAGTTTATTTTTTATTTGCTTATGGTAGTTATTTATTTATTGTCACACTTAAAGAATTTTTAAGCTATTTATTCCGTGGATTGAACAATTTTGGCATATACAAAGTATGATCAAAATGCATGGTGAGTGTTTAAATTTTTTAAAAATATATATTAGAGTAAAAGACACATTGCCATTAATCCCCTTCAAAATATTCCTCCTTGTAATAGACATACCTATCCCATCATTCCTACCAACGTCCAAAGTGGTTCTGAAGTCCTTTTTCCTGAGTATCTTTAAAAGGAATGATCAAAAATACAGTGAATGTTGTTGTTGATTGCCATCCAACGGAAAAGCGGGCTCTTAAAACATTGTAACGTGTCCTTCTCCACCTTATTCACCAGATCTGGCATCTTGTGACTGCTGGCTTTTCCCCAAAGTCAAAATGACCATGAGGGGTAAACTTTTTGAATCCATTCAGGACACTGAGGCAGCCACAACAGCACAACTGAAGATACTTACAAAAGAAGACGTCCAGAACTGCTTCAGAAAGTAACATGAGGCCAGGGATTTAGCTCAGTGGCTCCACGCCTGCCTGGCAAGCACAAGGTCCTGAGTTCGATACTCAGTTCAAAGAAAGAAAGAAAGAAAGAAAGAAAGAAAGAAAGAAAGAAAGAAAGAAAGGAAGAAAAAAAGAAAATGACAAGAGTGGTGAAATAAAAGTGTTTAAAATGGGGGGAATTTTGAGGGAGATTAACAGGAGTGTGCCTTTTTGTGTAATAAATTTTTTAAAAATTTAAATATTCATTGTATTTTTCCATCACATCTTGTAATCAGCTCATGAAGAAAATAGATACTTTTATCAAAGATAAAATTTAATATGGAGGACTTTTTTGACAATTCTTTAGGCTTTTCATAATATTATTGTATATTATTGGTTTCTTTCTTAAAACTGATTTTGCAGAAGTTTGACACTGCTCTAAGTTCTCTGGCTTAAAGCACTCAGGTTAGATTAGTAAAGGGATTTCTGCTTGGATTAAAGCTTTCTCATTAGACTTTGGTGTATGGATCAAAGGGCCAAATTATCTGTTAGTGAAGAACGAATCAGCATTAGACATTTAACAAACACATTCAATTTTTAAAATATTCTCTGTTATTATTTAGATATTCCACACAGGTACTTTGACAATTCAATTTTTATCAAACACCAAAAATTTATGAAATCATGGACATAAAATTTATGTCTTCTTCCAAATGAATTTTTCATTTGAATCTGTTCTATTTTATCCAGAACCTGTAAGTAATTACTGTTATAACATAAAGCAGATGTACTTTGGTTCTTATCTTTGTATATTGAGGTGACTGAAATAAAATATTTCTAAAGCCTATTCCAATTCTAAAATATATTAATCTGTAAAAAGGGTCTCACATGCTTTTTAGACAATTTTTGAATTGATCTTACTTCTTTCCGTTTGGATAAATATCAGTTCCAGCACCTCTTAGTTGGTGGGCACACAGACTCTCACAATGTTCCATCTTCTTCACAGTACTCACCATAGGAGTGAATGCAGATTGAACAGAGAATAAATGAACAGCATGTGTATGTGTGTGTGTGTGTGTGTGTGTGTGTGTGTGTGTGTGTGTGTGACAGAGTGGTATTGTCAGGAGTGCAAGCTATAGGTGGGAACAGAGGCTAACTCATTTAAGCAGCCTTGACTTGTGTATACTGTATATACTTTGAAGAAGAGCTCCTTCAGGATAAACCATAGAGTATTTCCATCCTTCTATTAGGAGGCAATGAAGATAGAAAGTGTGGAAGATTTTTCCTAGGCTCACATTCTTGCTGACATCGCCTCCTGCTCAATTTGGGACAGAATTCCAGAACATTCTGTACTGTGTTTCCTCATGTCTTATTCTTTTCCTATTTTCTTTGGGGACTAGATACCAAGTTCCCCCCAAAACAGGGACTGTTTTGTCTTATTTTAAACTAATAAATATGTGATATATTTTTACTTCAAAATTATTTGTATTGTATTTTCAAATTGATTTTATTATTTAATTTAATAACTAGTAAATTTAATACTAATGTAGTTGTAGTTGATTCTCTTATTCACAGATTCTGTATGTGTGGCTCTATTGGTTTGCTAACACTCCTTTTGAAATCTCAAAACTCAATAACAGTGGTGCTTTAGTGATCTCTCCTGGTCATACACTGCACACATGGGAAAGGGTTAAGTTGCCCAATGTGCCCATTCCTGTCTGGATTTCCCAGCTGAGGCTGAGCAGGGTGATGTTCTGCCTTGTTGTTTCAGGCATAGCTCTAGTGATCTAATTAGTGCCACATTTTTGTGCATTCTGTTGTCAGAAAATACCTGTTATATAAGTTTCCTTCAGGCAAGAATTATACACTGTTGGCTAAGAGTCCAATATTAATGAAGCAATAATATATATTAAGTACACTGTTTTTAAGAAGAAACACATAAAATAAGGCTATGTAATAATTGCTTGATAAAAATGTTGTGACTAGAGGCTTGAAGGATCCTAACCCTGTATTTCTCCTATGGAGCAATGATTCAGTATGTGTTAAGTCAGTATTCGTGGAAAGACTATAGAATGTAATTACTTTGAATAATGAAACTCAAGTGTATTTTAGTTTCTTTTTCTTTTAAACTAATGAATATCTAAACTAAGAGTCATATAGTTGCTAAATAACAAATGGTAAGTGAATGAAGATTGTGATCAGAGCCATGATCTTGATAAAAGGGCTTTTTTCATATTTATTAGTGATTATGAGCACAAGTCACTAGTTGAGGGGCTAGATTGTGCCGTATGGAAAGAACCCATGTTGTAGTTTATCTGTACTCTTTACTGGCTGATAAATTTCAGCTGAATCCTTTAATATCCATGCCTCTATTTCACCATCCATAAAAAATTATTCTGAAAGACTTACTTTCAAAGATCACTATTGGGTCCTGGCAAAAAATTTTTTCATTAGAAATATGGAAGCACTTTCCAAGCTAGTTATCAGTATTTCAGGAAGACTGTGTATCAGAAATTCAGGAGCCTATGAACAGCCTCATCTGGTTGTGTTCCCTCACCCCTGCCCTGATCATGGTCCTGGTCCTTGGAATGATCATATTTTTGCTTGGGTCTTTCTGTTTCCACAGGAAGCCCTCTGTCAAAACTCTAGAACTGTAACTTTCTCTTTTCTAGACCCTAAAAGTAAATAGCATTGAAACTTGAGGTCTTCCCTGGAAGTGTAAAATGATGTTCCTTAGAATTAAAGGATATCTGAGAACTCTTAAGACTGATGCCTAAAAGGACCAAACATTCAGTATTTCAAAATAAAATATAGAATATACACTAAGTTGGTTTCTTTATTTTATATAAACAGAGCCTTATAAACATAGGTCAAAATCTTCACATAACATAATAAATCATCTAAATTTTATAAAGCCTAATTCTGAAGGGGCACAAACTAGGTTTGACTATAGATAAAATCACATGACTCTTGAGCTTTCATTTACCTATCAGTGAAATGGAGTTGACAAGATTCTGTACTTCATGCTGTTGATGCAACAAATAAAGAACATACTTGCTGAGAACACAATGATGTAAGAAAACCCTACTACTTGTAATATTTGTTATTTATTACCAAACTTATCATATTATTTATACCAAAATACCTGAGACAGGTTAACTGGACTAAAAAATTAGCTTAGCTTACAGTTTTGGAACTAAAATTCTGTCCCTCTGGTGAGATCCTAATGGCAAAAGGCACCATTGCAGGTACCTTACCTACTGAAAGAAGAGGTTACAACTCCAAACAGGAAGCTAGAAGGCAATACAAAGGTTTGTGCAGCTCTTATAATAATTCATCCTTAGGGGAGCTCAAGGGTCCCATAAGAGCTACCTTAATCCTGTCTACAAGCAGCACCACCAATGACCTAAGTACCTTCTATTAGGCCCCAATTTTTAAAGCTCTCACCACCTCTCAGCAATGCCATGTTAGGACCAAGCTCCCTGCACATAAGCCCTTGAAAAACACTCTCAAATCATACCCAGACTATTGCAATACTATTTATTACAGCTTGTGGAAATTTTAGTAATCATTACATAATGACATTCGTATATGACTGCATTACATACATATAAAATGCCAAAATAAAAACTCTTGAAGTTTCAGTAGGATTTATTGGGTGAGAAATAGATTTTAAGAACTCATGGAGAAGTAGCAGTTTTAAAAACAGTGATACATTATGCAATAAAAATTCTCTTTTTTTCTTTTGTTAAAGCATCCAGTTCTTATCCAGTTCTTTCAGTGTCTCAGAAATGCTTATTGCAACAATGAAAATCTGATGTGTATGGATTTAATACTGAATATTCACAAGCAAAATAACAAAATAAATTATCTAGAGGCACAATGAGAGACAAAATAAACTATTATCAATGAATAGACCTAGTCTGATATGGATTTTTAGTCTTGATAACAAGTTTGTACTTGCAAAGCCATGATTTGTGTCTAAACTTCACATTTGCCTCATTAGGGTTGCAATGAGCTACACTAGGGACATATTTATGTTAAGATTATTTTGGCAAATTTATTTGCCTTAAAGCAAATAAGTAATATCAAGGCAAAATTATAAAGTTAATAAAGATAATTAGGTCCATTTTTCTGGAGGGAAATATACTGTTCAGTTGTTGAAAGGCCCTGGATCCTCCTACTCCTTTCTTTGGGCTCCAGGTTATTCTTTCCACTTGCATAACTGTAGGAGTTAGAAAAAAAGGCTCTTTAAAACGTGATTTATTCTTAAATTCATTTTCCAATATCTGCATGGTGACTCACCTATATACAATGACCTTGTAGGAGCTATAGAAATTTTACTTAAGTTGATAAAAATATCAGAGTCTATGTATAACTCAAAGTAACCTTGACTTTCTGCTTGTTGTCAAAACTAATTTTGTTTTTAGGTTTTCTTTTTTTTCTGTTCTGTTTTCTTTTTTAAGAATGACACTGGCTAAAATTATAAATAATAATACGAAAAAAATATTTTTAAATATCCATTAAAGAAAATCATCATTTTATGTCACTAACCAGAGCTCTCAAATAGTCTGAAATATATTTCTTGATTTAATTTTAAATGAAAGGATCATTCTTGCAAGGATATTCATACAAGAGACTTGGCAAAGAAAACCTAATTCATAAGATATTATTCTTGAATTCTTTTTATATCAATTCTTAATCTCTTAAATAAGTTTCTACCTCTAATTAGCTGTGTGATTTTGATCAATTAATCCAGAGCCATCATTTATAAAGCTTTTCTAGTCCTAAATTGATGATTCTACTAGAGAATATCATCTAGAATTATGGTTAATTTTAATAAGTAGTGAGACTGGAGGAAGGCAGGAAGGCATTTGTGATAAACTGTAGCTGGAGATTTAGCTCAGTGGTTTCACCGCCTGCTGTGCAAGTGCAAAGACCTGAGTTCAATCCCCTGTACCAAAAAGAAAAAAAGTGTAATGTGATAAACTGTAAATAACTTTTAATAACCTAAAACTTCTGGCTCACCAACCACCCAAATTAATGACAAGATTTTATTAGAGAAGCTAGTTATCAGAATATGATAATGCTACAGTATTTCAGTATTTTAGTGACTCTAAATAATGGCCCATTAAGTTCTATTATATACTGTGTAACAAATTTATACATCTGATGTTGATAAATACATTAGTGAGAAACAACAGATGATCTCATCAATGTGGCCAGTGATACAGAACATCTGGACAGATGTGCTTCACGTGCTTTTCATAGCAAAGGAGGTAGATCCTTGCCTAATGTTTCAATGTGAGTGTCAGTCTGAAGATAGACACAATGAAACAAATGCATGTAAGCAGTTTTAGGATGCAACTACATGGCTTAAATTACTGAAAGATTAAATTCATTCTTGATATAGGGAATAGTAATGTTAGGAAGCAAGAAGCAGTTCTCTATAAGATCCACTCTCTGAGACACTCCTGATTTCCTCCCTTCCAATTGCTCTGAGACTTGGCTGGTGGCTCAATGTAGATTTCTTCACACAGAACCACTGTCTCTTGTTCTAACAATTGCGGCAGCTTCAGATGTTCCCCTGGGAGCCTGAAACCTAGGTTCAACTTGCCTTGTCTTTAGAGCCTGTGACCTTATCTGCCACTATGAGATTCAAATGAAGCCTAGCATTCCACTAAAAGGATAGAATTTGGTATTCCAAACTCAACCCTGTGAGGATAATGTGCTATCAGTTACAGACTAAATATGAGACAATTTTTAGCAGCTAAATGCTATTCCCTTCTTTTTCCCTTCCAGATTGTGGGAAGATACAAGTGCTTCCACTTGTCAGGATGCAATGGCCAGAGTCCACAAAGTACTCAGGACAGGCACAGCATTCAGTCTTGCTTTCATGTTCCGCATCACTTAGCACAGTGCTTCACAAACAGGAGATACTCAAAGGATGTTTGCTGCATGAACAAAGAATGTGGTAGTTTTCATCTTCCATTTTTCAACTATGACAATGTGACCAGATCAGAAGTACTGTGCATAATGAGATCTTCATGATGATCTTCATGGCTTCTCGACTTGATAACATGTCATTCAACAGAAGACGATACAGAGAAAAAGGAAGTAAAACTGCCAAGCCTAACCCAATGTGAATAATTTCCTGACTGATTAGAACTGTGACAGATCTCATCTTTGAGAGAATTTATCAGCATAGCTATGTGAGGACATTTTAAACAATTTCTAGCGATCACTATTTTTTTCCCCTCTCCATTTACTTTTTGCTTTTTGATAAGGAAGACCACTTAACCTCCACACTGGCACTCCACGTACCATACTCCAAAATCCCTTTCACATTTTGGCATGAAGGAAATTTCTGATGCTCCTTTCTATAGTGTCCAAGTGATGTTCAGCTGCCACTCCAGCCTGCCGCCTCCTTCAGAGTGCTCAGAAATAGGCAGACAACTTCTCCTGGTTACCATCAAACAGATAAGACTTTGTCTCACCTCCTTCCTCAGCCCCAGTACTGCTGCTGTCACGACTTTGGGAGAATTTCACAAACTTGTATTTCTCAGCACCCTGGATTAAGGGTCTGGCCACTTCACAAGCTTTTCATTTCTTTACTGCAGGCCAGAGCCCTGTGCTTCCATGCCCAGCCCTTGTAATTATCGATAGCTGCACTTTTGACCCCTGGTCTTATTCACAAACTACCTTCTCTTGTTTTTCCAATTTATTCTGATTCACCAATGGAAGCAGCTCTTTAAACCTATTAGACCCTTAACCCATGTCCTCAGAGTTGGCTTCTTTTCTGAGGTCTAATCATTTTCCCTCTTACCTGACTTAGATTTCATAGCCTTTTTGTACTCCTTGTTCTCCTTATTGTATTTTCCCAGGAGAATTTCAATCTTACTCGTATTTACCTCCTTATCTATGCCTGTTATACTTGTATAGATGAACATGTTTAAATGTAAATGCAGAAACATAATGATAAATTTGTGATTAAAAAATCCATGCCTCACCAATCAGGTATGGTAGCACATACCTGTAATACTACAACTTGGGAGGTTGAGGCAGAAAGATCACTGCAAATTTGAGACCACCCTGGGCTGCATAATCAATTCAAGGCCAGCCTGAATTACATAGAGAGACTCTGTCTCAAAACAAAAAAGTCCTTGACATTGGCAGGTCACCCTGTGCTATGCTATCATTCTATTCCACTCCAATGCCTTTATCCCTTCCCTAATCTTTGAATAGATAATTTCATTTTTCTCAAAATTCTCAAACAACATCCTCTTACTCTTTTAAAAAGGTAAACATGCTCATATTAACAGACACAAGTTCAAAGATAAAATTATTAAGAATTTCAGGACTTTGACAGTAGAGCATTGTTCTCAGAGTGGGCCCCTTCTGAACACAGCTTTCTCTAACTGAATTGGCTGCACGTCAATAAAGCTGGCCCTGCTCAGCCATCACACACAAGAGGGAGGCAAGGGCAGTCTAGTTCTACTTCAGAAGTTGGCAACATATATGTTGTCTATTCTGAAAGCTTTTCCTCTAAAATCAAAAACAAGACAAACATGTCGACGATAACCACTCTTGTTCAATATAATACTCAAAACTAGCCACAGCAATCAGGCAAGAGAAAGAAAATAAGATGGATACATGTAGGAAATGAAGTCAATATCCTTATTTCCAGATGACATGATCTTTTACACAGAAGGCCCCCCAAATTCCAAAAGACTTCTAGAGCTAATGAGCAATTTCAGCAAGATAGCAGGATACAAAATCACCACAACAAATCAATTATATACCTGTACATCAATAAAGAACCCTGAGAGAAAAAAATTAATGAAACAATACCACTTGCAATAGCTTCAAAACATTTGAATACAGAAAATATCTTAAATAAGTGAAAGAACTGTATAATAAAAACTATAATACTCTGAAAAAGGAGATTAAAGAGGACATCAGAAAATGGAAAGATATCCCATGTTCCCAGATAGGAAGAAACAACATTGTAAAAATGTCCATACTTCTAAAACTGTTATACAGATTAAATGCAACCTCAATCAAAATACCAATAGCATTCCCCACAGCACTAGAGAAAACAATCCTAAATTTCAAATGGAACCAGAAGAGACACAGAATAACAAAAGCAATTCTGGACAACAAGAGCAAAGCATGAAGTATCAAAATCCTGGATTTCAAGTTATAATACAAAGCAACAATAATAAAAAGAACATGGTACTGGAGCAAAAACAGACATGTGAATCAATGGAACAGAACAGGGGATATAGGAACAACCCTAGATGCATTCAGTCATCTGATCTTTGACAAAGGGGATAAAAATATATGCTGGAAAAAATGAGAGCCTCTTTAACAAATGGTGCTGAGAAAATTAACTATACCCATGCAGAAGTTTGAATCTATACCTGTATCTGTCACCATGTACTAAATTAAAATAAAAATGGATCAAAGATCTAAATGTTAAGGCAGGAACATTTAATCTACTTGGAGATAAAATAGATAAAACTCTTGAAGATACAGACCTAGGCATGGACTTTCTGAATAAAATGTCAATTGAAAGAAATAATATCAAAAATCAACAAATGGAATGTATCAAATAAAGTTTCTGCACAGCAAAGGAAACAACGTAGTGAAAAGAGTCTACAGAATGTGAAACAATTTTGCCAGCTTTTCCTGGGACAGAGAACTAATATCTAGAATAAAGAACCCAAAAAATTAGAGCACCACAAAATAAAACACCCAATCAAAAAATGGGCCACTGAAAGGAGTAGGTACTTCTCAGAAGAAGTACAAACGGCCAATAAATACATGAAAAAACATTCAACATCTCTGGCTATGAGAGAAATGCAAATTAAAACTACCCTGAGAATCCATCCTACTTAGGAAACAATGGCCATCATCAAGAAATCAAATGATAACAAATACTGCCAAGATTGTGGGGAAAAAGGACCCCTGCTACATTGTTGTTAGGCATGTAAACTAGTACAACCATTATGGAAGTCAGTAGGGAGACTGTTCAAAAAAAATGAAAATAGAAATTTCATCTGACACTGCTATTCTCCTTCTAAATATCTTCCCAAAAGAGTTAAAAAAATCCATTCACACTTATTTTTATAACAGCACAACTGTTATAAAACAGCATAACTCATAATAGGTAAATCTTGGAAGTTTCCCATATTTCCACCAACAGATGAATGGATAAAGAGAATGTGGTTATTTGTACACCATAGATTAGCCCTATAAAGAAGGATAAATATGAATTGTTTGTAAGAAAATGGATGATACTATAATGTTAAGTGAAATAAATCAAACTTAAATATTTCATGGTTTCTTTTATAGGAGAAATCCAAAATATAAATAAATTAAAGAGTAAAATAAAAGCTAAGTAATAGGAAAGAGGGAGCTATAGTTTTGTAAATGGGAAAGGGACAAAGAAATGTAGGAAAGGATAAGGGAGGGTAGAGAAAGTAATGAAAGAGAATTAAAATGTGCTACGCACATGATTCGCCAGGATCAGTGTAATCAATATATATTGCTAACACATACTAATAAAAATGAGTATTGAAAAATACTAAAAAATACTATACAGCCTATGAACTTATCAACTATAGAGTAATTAGAAACTGTTTTGAAGTAAAAAAGTATACATTTTATAATTTTTCACTTTGAGAGGCCTACCCCACTGTTACCCCAATAGTCCATCTCCCATGCTGTATTGAGTAATAAACCTAAATTCATTGTCTCAAAAAATTTAAAACTTACATATTTCATGTAAGAATTTACTCCTATTAGAAAATGAAATAGTGCCCTTTATTCTCAGGGAGTACATTTCAAAACCCCCATTAGAAACCTCAACAAACAAACAATCCTTGCTTTAGTTAAGCCAGTGAATGTCCAAAGGTTCGTGTGATGAAGACTTGAACCCAAAGATAATGCTCTATGGAGGTGGTTACTCAAATTTTGGTTTTTTTCCACCATTATCTCTCTGCTTTGATTGGAAAGTGAGTTATTTGTCTACATTGTACATATTCCCTCTATATTGTTTTGAAGAATTAGCATACATGTCCTTCTTGCATCTTTTGGGAAGGTGGCAAGAGAGTGTCAATAAATGAAAACAAATCTGTTAGTGACTTAGAGTAGTCTTTCCTAACTGTTAGTCACCCAGAAATTCTACTGAAACTTTGCCTGAAGGAAGTGAAGTTTTTCACATAATAAACACCCTTTCTTCTTTTTCTCTTCCCTCCTGCACTGCATAGATGAGATTCACTGAAAGGCAACTGGGAACTTTTCACAAAGCATGTGGCAATCCTGTCCTTACTCTGGGAGATGTGTTTTTAAAATATAGGGTTGGCTGAATTCTAACTTGTAGAATCAAATTTCAGGTTTAAGTTGAATTTCATCAAAAGATGTTTCCTGGTTACTGTGTAAGTTGATTCACATCAACCAATCAATCAGAGTTAATAAGAGAACAAAAATTGGATTTGTAAGCAAAAGAATGTATTCATAGCTGAAAACATGGGTGAATTGTTTGAGCTGTATTTCAAGTCTGAGTATTTCAAATCTTAAAATAATGTGTGGAATTCTATCCTTCCCCGATATCCTTTAGGTTGGAGGCCATCTCTTGTAAACAAGATTCTTAACACCTATTAGCTACACGTTGTCATGGAGGAAGAGGCAAGGGCATAGGCCTGGCAGGTAGAGAATCACAATTTTTTTTTTTTTTTTTTGTACTGGAGATCAAACTCGGGACCTTGCACTTGCAAGGCAGGCGTGGAACCACTGAACTAAATCCCCAGCCCTAGAATCACAATATTTTATAACTTCTTTATATCTATTTCCTAAGGTAACTTGGAGCCGCTAGTTTTAGGAAGAGGATATGGACTGTTGGAGTAATTCCTGAACTAAAAATCCTAGCTATCCCATTTCTCTGATCTTAGGTTATTTACCTTAATTTCAGTTTCTTCATCTATAAAATGTGAGTCTTCCATATGTTCAATGTTTGCGTTACTCTCAGATTCATATATTTAAATCTCCCCATTAGGGTCCTTTGATGAGTGGGATTAATGTTTTTAAAAAGAGATACAAGATAACTTGCCTTATTTCTCTCTCTCTCTTTCTCTCTCTCTCTCTCTCTTTCTCTCTGTCTCTCTCTCTTCATTCTGAGAAGTGAAGATATGATAAGAAGTTGTCACCTGTGAACCTGAAAGCTCTCACCCAACACTGGCTCTGCCAGCCCCTTGATCTTGGACTTTTCAGCTTTTAAAACTATGAGAAATAAAATCCTGTTGTTTAAACTACCCAGTTTATAGTATTTTCTTACAGTAGCTCAAACCAAGTTCATAAAGCTTATCACAGAGAACTTCAAAAATTACATTTTTTAAAAATAGTGAGGATAAATAGGTACTATTTGGCTTGTTTAACAAGTGGTTCCTATACAGATAATCGGAATAGTTAATTTAACCAAATAAATAAAAATGGAACATCAACAACTAATTTCAGTTTCATATGTTAGTGTTATTAGATTTTATAAGTTAGAGTATTTCTTAATGAACATCCAATTCAAACCTTTTATTTGATGGGTAGGGGAAAAAAAGACAACAACTTTCCAAGCAGGATGGGTGGGTTTCCTTAGGACTAGAACTCCTAAGTAGCAGCTCTAATTTCAGACCCCATGTTTCTTGACTCGAATCATTCTTCCCCCTCCATGCTGCCCATGCCAACACACTGGAGCAAACCAGGTCTACACTGGTTATGTGTTGTGTTTAGAATTGTGGTCTTTTAATGTTCATATAGCCAGCTTGAGGAAAACATCAAATTGTTTCTAGTCTTCAGATACATAAGTGATATTACCATGTAAAAATCTCTCTGGATTAGACTATTTAATCTTCTGACACTAGGTTTTCAAATTCCTACTAGGGTATATTTATGGGTTACTTATTGGACTAACCATTCTTAGCAGTTTATTTCTTTAAACCTTAATTCTCACCTCTCATCATACTCCCTCTGGGCTATAAAAAACCAGGTATATTGCTTTCTTTCTAGATTAGCATCTTTGGCACAGTCACAATGTCAAATAATTACCTAATATCTACTGTGAATGTCTTAGAGGCTGATTGATAAATTCTAGTCTACGGTAATTATAAATAACCATTTTTATTCCCATTTGAACATTTTTCTCCTCCATTTCTTTACCTCTGCAGGCTCAAACTCAATGCATTTACTTCATAACTATTAAGTAAAAGTATTTTATGCATTTAGATCTTTTACTACAATGACTAGGTAAATATCTTTTAAACAATCATTATGAAAGCCTCAGCTCAACTTCCTGCAGGCTTCCTTTAATCACACGTGCTTTGGACCCATTAAATCTTATCTGTGACAAAAGACGATTCCTGACATTTCCTCTCCAGCTGGGATTTTGGCCCGAGACTCTCCAAAGCACTAACACTTTTGAGTCTTGGCCAAGCTGAAGGCTCTCCAGCAATCAAAGCTGTGGCAAGGAGAGAGAGCTGGTGAGTCCTCAGGTCACCGGGGCTTTCTCCAGCAGGAAGCTGGGGCTACTGTGATGACATGGAGGCAGGATTTATAAGGGAGGAGGCTGCCCAGACCTGTGTGAAGGACACAGATTGTGTCATAGCACTTAAGGGGCTGGCCTTACCTCTGGCAGCCTCTCTCGAGGTCTAAGTGTGCTTGGAAATTGTAAGCATTTGAGACATTGATAAAGTCAAGCCAGGCAATATTTGCCAGCATTTTAATCCCACTCATCTCTTTTCATTCATATAGTCATGTTTCCTTCCCTGCTAGATTTTGGCACACACGTTGGAAATGAATGGACAGAGGAAAAGGACTCTCAGCTGTGTCTACTATGCATTGTCCTAGTGGTAGACCTTCAATGTTTACCTTGACCTGTCGCCACCCTGTGCACCTGAGCCTCTGGGACCTGCACCATGGGGTATCATGTCTGGCTGTCACCTAATTTTCTGCAATAAAGGTTCTGGTTCATTGCATTCATACTGCACGTACCGTGTAAAATAGGATAGTGATTAGCTTGCACTTTGCTTTAATTACAGCATTCTCTCTTGAATGGTAACAAAAGTTTATACAAAACAGCTCTAATGAGATTTACTGCTTTGGTGTGACCTGAGGATGGAAGTCTTGAGAATACAAGAGCTAAACAGGAGTGAGCAAAAATTTCCTCATCCCTCTCTCTCTTTTCTCTACCCCCCACCTCTCTGTATAGATATTCAAGTTTACATGAAGCTAGTACCTCATATACTTCAGGAAATTACAAACATTCGATTGAGAAAGCTCAAATGATTAGCTTATTTTACACCATTTTATTTCAGTGTATATTATTACATGCCCAAGGCTATAATAACAATAGAACTGTTTGCCATGGTGTCAAATGTTTATGCCTCCCTACTATTCATATGTAGAAATTATACCCCCATTCTACCCCTGCCCTGTATCCTAATCATCTTCTGAAGGCCCTACCTCCTTTGGAGGTGATTAGGACCCAAGGGAAGAGTCATTGTGAATTAAATTGGTGTCACTATAAAAGAGGTAAAACAGTATTATCTATTAGCCAGAAAGTAGGCCTTCCTCAGGCATTAGGTTGCTAGCAACTTGATTGTCATTATTTTAATTTCCTCAGAACTTTGAGAAAGAACTTTCTGTTGGTTATAAGCCATTCAGTATAGAGTATTTTGCTAAAGCACTTAACAAAATTCTTTTGAGTGCTAAGTTGCCTAGGCTGGGTTCCAACTTGTGATACTCTTGTCTCAGCCTCCCAGAATGGGGGGATTACAGGCATGTACCATCAGGCCCAGCTTTACTACAGAATCTTGAATGGATGAAGACACCATTTTTCCTTAAGCAAACAAACAAACAAAAAATAAAACAAAGAAACCACTATTTGGTCCTTAAATTATGGACAGTGCCTTTTATATGTCTTAGAACTTTCTCATCAAAATTGAAATGTCCTCAGATACTGAGACAATTAGTTAACATTTAAGGAAATCCTATGCTATTTCTGACATGAATCCTTTTTTTTGGGAGAAGGAGGTACAGAGGAGGATCAGAGGAAGTGTATTGACTGATAAGATTGGAATCATTTCATATAACTTTTTCGGGGAAACCACCAAGTGGTCTCTAAGTTAAGGAAAAAATTCAGAAGTAAAAAGGAGGTGAATTGTTAGATTCCACAGTTGCTTAGACACTGCCAAGTGTGCACAGTCAATAGTGGACACTTTTCTGCCCCTGGCAACCCCAGCTCTTTCTTTCCCTGCAGGTCTTGATTCTTGGATATTTAAGGAGTTTCAGGGAAGTGACTGCACTTCTGCTCCAGGGAGCATCATCAGATGGACTGAACCCATCAGAGCAGCCCATCCTCTGGCTTGGGGTGATTAAATCAGTGTTGGGCAGATGTTCTCAATTACCATAGGACTTTTCCTTGAAATACTGAGTCAAGGATAATCTTTCTTCCAGTGCAGACACAAATAATGAAGACTTAGCTCAAGGAGCTGTTTGCAGAATTTTCAGGATTGTAAGATGAGGTTCTGCCAAAATCAAGTAATGGAAAGAATTGGAGCTGGAAAAACATGAAGAAAGTTGAAGATTTGTCATATATTTTAAGCCAGTATATTAAGTATCATTTTATTTGGGGCTTTTGGGGCTGTAAATCAATATATGCCCTTTCCCGTTTGTGACACTTTTAAACAGGTTTTCTATTTTCTTAAATTGGAGACATACCAAAAAACTGTATGTATATTAACCTTGAACTCAGCTCCACATCCTTGACTTTGTCTTATTTCTTCATTACTGTCTTGAACTCACAGCACTGCCAGGTGCCCAAACCTCCACAGTAGAATCTTCCCCAGAGATCAGTACTCCATGGAGAGCAGAGTGCTTGGTCAGAGATAATCTTGGCTCTGTTCAGAATCTGTTTCTGTGGAAATACCAAAGATGCAAAAACTCAGGTCCCTAGGCCTGGACAGATTCTGCTAGTCAGTGTCTTTAAGGAATACATGGGAAGTCTGTAGAGAGTCACTTATGCCTCCTCAGTTTTCACCTTCCTGGACATGGTAAAGATAGAATGAATCAACCACAGGAATGTGGAGAGTAATAACTACAATCTTCAGAGAGCACCCTAAGAGATGCACTGAAAATAAGACTCTAGGGACTTTCTCCCTCCCTTCAGAAGGTCCCTTGTGTATCTTTCATTCTCTTGACCACCATAAAATAAAGATATACAATTGATTCAAATCTAAAGTAGTATTCTTTGCTATAACTTGTATTATTGTTCTCTGTTATAAATTTTAGTTATCGGAAAATTTAACAACTTCCTCCATTTATTTTTCCAGGGAGATATTAGAAATTCTTCCTAATAAATCTCTTATATTTAAGGGCATAGAAGACAAAATAATTAATTTTAAACTTTATGCATGTAGCCATTAATGTAACTGAAATAGGATGTGTAATTGAAAGCTAGCACAGAGGAAAAATAATGACAGAGAAAATTGGATCAATTTAGGAAAAGGTAGGAAAGGAGAAAAAGAGTACAGAAAATAAATGGCACAAAATAAGATCAAGTTTAATATATCAGTAATTGTAATAAACATGAATGAATTGAGCCTACCAGTTATAAGACAATAGTTATAAAAACTAGGTTTTATCAAATTCAGCCATATATAACTCATAAACTACACATTAATACCAAGTAAGACCAAAAATAGAGAAATAAAAGACATGCTAGACATTACTAAGGTATACTAATATCAAGATAGAGAGACTTGTATTATATAATCATTAGTAAAAGAAATCACTAAGAAAGCATAACATTCTTGAATCTAGGTATATCTACCAACTTACAATGAAAATATATGAGAAATTTGAGATCATTATAATGAAAATCGACAACTCTATAATAAAGAGAAATTTTAAACACAATTTTCAGAAATGATGTATTTAACAGATCAAAATCCAGGTTACAGAAGATTCAGAAAATCCAGTGAATAGACATGTTATAGACATAATGCCCCAAATAATTAGTGAATATATAATATCTTTCAGATGTATATTGAGAAGTCCTATACTGAGTAAAGTTTTCCCTACCGTTCTAATAGATTTGGATTGTTGATATTCCTCTAAAATGGATTACTCTGAAGTAAAATAGTAGAATATGTGTGGTTGACAGTTCTACAATTTCAAAACATGAAGAGCTAAGAGATGTGAATCCCAACAAGAAGCTGGATTGGAGGGGTCAATGGACAGGGAACTAGTTCTGTGAGGTTTCTTTGCACAAGAATATAATTTTACTTGGACTATGTGTTTCTTTGAGGCAGTGGAGATTATTAAGTGTTAAGTTAACTCCATAACAAATAAAGCCACTACTGGGTGCTTCACTGATATCTTCTTGGGAAAAACTTCATTTGTATCCCGTTGAAAACTAAAGATCCCTGATCCATAGTTGATATTTACAATACAGTGTCTTCTTTTGTAAAGTTTCACGAACAGAATAAAGCCAAGTTTTCATCTACTGTTTCCCAAATTTAGCTCTGTATTACAATCATTTGGAATATTTCCAAAATATAGACCTCTAGGCATTTTAGGTAATGTTCTGAATAAAAAATCTCTTGAGCTTAGCTATAGAAATCTGATTATTGGAAAATTCTTAGAATCTAACTCTAATGCAGATGGTCAGTTGATGAGTGTTCAAGAGTCACTGCTTTTTACAGTTTCTGAATAAAAAAACATTGGTTTTTCAATCAAATTTTACAGTTAAGCCACTGCTATAGCAACTTTTTTTAACCTTCCATTGTGTTTCTCAACTTGTGACAGGTTTTCTAAATTCAGAAACTAGTATATAATTATACTTTGAGTCATGTACCTACTTCAATAAGTTTTTTGAAGGATGAATTAGTGGCATGAGAAATGGCAAACCACAAAAAATATCAAAATTTTTCCAAAATTATGCTCCCCTTCCTAAACCAATTTCTTCTTTTTGGATTTTTAGAGTGATGAAAGGCAGTAAACAAGCTGTCCAGGATTGCTTTCAGGTCAAAGCTTAATAAAAATTTGGCTATTTTAAAGCAAATATAATGTAGCTTGCAAGAAGATGGGTACAAAAGAAAAATATGCCCATAACGAAAAAAATAAATATGTATGTTTTATGTCTCTCTGGCTATCTATATGTGTGTGTGTGTGTGTGTGTGTGTGTGTGTGTGTGAGAGAGAGAGAGAGAGAGAGAGAGATGGGGGAGGGGGAGAGAGAGAGTGAGAGAGAGATACACATAGTATATTGAGTATTTAAACTTGGTTGGCAGGGGCTGGTTATAATATATTCTTTAGAGAAATTCACAGATTAATCATCTGCACAAAGATTTAACAACATGATAAAATTACATGTGTCTTACATAAGATGTCACTTGGAATGATTGATTTCCTAAATCTTAAATTTTCAGGTAGCAAAATGGCATAATTCCTGAGATAGATGCTAGTGTGATCTTTCACCTGTAAATATTACCTTATACAAGATCACTCACACTTATGCAAAGGAATGCAAAAGTAAAACATAAGAGATGAAGAATAGCATAGCTATATAGTACTAAGGAAAAAAAACCCATATCTGTGATAACCCCAATATCAAGGAAAAACTAGACCATTCTGAGTTAAGATCCAATACGGAAGAAAGGGTGACATTACAAAGACAACAATCGCCAGAAGGTGAATTTGCCCACACAACAAAGGATTGCAGAGTTTTGGCTGAGATTTCTTATTCAAATGTTAACAGGAGTAACACATTTTAGAGTGATGCAGGTAGAAAGCTCATCACTCCCAAGCAGGGTGCACTACATGAGCACAGATGCCAAGCCCAGACAGAGTGCTATGAATAAGCTTATACTTTTGCATTTATGTAACTGAGGTATCAGATGCGAATAAGTTCTGAATGTTGTTTTCCTTCCAAGTAAAACTCAAGACTTGAGAACTTAATCTGTTGCTTTTGCTTTGAAGCTGAAATCTGCAGATTGCAAAAGTTGGGACTGGTAGCCTCTCATTTCTTTCTTATATAACATAGCAAGCTTTCTCAAAAATAGATGATACAATTTTCACATCAAAGGTACAGAGTATAATTCATGCAGGTTTAAAGAACTTGCTTCCTTTGAGCAGGAATAATGTTGTCTGTAGCTGTTCCTCAACAATAAAATTTCCTCTAATGTCCTTGACAATAAGAGATACAAGTAAATGAAGGAATTCAAAGGTAACAAAATGTCCAAGGAAAGCATAGGTGTGTAGTCTATTTTTTTATTTAGTAACAGATTCCAATTCTTCAGAAAAATAAAACAAATGAGTATTTACTTGTTCCATCATTTGTTTAACAAATTATACTGCAGAAAAACTATGTGTCATTCATGATGTTTGCACCTAAGAATTCCAAAATAGGATGAAGTGTCTACTTCCAAGGATCTGTGAGAGAGTATGATATGGCATTGTTTATTATTATTCTGAAATACAATGAAATAATCTAATGAAGATATGTAGGATTTGAAGGAAGTAGAAAGGAGAAAGCACTTAATTAATAGATGGCAATACAGTAGGTTAAATAGAAATAGGTGTAATAAAAGACATTCTAACATCACAAATTACAAAATTACAGCAGATGAAGTAGAGGGACCCAAGTTACTGATGTCAATTAATACACTCTGTTTTTGTTTAGATCAATTTTTACCATTTTCTCTGTGGACCTTAAGATAGTGAGATAAATGTGAGGAAGCAATTTGGATTTTCATGTTCGTTGTACACCAGCAATGCGTGTAGATATTTCAGCCCAAATGTAAAAGTCACTGGTAAAAAACCAACTAGATGGTGGTATTGGGACATTATACTGTTAATTGTGCTCTAAAGATCTAAGATACTCTGATAAAAGTGATTCATGCATAGGTTAGCAATCCTGATAGTTTTTTTTAAAGGTCAATTCTCAGTTGATGAAGAGGATTCTTTGACAAGCACAGCCTAGTTCCTTATCCCTGAATTCCACCGTCTACCAGCTTGACCATCTCCTTTTCTCTGGTACAAATTCTAACCTACACTACAAATATTCACAGAATTTCAGCCTGGAACCAAAGATCTGGCTTTGTCCCTGAAGGCTAGTTCTGCAAGCTGGTTTTGGGGCTATGCTTATGACTCAGATATTACACTGAGTCTCAACTCTTGTACTAATATTCATTTTTGTCCTTATATTTTTGTCATTAATTAATCATTAATTTCAAAATTTTATTTGCTGATGCAATCCATTTAATGTCTGAAGTCCTATTTCTGAAAATGTAACCTTATCTTGGGTTTATTACCTGAAGAGAAATGGTCTTAATAGTAATGACTTACCACTTTATTTATTAGATCTTGGATTTTTTATCAATTTTTAGCTGTACTTTGGAAAATTACTCTGCTCTGGCTTATAAGTACTTCATAAAATGGTGGTCTTGGACCACTATCTGTTGATTATAATGTATTAGATATTGTTGTTCTAGGTATTATGCTTACTACAAATTGAAATTCCTCCCCACAGAAAGACCACTACTTTTCCTTATAGGCTTCTGCTCATTATCATTTTGTTTTTTCTGTCCATGTCAGGGTAGAACACTGACACCATACTATGAATCTGAAAGAGCTGTCCTTTCTCTTTGTGTTGACTATTTAACATCTTCCTTTCTGGCTTATGAACTACTGGGTTGATTCTCTCAACTCTCCACCCAAGTATTAGCTGGACTTCAATTGTTACTGTATCATTTTTTAATACCTTTGCAATATCTATGAGACCCTCTGCAAATGTAAACTATATATATCTATCTATATCTATATCTATATATCTCATAGAATATTAGGCCAAAGTACAATGTAAGTGATAGGATGTATGGTCCTGGATGTCTTTGCTCCTTCACACCTTACTATGTATACCTTGTCACTACTGTGTTGCCAATTCACCTTCATATTTCTGGTAAATAGTAAGAACTTCATAATTATTAATAATTATTTGTTAACACATTAATAAATACGTAAAGTCTATTGTAGTTTTTAACATTATGCAACTCCTGAGGTCTCAGGAGTCTCTCTTCCCTTACTTTCTTTTCAGTTGATGTTCTGGTTTGATTACATAAAACTTACCTGAACATTAATATAAAAGGTACTGTAGTATTCCTCAAGAGATTAAATAGACTGATTGCTAAGGAATTTAAAGAGATTGAATAATCAAATATTATCTTTTATTATGTGTCAACTAATCATCTCCATATTTACTGAATTCCCTTATTTGAATGCATGCTAAAATATGAACTCATGCAACCTGTTCAAATTTTTTCTATTTCTGAAAAATGACAACTGTCTGTTCCTATAAATAAGTACTGTTTTCTTAAGACACTTGAGTGTTCTAAAGAGTCAAGAACATAGTATTTGCTTGGTGTACTGTTATATAAAGTTGAGTATAGCATGTAGCACAGTTGGATTTCATGGTTTTCCCACTACACTGTGAATTTCTTAAAGACATGGCATCATCCTCGGTTACTAATACAATGTTTTGTGCAGTGTAGCTATTGTTATTGATTACTTTTCTAACCCATTTTTTCCATAACTCTTTCCAGGAAGACACATGTTATTGGATGATGTTCAAGCTTTCAGTAATTTGGATTTCATTTATGCTATGGTGGGATAATTAGAATATAGTAGAGGTTTCTATCTTCAACTAATTGAGTTTCCCATTGATTGAAAATGTCAGATAGGGTGGGAAGTTTTAAAAATATTTATATACTTTTATTAACTTATTTTTGATTAATATACATGTATAACAGAGAAATACTAAAATACAAATTATGCTTTATTATAATAGAGATATCAGAGCATTATCAACATAGATAACTAAGAACTAGTTACGCAACTCTGAAGTTTTGATTCTAGTTATTATAAAAATACTGGTATGAGATTTTTCTCCCCACTGTAAACAGAATATAGAAGCCAACAATTTTCACTGTTGGAAAATACATAGGAGAAATCTGTGATTGCTGAGAAAACAGAAAACAGAAAACAGGAATTCTGCCTGGTGACTATCACAGAAATATTCTGTCTGAGATTTCAGCCTGCAGGCTGTCTTACATATTTGGACTTGTCAACCCCCTCATCACATGAGCCAGTTCCTGAAAAGTAAATCTAGATAGATAAAGATATAGATTCTGTTCATTCTAGTTCTCTGAAGGATAATGATTCATACACAGCCCTTGGCTGGACTTTGAGTTCTGACCGATACAGCTGTTTCATGGTTCTTTGATGAATGTATGAAGATTCAAGAGATGATACCCTCTTGGGAATTCCAGGGCAGCCAAAGCTGAGAGACTTCACTGAGACCTAGTACATTCAGTTTAAACCCCAGCAGGGCCATATCTAAAAGGTCAAACATTTCATGGATTAGGAGTCTTGGCTTAGGGATGGAGGATGGGGGTCACCGAATATCTTATTTGACAAAATAAATAACTAAAATAAACAAAGACAAAATAAAGCTTTCCAGTAATCCGAGTGCTTGCCAAAACAAAAATAAATGTCTTTAATGAAAGACAACATAAAATGAACTCCATGTAACATAACATTACCACATTCAGCCTATACTTGCAACAAAACAGACATGGAAAAAAGAAAATAACTGTGACTTATAATCAAGGGAAATCAAAACTGTGAATGAAAACAGAGCCTGAAGTAAACTTAGTGTTAGAATTGTCAGACAAAGATTTTCAAACATTTATTTTAGGAACCCTCCAGGATTTAAAAGAAGAAATGGATACAATAGGTGAACAGATGGGGAGCATTACCAGGAAGAGAATCAAAAAGATGTTCTGAAGTTAGAAATACAATATTTTGAAATTTTAAAAGAGTCCCTGGTTAACTTAAAGTAGAATGGAAATGACAAATGAGCAAACAGTAAATTTTAAGGGACATCAAGTAAAATTTTGCAATTTGAAGAATTTTTTTTAAAAAATTGGAAACAGTGAATAGGGTTTCATGTAATCTTATATCCTTGTAACCAAATCCTAGAAGAGGAACAGATAGGGCAGAAAAAATATTTAGAAAATAATGTCCTTCAATTTTCCAAATTTTAGTGGAAAATGCAGAGGAGTGTAATATTGATTATGCCCAAAGCAGGCCGTGAAGAGTTAACCCCACAATTGGCTTGTTTATAGAAATGAGTCTGGCTGAAGCCTACCTGCTGAGATCAGAGTAACTCACTCAAATTCCCTTCCCACAGCTAAAACCTTCAGACTAGAAGGATAATGTTCTAATTACAATCATATATCTTGTCTATTCTGTTCCTAATTCTAGAATGCTTTGTCTTGTCCTTTCTGAGCCTTGTTTACATTAATTTTCATAGAAACCACACATCTCCTTACCCCAATTGATTGTCAATAAAAGTCAGTGCCTGGAACTAGCCAGAACCTTTGTTGGTTGCACCGACATTGGTTGTCCTGGCACCCTGCTTTCTTTCTCTTAGTTCTGTCTCTTAGCGTATTTTTTCCTCAGGCCTGCATTGCACACTGGGCAGGTGGGTACTGGAACCTGACTACAGGGTCTCCGACAGAAAATATACAGACTGACGTTCAGGAAACACAGCAGGATGAATACAAATAAAATAACACTTAAGTACATCATAGCCAAACTTTTGAAAGTCAATAATAAAGAAAAGATATTATAAGTAGCCAGAGTAAAAAGATGGTCGATTGAGACCCAGGTTCATAGCTACGAAGGCCAGGGATCAATGCAACAGCTTTAAAGTGTTCCTGGCAAAACCACCCTGAATTCAATATCCATTAAACTACCTCTACAAATTAAGATCCAATATATACATATTAGAAGACAAAATTGGAAACCAGTTTTCTAGCAGATTTTCACTGCTAGCAATGTCAAAAGTTTTTCAGACTAAATGGAATAAATTCCAGAATAAATGAAGAGAAGGAAAGGAGAAAAAGAAAAACAAAAACAAAATCTGAATGGAAAAAGGTAGAGAAAACTGTATGGTATACTCAGAGCCAATCATATAAGAAATGAAGATTTTTCATGTAAAATGGAAAAGTAAGAACTAAACAGGGACTCTCTAGAGAGACAGCTAAACAAAATCGATCAAACATATGAAAAGAAAAAAAGTTGTTCCCTGCAAATATTAAACATAATAGGGCTAAAGTGGCTCTATTAGTAGCAGTCTAATTAGATATCAAGACACAAAGCATTACCAGAGATAAAATGAGACATTTCATAAAGTGAAAAGGTTAATTCACTGAACTGTAGTTTTCCTAAAACTGTATGTGCCTAAAAATAGAGCTATAAAGTATATTCAATAAATGTGAGAGAAGTAACGGAAAAAGAAATTCATAGTCATAGTTTTATATTTCAAAATGTCTCTCAGGAATTAATAGAAAAGCAGCTAAATACTGATTAAAGTTAAGTACTGATTAAAAAATCAGTAAGATCAGAGAAAATTTGAATACCATCAAATTGGTATTTATGGAGAACTACAACCAACTCTATGTGGGAAGTTTACCAAGACAATCATATGCTAGATCATAAAGCAAGTCTTCATGATTGTAAAAGACTAAACTATTACATCATGTAGCCTCTGACAATTTAAATTGTGAAGGTAAAATAATGAAATATTTTTAAATTTAAAAATTAAACAGCATATTTCTAAATAATCCATATATCAAAGAAAAACATTACAAGAAAATGTTTTAAGTAGTTTGAATTTAATGATAATACATTTCAAAATTTATGGGATATGGCTAACATAATAGTAGGAGATACTGATAATTTTAAATAGTAGGAGATACTGATAATTTTAAATGCTTTGCTTTTCTAATATAGACACATAACTAGTATTAGTAATGTAAAATCAATAAACTTTTATTAAATTTATTTCAAGCATCTGATATTCTGATGCTAGTATAATTGGTATTTTTAAAATATATTATAATTATTTGTTGTTATTGTATAGAAATAGCCCCAGGAAAGATTACTTAAAAAATTATGATGTTTATAGTTTTATTTTGAAATGAAAAAAGTACTTCACTTAAACTAGTATATGGTTAGATATCTTTTATGTTTTGGAAAATCAATTCTTGAGCTTCTATACATGAACAAATTATATCTCATGTCTATGACCTGTGCAGGTCGCCCTGGAGTTAAGTTGTATTCTGAACTCAGACTAAGATCCAGTGTTCCAAAAGCAACAGAATATTTAAAAGATTGCCTGAGTTAAACTCTCTCAGATAATCAAATTCTGTCTGCACTAAAGTAAAAGGTGATTTTAAGGCCTAGGTCTGTTTCCTGCATTTTATATGTGCAACATAAAAACTGAATGTTGTATTCACAAATCTTTTCCCATTGAGTAACTGAGGTGATACTAAGAATTGTCATGTTCACTATGACCCTGAGCATAGGGAGTACTTCTGAGGAATTCTCTTTCAGGACTTGGTTAGACATGTAGAGTGTTATCCATTTAACATCAGAAAAAAGTGAGATCCTTAGAAGAGCTGACTAATACAAGGATAATCTGACAGGCCTAAAACTTTTGAGACTGCATAGTGGAATTAATTTTCTCTATAAATTTTCTCTGCTCTGTTCTGTATATGTTTTAAACCAAAATTGGGGTGGGCAGGAAACTGGAGCATTTTTGTGGAGCACACCTGTCACCGATCAGATAGCAGAGAGCCCAAGGAAGGTGAAATGAAGCTGTCAGTCTATTTCCCATCCTAATTACCTTCTGCTATGACTATAACCTCATCTCTGTCACACATGTTGAGAAGATTTTAATATAAAAACTCACTCGTGTTCCTCAGATTTGATCAAGCAAGGTTTAAGAAGCTGGTAACCATCCTAGCTTATTAAGCTTAACCCCTTCCTAAAACCTTGAAATACTGCATTTCATTATGAAGCTGGCTATAAAAATATTCTCATCTCTACCTTTTACATAAGAAAGAGGAAAATAACCCAAATATTGGGGGTACTGATTATTGGAGAGTCAAAAGCCTTGGTAAAATGTGGATGAGTTCATTACATTTGGCCTTTATCAAATATGCTAGTAATTTCACTTGGGTCATATTCTTGTCTCACTTTTATCTCATAAACCCCAAAATGTTTTGAGGTAGTGATTCCAAGTCATCCCGAAAATTAATCTCATATTAACCTAGACGTTGTTGAGCTATGGTTTTCCTGAAATAAATGGAATATAAATGGTATTTTGCAGGTGCCTGTTACTTATTAGTATTTAATAAAAATTGTCAAGACAAATGTATTCATCTGAAAGCAATCTCACAGACTGAGTCAAAAGGATATAACTGGTTTAGTCAATGCAATTTTTATTATTTGTGTGTGATTCTTTTTCCTTTGCTTGGCCATGTCACACATCTTTATAGTGAATTGTTGGAATTCATAACTGACAGAAAATTTTCAAGGGCACAAATGTTACTTTAGTGTTATTTGTCTAAACAGAAGAATCGCATTGAGTATAAAGAATTCTATTGATCTGTATTCCTAAGGCCAAGGCTGCCTTTGTTTGCAAGAACACTGACCATTTATGTTTTTGAAGTCAGAGGAATTCTTTTTTCAAAATGGGAGATCCAATAACACAAAACAGTGATATTTCACATGATACTGTATCTCCTTAGAACAACAAATAAACAAAAGGGGGAAAATTTTTTAAAATTGCAAGACCAGCCACTTGGTATGCCCAAAGAAAACAAAGCTAACAAATAAAAAACACTGATTTGAAATTCACATCAGTTTTCTTTAACTGCTTTAAAATAATGAGAATCAATGAGACACAGCAAATCTTTCCTGAGTGATTGACAACTCTGAAAGGAAATAGAAAAAGAGAGGGGCCGACAAACAGAATTGTGCTGTAAGATTTATCTTGATGGTCCATTATTTTTGTGATGCTTAGTCAAAACCAACGATTCCTCTACAGCATGTTCCAAGCTTGTTTTCTGCAGAAAATCCTCTCTTAACACTTCTCACCTACCACGGTCACTTGCTGGAAATTCAGCCCTTACTATTCCTTGACTCCAGCATCCCTGCCTGCCAACTATTTTCTAGGAACTCAGGATGTAGGACAACCCCAAATATATAAGCCCTGTTGCAGCGTATGGTTTCATTGAACCTTCCCTTCCCTATCCCATTTATTCTCTGCACTCTTTTTTCTTCTAAAAATAAGTTGCACAACCATCAGGAACCTCATCACACTCTTGTATCTTCATGGATCCCAAGTTGTTCAGGTCATAGTACCTAATAAATGCTCATAATTTGGATATTGACTCTTGCTGAATTAATAAGAATTATAAACAGCATGGATTAAAGAGTCTCAAGTCCCTACAAGATCTATGAGTCAGACTTTCTGGGTTGAAACAAGAAATGAGTTTTAAAGAAATTTTCCTGGTGATTCTCAGGCACAGAAAAGTTAGAGGATCATGTTCTCCTCTAAGACTGCATACAGGACTTGATTTCAGAATTGCAACTAAGCCAGGACCAGACATAGACAAAGGAGATGATTAGTCTTCTATCATTCTCAGTTTTTGCCTTTCAAAAGTTGAGTAAAAGTGTCTGCAAATTTTTAACAAATCCCTTTCCTCTCTCAAGAGAGAAAAATTATTGGTATTGTTAATATGACCCAGGACATCTAGGGGAATCTGGGTAACACACAATTAATATAAATAGCATGGATGGATTATCAATTTTCAAAGAAATGAGGTCAAATACATGTAATATAAATTAATAAGAATAGGACACACATGTGCAAAGGCCGAATAGTTTCTCTAGTGTGAGAAACTGAAAGTGTAAATAAAGACTAAAAGGTATAATAATGTGAAATAGGAAGAAAAGGGGCAAAGGGGAAGGGGAAGTGGGATGGGTAGGGGAAAGGAAAGAAGGGAACGGAGTTAATATGAGAAAATGGAAAAATGGAAACAAAGTCTTTGTAAATAGGGAGGGATGGAGGGGTTGAAGGGAGGGCAGGGAAAGGGTGAAAAATAAGAACCAAGAGAGATTATGTAAAGGTGCATATCTCCAATGATGAATGTCATTATATTGTATACCTAAAATGTACCAATGATTAGAATGAATAATCGATAATGTAAAATAGGAAGAAAAGGTCCAAAGGGGTAAGGGAAGTGGGAGGGGCAGGGGAAGGAAAGAAGGGAAAGGAAAAATTATGAGAACTGGAAAAGATGGAAACAAAGTCTTTGTAAATAGGGAAGGGTGAAGGGCAGGAAGGGAGGGCTAGGAATGGGGAAAAAAAATAAGAACCAAGATGCATCATGTAAAGGTACAAGTTCCCAATGAGAAATGTAAATGTGTTGTATACCTAAAATGTACCAATAAAATAATTTTAAAATAAAAGAGTCTTTCTTGGATGTTTAATTTCTCAGGAGAATATCATCCAAGTAAAATATCTGACCCCCGGGAGACATTTAATAATGTAGTATGTGAGGAAGAATGGCTGCTATCATGAAATCAACCAATAACAAATGCTGGTGGGGCTGTGGTGAAAGAGGAACCCTGCTCCACTGCTGGTGGGAGTGTAGACTGGTGCAAGCACTGTGGAAATCAGTACGGAGATACCTCAAAGAACTAGGACTGGAAGTCCCATTTGACCTCGCTATTCCACTGCTGGGGATCTTCCCCAAAGAATTCAAAGAATCATACCACAATGATATATGTGCACCCATGTTCATAGCAGCACAGTTTGTGATAGCTAAAACTTGGAAACAGCCCAAATGCCCATCAACTGGAGACTGGATAAAGAAAATGTGGGTTTTTAATAAAATGGAGTACTACTCAGCCATCAAAAATGAGAAATTAGAGACATTTATAGCTAAGTGGATGCACATTGAGCCATACTCTTAAGTGAAATAAATAGGACACACATGTATAAATACTGAATAGTTTCTCTGGTGTGAGAAACTGAAAGTGTAAATAAGGACTAAAATGTATAATAGGTAGTGTGAAATAGGAAGAAAAGGGGCAAAGGGGAAGGAAGTGGGAGGGCTAGGGGAAAGGATAGAAGGGAATGGGATTAATATGAGAAAATGGAAAAATAGGAACAAAAGTTTTGTAAATAAGGAGGAATGGAGGGGTTGAAGGGAGGGCTGGGCAAGGGTGAAAAATAAGAACCAAGAGAGATTATGTAAAGGTGCAAATTTCCAATGATGAATGTCATTATATTGTATACCTAAAATGTACCAATGATTAGAATGAACAATCAATAATGCAAAATAGGAAGAAAAGGTCCAAAGGAGTAGGGGTAGTGGGAGGGGCAGGGGAAAGGAAAGAAGGGAAAGGAAAAATGGTGAGACATGGACAAAATGGAAATAAAGTCTTTGTAAATAGGGAAGGATGGAGGGGATGAAGGGAGGGCTAGGAATGGGGAAAAAATCAGAACCAAGATGCATTATGTAAAGGTACAATTCCCAATGAGAAATGTAATTGTGTTGTATACCTAAAATGTAAAAGAATTTAACAAAAAAAAATAATGTAGTCTGAATGAAAGTATCCTTTAGTCTCTCAAGATCAATTTTAGGATCTTGAATTATCATTGCTTCTAAATATGAAGGAATGTTAGTGAATTAAAATATTTCATTCAACAGAATGGAGAACAATCTAGCTTTCTGTGCAGTATGTTATTAAAACATATGAAATAGTATCAGTTTTTAAACTTATTTTTGTACTAATTTATTATTATTTTGTGATAATTTATTTTCTTATACGTCAAGATGTTTCCTTGGAAAATTTGAGGGCTGTGGTAAGAAAAACAAATTAAAATTATTGTTTGTGTATTTGAGAGGAAATGTTTACTTCAATTTAAAGAGCATTGCTGCTCTTCTGAAAATTAAGAAGAAAAAAATGTAAGTTTCTTAAAAGAGTACTTTGAAAGTCCTATGCTATCTCAGATACATCAACTTTCCTTTAGTTTTTTCATCCTTACTTTTCTTTTTTAGCACTGACCATCATCAAGTGTTCTCCTCTGGCACCATAGGTCAAAAGAACATAGCTGATTATAACCAGTGATACACAAAGCCTTCAATTCCTGTAATTACACATTTTTTAAAAGGCTGTGAAGTTTGAGCAGTAGATCTATACTTAGTCTTAATCATCTAGAGTTAAAGAAAATGACTTGGTATTTCAAATTATTAATAACAATAAATTGATCATTATCAGAGGTCAAAGAAAAATGTTCCCTGTGAATCACAATCTGAGAAGGCTTTAGGTAAAAACTGACATGCTGATTTTGTATTATAGATAAATATGAAAAGACATAGGCCAGCTAAGGTAAGTTTGAAGAATAAAATTGGAAGATTTACACTATCAGATTTACACTATCATTTGTACTATCACTGCAGTTTTACTATAAACTGTAATATTTAAGGATATCTGACATTCGAACAAGTATATATAAATTAATGGAGCAAAATAAAAACATAGGGTATACAATTACTTGATTATTAAGAAAAGAGAATTTAATTGAGGAGGGAAGGAAAATCTTTCAAGAAATATATTCGGGGCAACAATCTATATTAAAAAACAAGCTTCAAGTCTCCTTTGTAGCACACACAAAATTTATTTTAATATGGATCATAGATTTTAATTAAAAGATAAATAAAAAATGAGTTTAGAACTACGGTATCTCCTACTAAACCCACTAACTCCATGTAGGCAGTGAATGTTTGATATATGGCTAGTTCCAAACGATATGTGCTGTTAGTCTAAAATATGCTTTGATATCAAAGACTCGGTACCAAAAAATATAAACTAGCTCATTAATAATGTCTATGTTGATTAAATTTTGCAGTTATAACATTTTTCTGTATTAAGTTAAACAATAATTTATTAAAAATGATTTATCTTTTCACTTTTGTTTAAATCAACCACTAAATATTTAAAATTATGTGGCTCATGTTTGCATATCATATTCTATTTCTATGGATATAGCTGCTCAAAAAAGTGGAACAAATCATTGAAATTTAAACTTCTGCTATTAAAAGATATCATTTAACAAGTGAAAGGCAGGTAGTATTTGAAGGAAAATATTTCAATATGTATACTACCACAAGACTTATACAGAATAAATTAAGTATGCCTATAAATGAATAAAAAGAAATGAGCAATCATAAGCAAAGAAAATGAGGAAAGACTTGAACAGATACTCTACAAAAGAAGCTTCTGAAGAAAATATAAAAACTGTTTTAACACTATAGGTTGTCATAAAAATGTAAATTAACACCACAATGCACATACCACTGCTTTTGGTAAAAGTACAAGAACTACTGAAAGAAGAAAAGATATTCTTTCCAACAAATCATGTCTGAACAACTGGATGTGTGGTGAGTAAAATAATGGGCCCCTAAAGGTGTTTATGTGCTAATTCCCAAAACTTGTGACTATTTAGGCTATATGGCAAAGAGCAATTAAGTACAATTAAGGTTGATAAATAGCTGACATAATTAATAAATGTTATTATAGTGGATTACCCAGGTGGGCGCAATGCAATCACACAGGTCAGCACAAGTGCAGGAGTTAGGCAAGAGAGGGAGACCCAGAGAGAAACAGACTGAAATGGACTTCATGGAATGATGTTGTTGGTTTTGAACATAAAAGAGTATGTCCACATTGGATACCTCAAATGCTAGAAAAGTACAGTAATACATTATCTCTGGAGCATCGAGAACAAGTGCAGTTCTCCAGACCCCTTAATTTTTACACAGTGAGCCTCAATTCAGATTTCTGACCTAAAAAGTAAGTAGGTTGTATTAAGACACTTTGTTATAGAATCAATAGAAAACGAATACGAACAATGAAGAGCAAATAGAAAAAGAATCTAGGCATTATGACCTTCTCAAAATTTGACTCAAAATGGGTCACAGAACGAAATGTAAAATGTAAATCTTTTATAATAAAATAGAATAAAAATCTATATGTCTCAAATTCATTAATAAGCTTTTAAATAAAATATCAAAAACATAATTCATGAAAAAAACTTGATGATTTGAGTTTTAGTAAAATTAAAAGCTTTTACTTCACAAAAAGTACATTGTTAAAACTCAGAGAAAAGAATTCAGTAGCTGGAAGAAAATATCTGTGAAACACATATCCAATAAAGAATTTCTAACTAAAATACATAAAGTGCTCTTAAAATTCAACACACAAGCTTAAATATCATATGGTTTCTCTTATATGAGAAACCCAAAATATAAACAGAGCAAAATAAAAGATAGATAATGATAAATAGAGATACAGAGCTTTCACAAATAGGAAGGGGGCCAAAAGACAGAGGTAGGTGGGGGTGGGGAGGGGATGAAAAGAAAATAATTGAGATGTGTTATGCACGTGTACCAATTCCCTCTAGGAATGTAATCATTATGTATTGCAAATATGAACTAATAAAAATAAAAATTGAAAAAATCTAACAATATAAAGACAAACCAATTTTAAAATATCAAAATATAATTCTTGAAAAAAAACAGATGGCAAATAAGCATACAAAAAAGTGCTCATTATTTGATGTTAGATAAATGCAAATTTAAGCAACAATGGGGTAGCATTATTCAATTAGAATGGGTAACATACAAACTACTGACAATTGTTGATAAGGATGCTGAGCACTAGGAATGCTGGTGGGAATGCAAGATGGCAAAACCACTTGGGTCATGAATTCACTAGTGTTACAGGAAACTAAATATGGCTTAACCATATCTGGCAGTTTTACATCTAGAAAATTACCCAATTGATTTGAAAAATTATGCTATACAAAAACTGGCACACAAATATTCATAACAGCTTTGTTTATAGTTGTTAAATTCTGAAAGCATCAAGATTTCTTTAATAGATGGATGGATATATTGTGGTATATCCATGCAATGAACTAATGTTCAGTGACAAAAAAGAATAACTCTCAAGCCACACAATACATAAATAATTTTAAATGTACATTGTTAGTGAAAGAAGCCTATCCAAAAATATTATTACTATATGGTTCCATTTATATGACATTTCAGAAAAGGCAAAACATAAAAAATGATCAATATTTGCCAGGATTTGGGATTGAATAGATGAAACAAAGTGAACTTTTTGAGGTGTTCAAACTATTCTACATGATACTATAGTGGTGGATTTGTGGCACTGAGCGCTACAAAAGGATTTAAGTGGATTACAAATGTGTGAAACAATGTCAATGAAAAATATAAAGGAAAAGGTGTTGATCTAAGTAGTTTGGAATGAAAGAAATCTGTAAGGCTAATGGTTAAAGAATTTTACCTATTTAATAAAGTTATTTCTAATGGAATTATAAATGAACAATTCTGACACTTCCATACATGAAAAATAGAACTGAATAAGTAAAGGAATGGCTCATGATAGGAGCCAGATTTTTTCACAATAGGATTTGGAAGCTACAGAGAAGCAAGACAAGAAGAATGGAATGATCCATATGATCATGAGTTAAAGTTTGATGCATCTTTATGAACTCATTTAGAGTAGTTACAGATAGGTACATATAGAATATTTATGGATGTGTATAAACAAAAACTTCTTGCTCTGTCAGCAGAGTCTATGAGGAAAAGCTTCCAGCAGTAACTAGTATATCAAGTGATAGCTCTAGCTTTCTAACAACTCTTTCCCCAAAAGGTATTTATTGGAAAATATTCAAAGAACTTTTTGGAAAAATGACTAATTCTAGGACTGAAACGTAGATATCCTGACTATCTTATAGAATCATAAAGCAAGAAAGTGTTAAATATACACAGTGATGGAGTATGTCAAGGGGACATAGGAACACAATTGAAAGAAATCTTGGTGTCTAACACTAGAACAGTCTGAACAAGGATAAAAACAAGGTAGTAGTAGATTATAGCACAGGGTTTGAAATTATGTATGAGTTCATAATTATATGCATGAATAAGTAAATAAATGAGGAAATATATAAATTTCAATTTATATAGATCTCCCCACCACAACAGGTGGAGTATAACTTCCCACTCCTTAAATATGGATCTACACCATGACTTCCTTCTAATGAGTGGAGTATGGAAAGCATCATGAAAAGGGTAGCTTGCTAGAGGGGAACTAATAAACACTATATCTAACAGGTGATCAGCAACAGTGGTAAGTCAGAGAAATAATATGTATCTTTGATATAATGTGATGAGAATAACAATTTACCTCTCCAGTATTACTCTTAGTATTGAGGAAAATTCTACAAAAGACCTGACCAATACTCCTCAAATTCATCAAGATTATTGAAAACAAGTAAAAATCTAAAAACTTTGGTCCTAGCAATGGGATAGTGACTAATAGAGAGACTGTCGGACATTCATATCAACAGAGGAAGAAAAGAATTAAAATTGAGAAAAAGGTTTTAGTGAAAATCTAATGAAGGCCAAAGAAAGAATTTTCAACCCAATTTTGTATACTATCACCCCTCCCAAGCCAATAAGACCCGAGGCAACTGTCTCTCTTTCCAATTATCAGTTAGGTCTTTTAATGTGGAACTTCTAGCTTGTAAAAGTGATATTTTTGTTGATCGCCTGTAATGTTTCCTAATTGTGAGTACAAACCCAATTGTATGATCAAATCTTTTTTTTTTTTTTTTTTTTTTTTGTGGTACCGAGGATCGAACTCTGGTCCTTGTGCTTCCAGGGCAGGTGGCGGAACCACTGAGCTAAATCTCTGGCCCTGTATGATCAAATCTTAACTGTCTATGTAAATGAAACACATTCACTCTAAAAATATATGAAAAATGTCTACAGATGACAACTTTGAGATTTAGTAAATACATAATTTTCAGGGATTACTAATTTATATCCATGAAACAGGGTAAGAGAGTAGCTCATGTAGCTAACCTACAATTTTCATCCCAACCTCCAATCATTATAAACCAAAGGACAGATAATTATAGGATTAGATTCTTTTAATTGCCAGAAATCAAAAAGACTGTAGCCCAGATTGAATCTGTTTAATGGATGAAACTAAATCAGAATCTATGAATCAGAATTTATGATTATAATTGTTTTTAAAGAAAAAAACTAAATCCAATTTATTTAAGTTTCACAAAACTAAAAGCATTTTTTAAGATTTTAAATAATTCTACTGGTGTATTCCAAGATAAGTGAAAGTATTTTGAGATTTTTGTATTGAAAATTACTGACCTATTTATAAATAGATTAATAATTTTTCAAGTATTTATACTCCTATATAGTAACTTATTACTCCTTGGACTAAAAGTACAGGTGATTCCTACCTAACTGAATTTGTCTCTAGTTTATAAATTCAGTATGATCACCCTCCCAAATATCCACATAAAAAAACCCCTGAGGATCATTTTTTATTCCAAATTTCCTTTCATCCTCATATCTAATTAGTTATCAACTATAATGATACAAGTTTTAAAACTCATTTCATTCTGATTAAACAGACTGTGTATCTTTCTTAAGATCTCTTGACCTTCACACTTATTTCTGAGGGTAAACTCATCTTGATATCTAAATTTACCCTATTAGTCTGTTTAAACTTTCAATTTTTTAACAAGGCAGTTTCTTATCAACTTAAGAGATCGTGTTTGCCATGTTGGAAAAAGAATAAGGTGGTCATTATTTCTGCATATCACTGGATGAAGAAGAGCTTTTCAGTCATAAAGTCAGGGAGGTAGCCAAAGACATAAAAATGTAGGGCCTTGTAGGCTGAGTATGATACTGCATATATGGAATCCCATCACTCTGGGAGGCTGACACAAGAGAATCAAAAGTTCAAACTCAAATTGGGCACCCAGTGACTTAGTGAGAACTTATCTCAAAAATAAAACATAAATTTTAAAAGAGTTGGGTCTGTAGCTCAGTGTGAAGGCCCTGGGTTCAATCCTCAGTAAAACAACAACAAAAAAAGAAAGAAAGAGAAAGAAAGAAAGAAAAGAGAAAATGATGCTAGAAAACTGTACAAGAATTTAGTTTTATTAAAGAGGCTATCTTTCATCCAGTGAGGCTGTTGGCTCCTTTGCCAAAGATGAGGTGGCTGGGCCAGGGATTTAGCTCAGTGGTTTCACCGCCTGCTGCACAAGCACAAGGACTCGAGTTAGATCCCCAGTACCAAAAAAATAAAATAAAAAACAAAGATGAGGTGGCCGAGTGTGTGTGGAGTTGTTTCTGCGTCTTCTAATCAGTTCCACTGATCCTTGGGTCAGTTTCTTTGCCAGTTCCATGCTGTTTTTATCACAGTAGCTTTGTAGTATAGTTTCAAGTTGGGGATTGTGATACTCCTTACCTTGTCTTTATTGCCTAGAATTGCTTTTGCTATTCTAGGTCTCTTCTTGTTCCAAATGAATTTTTGGATTGTTTTCTCAAGGTCTGTGAAGCATGCTGTTAGAATTTCAATTGGGATTGCATTGAATCTATATAGCAGTTTTGGAAGTATAGCCATTTTCACTATGTTGATTCTTCCAACCAAAGAGCAAGGGATGTCTTTTCCACTTTCTGATATCCTCTTCTATCTCTTTTTTTCAGAGTGTTATAGTTTTCAGAGTAGAGGTCTTTGATTTCTTTTTCTAGGTTGATTCCTAGATTTTTCATTTTTTGGGATGCTATTGTGAAAGGAGTTTTCTCCTATTCCTCTTTCAGTGAGTCTGTTGTTCATGTACAGAAAAGCTATTTATTTTTGTGTGTTGACCTTCTATCCAGCTACTCTACTGAATTTGGATATTAAATCTAGAAGACTTTTGGTGGAGTTCTTGAGGTCTTCTATGTAGAGTTTCATGTCATCTGCAAATAACGACAATTTAATAAATGGTGCTGGAAAAATTGGGTTTCAACTTACCAAAGATTAAAATTAGACCTATATCTCTCACCATGCACTAAAGTGAAATTGAAATGGATTAAAGATATAAATATTAAAACACTAAACCGACTAGAAAAGAGGTTAGGTAGAACTCTTGAAGACATTGGCATAGGAAAAGATTTCACAAACAAAGCCTCAGTTGCATGTGAACTAGCACAAAGAATCAACTGGGATCTCGTCTTATTAAAAAGCTTCTGCACAGCAAGAGAAACCACCAACAGCATGAAGAGACAACCCACAGTTTGGGAAAAAAATTTTACCAGCTGTTGCTCAGACAAAGGTCTATTTTCTAGAATGTATAAAGATCTTAAAAAAAATCAGACCTCCCATATTTAAAGACACAGTCAAAAAATGGGCATCTGAAATGAACAGACATTTCTCAGACAAGGAAGTAGAAATAGCAAATAAACATATGAAAAAATGTTCAACATCACTGGTCATTCAAGACATGCAAGTAAAAACAAAGCTGAGATTCCACCTCATCCCAGAAAGAATGACTACTATCAAGAAATCAACTAATAATGAATCCTGGCAGGGCTGTAGGAAAAAGGAACCCTACTCCATTGTTGCTGGGAGTGCAGACTGGTGCAACCACTGTGGAAATCAGTATGGAACTACATCAAAAAACTTGGATTAGAGGTTCCATTTGACCCATCCTCTGCTGGGTATCTTCCCAAAAGAATCATACGGCAGTGATATATGTACACCCATGTTCATAGTGCACAGTTTGTAATAGCTAAAACTGGAAAACAGCCCAATTGCCCAGCAACTGGAAACTGGATAAAGAAAATGTGAATTTTTTTTCTTTCATAAAATGGAGTGCTACTTGTTGGGAGCAATGCTACATAATTTTAGGGAAAAATCATTTGGTTAGCTTAGTTCTCCTGCCTACAGCCCATCTATGGACTTCTGAGACATAATTCCATTTTGGCCTCCGGTCACAACTGAGACCTCAATGATCCGGTGATGCTGTGACTCTCCAGGACAAGAGACATCCTGGGAGCTGAAAACATCCTGGGAGGAACAAACATCTACTCAGTTCCTAGTTGTTCTTGGATTGTTACATCTTATTTACGCAGGAAGTACTGAACTCTGCAAGTCATTTGTTACATTTGTTTCTCCCAATATACTGAGTACTGAATAAAAGGTGCGGTAAACGGCGGGCTTTCGTCTTTGCCGCCAAGAGCAGCACTGATCAGACCCAAAGCTCAGCTTCTTCTCAGTCTCATTTTTCTACTGTTCCTGTAATTCACCGTGTACTGCCGTGGCTCGCAGGAGACTAGGACTTACTGCAGAGGTTCTAGTAACGTCCCCTTTCACTGTTCCCTACAGCTACTCAGTCATAAAGAATGAGAAACTAAAGATATTTATAGCTAAATGGATGCACATACTCTTAAGTGAAATAAATAGGACACACGTGTGTAAATACCAAATAGTTTCCCTGGTGTGACAAACTGAAAGTGTAAATAAGGGTCCAAATGTATAATAGATAATGTGAAATAGGAAGAAATAGTCCGAAGGGTAAGGGGAAGTGGGAAAGATAGGGGAAAGGAGGGAAAGGAATAAATATAAGAAAAGGAAAAAATGGAAACAAAGTCTTTGTAAATAGGGAGGAGTAGAGGGGTTGAAGGAAGGGCAGGGGAATGGAGGAAAAAAATAAGAACCAAGATGTATTGCGTAAAGGTACAAATTCCCAATAATGAATGTCAGCAGATGGTATACCTAAAATGTACCAATAAAATCAATGAATAAAAAAAGACTTTAGTTTTGAACACACTAATGAAATAATCTTGAGTTGAATTTGAGAGTCACTTTTTCCTATGTGAAGAATAAACTATAGTAACCAAGTGACAGAGGAATGCCAAAAATACTCGGTTAGATTCCAAAGAAAAAATGTTAGCTTAGTTTATGTTGTTGATTATGGCTGTTATAATTTATCATTTGTTTTAGGATATTTGAGGGGTGAGTGGAGGTTACTGGAGACCACAGAGGTCCACTGATAATTTTTATGTGGGTTATTTTGTAAACCTCATGCCATCTCCTAAAATGATGATTTCTGAGAGAGCAAAAATCTGAGATTAGCTTTGTAGATTGAACTCTGACGTGCCCAACAGAAAACCAAATGGGGATATGACATAGTAAATAAATATTTACATATAAATTTTGAGTGTAGGGGCGAGATTGATATTGCAGGTATACATTTGAAAGTTATCAGTAAATAGATATTGATGAGTCTGACTAAAGTCAACAAGGGAATGAGTGTAGGAGAGGAAGTCAAAGAGTAAGCTTTGAAAACGCCAACATCGGAAGCTCAGGAAGCAGACAGGCATAAGCAAAAAAGACAGAAAGGACTAGGCAGCCAGGAGAGTGTGGAGTATTGGCATTAAGATGAAGGAGGGACTCAATGTGCATCCATTTAGCTATAAATGACTCTAGTTTCTCGTTCTTTATGGCTGAGTAGTACTCCATTTTATTAAAAAAACACACCTTTTTTATCCAGTTTCCAGTTGATGGGCACTTGGGCTGTTTCCAAACCTTAGCTATTTCAAACTGTGCCGCTATAAACTCTTAAGTGAAATAAATAGGACACACATGTGTAAATACCGAATAGTATCTCTAGTGTGAGAAACTGAAAGTGTAAATAAGGATGAAAATGATTAAAATGAATAATTGATAATTTGAAATAGGAAAAGGTCCAAAGGTGGAGGAGTGGCGGGAGGGGAAGGGGAAAGGGAAGAAGGGAAAGGAAAAATTATGAGAAAGAAAAAAAATGGAAACAAAGTCTATGTAAATAGGGAAGGGTGGTGGGGATGAAGGGCACACAGGTAATGGGGGAAAAATAAGAACTAAGATACATCATGTTCAGGTACAAGCACCCAATGATAAATGTAAATGTATTGTATACCTAAAATGTACCAATTAATATATAAATATTAAATTTATATTTATAATAGTTTAATATTAAATTATAATATTTAATATAATATTTAAATTATAATATCATACTATTTTAATATTAAATATTGAATAGTAAATTTTAAAAAAAAGATGAAGGAGGGAGTGACCAACTAGTCAGCTCTTGCTGAAATTTTCATTAGAATGATGGTAGAGAATTATCTCTTGGCGTTAGCAACATAGAGTCACCAATACCCTTGAAAAGAGCAGTATGTGACTGTACTATATGCTTCCATTTGTGAGATGCTTACTACCACATTCAGCATGCATAATTTCATACTGAGAAGCTACTATCTCTAATTATTCCTGTAACTCAGGCTGACAAACCACAGACAGAGGAAGTTAGAGCAAAAGACCAGAATGGCAATTAGGAGACCTAAATTCTAGTTCATCTCTTTCCCACTATGTAGCAAGAAATGTGGCAAGCGATTCTGCATCTCAAGGCCTGCATTTCTTCACAAGTAAAATGATGAAGTTGGAAAATATTTCACCTAAGCATGTCTGCTAAAATAAAAATGTAGAATGTGCACTTTGCACTTAAAAAAGTAAATTTAGAAAAAAACAAGTCTCTACTTGACATTGCAGAAATATTTTTAAGGAAGGGACTTTATCATCTCCCTCCTTCCAGCTGCCCACGTTAAGCAGGCACACAGCCTACATGCCAGCTCCTTCCCCATACACCCACACACATCCATCATCCTGATGCCTCTGTTTGAAGATCATACACCAAACAACTGACAAAGGGAAGCACGGCTGGAGTGAGCACATCACAGTGAATACTGGAAGCTGGAAAATATCTCTTATGCTTTAATCATGCACACAAAGTCTCTGCACACAATTCCTTTCTGTCTCTGCCTTTAATTATCAAAGTAAGAAATAAATACAAAATTATTATTATTTATTTTTATGTCACCCTAGAGGGTGGTGGGAATTAACAGAATCCAGAAAGTTCACTTTATAAGTTACATTAAACCAGCATAACTCTTTCCTGGAACTTCCAAGAGATCTAATTTGATGGCTTACTTACTAACTTCTACAAAACTAAGTGAAAAAAATAGATAAATAAGTCTGCTGTTGTAAGATCACAAGAGTCTGGGATTTTCTGATGAACTGATGTTTCCTCACTCTTACCAGAGTATGGGTGCAACTTCTGTTCCTCGCAGCAGAAAGGAAAGAGCAGTGTGCAGGTTAACCTCTTTGGCCACCTTCTCTCTGTGACTTCCTTTGTTAGGTGCTTTAAACCTGTGACTTAAAGACAACAACTTTCTATGGTCCTACTGACATTTTGTAGTCGAGGAAGGTAGTGAAAGAGGAATCACTTATAGTGTCCCCGAGGAAAGTAAGTGTGAGCCATAGGAAGTCAGGATCACCTTTGGAGGTGTTTGCTTTGTGGAAGTGGGTGTGGTGATGTGGGCTTCGAACCACAATAGGAAATGTGGGTGGAAACTGTTTAGATGGCAATGTGTCTAATCATTAGACCACAGATGGCCCTCTGGGACCAACATTTTTACCTAGATATTCCTCTACTGGGATGTTTCTTTTCTCTCTTTCCCTCTCTCTCCTCTCTCTCTCTCTCTCTCTCTCTCTCTCTCTTTCTCTCTCTCTCTCTCCCCCTCCCTCCCTCCGTCCCTTCCTTCCTTCCTTCCTTCCCTTTGCAACCAGCAACAAAACTCAGGGCCTCCCACTTGGTAGGCAGGAGCTATACCGCTGAGCTACATCCCCAGCCCCTGGTAAGTTTCATCAAAGTATATATATATATATATATATATATATTCATTCTCTGTTTTCATGGAATCAAAAGGCAAAACCAAACCAGGTCAGAATGCTTCTAGAAATGCTACTAGACTCAATTACTGTAGATGCAGCAAGCAGAGGTCATGGAAGCTTGGCTTAATTCTTCACAGTCTCTCCTTCCACAGAGATGGAAGAAGAGAGAGGGAGCAGGCAGACAGGCATCTCTCTCCTTAGAAGAGTCGTTTTCCATCCTCAAGATAGAAACTGCATTTGGATCTTCATGGAAGTTCTCATTGCCCCTTAATTCAAATCATTCTTTACTACATTAAACAGCAGCCCCATTACAAACAAAAAGCCAACTCCCCTACGTCCTACAGTACTCAAACAGTTGTTTCAGTGACTTCTTAAATAGTTGTGTTGAACTGGAATTATTGTCCCTGTTCTCATAGCACCTGTTTGAGAGCTTTAAGTTTATGGCACATTCATTGTAAATGTTTCTTTACACTCTTGTTGCAACTATTTGGGAATGATAAAGTTTTTGAATTGTAAAACTTTCTGTTTCTGAAGCTTTTTGAAATGTTTATATGATAACTGAAGTTGAAACTTTCATTTTTGTTTAAGCATTTTGATAGTTTTCTTTCTTTCTTACTTTTTTTTTTTTTTTTTTTTTGTAATACTGGAAATATAACCCAGGGCTTTTGCATTGAGCTACACCCCTAACCCTTTTATTTTATTTTGAGACAAGGTCTTGCTAAGTTGTTAAACTCCTCAGGCTGAGCTTGCACTTGCTATCCTCTGGCCTCCACCAGAAGTGTGGGGATTACACATATATGCCACCATAACCAGCTTTATTTAGACTGTTACTGGATGGGTAAATTCTCTGGCTCCCATTTTTTTCTGCCTGTAAGAGGGAGATGAGAATTTATGATAAAAATACTAAAACCAAGTTCATTCCATTTTTCTATTTTTTCCTTAGCCATTTAGAAAACTGAAAGTTTTATATTTGATGAATCTCATTCCTCTACCCTTGAGTATCTTCTGGAGCCAATGAGTTGCAGTATGGTATATGGTAGATAAGTGTGTAGACTCTTGAAGAAGATTGCCAGGACTTTAATTTTAGCCTCACTGTTAGTTGCATGACTTTGGACATGCTATTTAACTTTTGTGTACCTATTATTCATCTGGAACAAATAAGAAAATAATAATAACCTCGTAAGATTACATGAAAAATAATATAAATTAATTCCTATGAAGTCTCGAGAACAGGGTCTAGCATATAACAATCACTCTCAAGTGTAACTAAGTCATTATATCTTCCCAACATCCATTTATAACCCTTGCAGCCTTGCACCAGCTGAGTCATTAGCACCATCGCTTAAATTGTTTCTCTCTACCACTTGGCTTTGCTATGACTTTATCATTACTATTTTACTGTTCTTTCAGCTTCAAAACTCCTTTGACACTAGATGGCCTCTAGATGAAAGATGCATACCTTAAAGGAGACAAGGCATATTTATAAATCATTATATTAATTTTTAAAAGAAATAAATATAGAAAACTATAGAACAGAAGAGTTTGAGCAGAAACCTGAATACAGTGTAGCACATTCTACTTTTTAGAGCACATCTATTTATTTTCAAGAGATTAACATTTATCTGTTCATTTTTTGAGGTTTCTTGAGCACCTGCTATGCAAGCAGTGGCCTAATTTAAAGGATTGTTATTAAGACATATGACACAATATCCTATAAGGCATCTAAATCAATTGGTAGCTAAAGGGGAAAAAAGACTTGAGGATAAAGCAATCAGCCTAAGAAATCAGTAACACAGCTGATAACATGTTTGTGTTTAGTTATCCAATCCTAGGAATTATTCTGTTTTCTCTAAATTAAGAACAAAAAATACACTTTTTTTTTCTTGTCACATTACAAGTGTTGAATCTACTTTAAACTGATTAAAGCACAGAGAACAAGTAGCAGTTAGACATTTGCAAAGTTAATTTATCTCTGGACCCGTTCAAAAATTCATTTTCCAAAACTTGGCTCTGGGGTTCTATTTGAGTTTTCAAAGTTAAGTTTAGAAAGATTGCCACTGTGCAGTAAAATCACAGGATTCAATGAAATATATATACATATATCTTCACATTAAAAACAAGTGTACCAAAATGAAACCATGGCTGGAAAAAAGACATCTTGAGGTCCTTAAATGTAGTGCTAGAAGGATGCACTATGCCAACTCTCAAAACTTATTTGAAGTTTTTGAGTTTGAATTTCACATTAAACTAGAACTTTTCCTTTATTCAAAGGAAAAAAGAAACCCTAACAACCTCCATAAAAGCTTAAAAGCTTCTGGAACTTCTAGTAGCTTATATTAAAGATCATAACAAACAAAAAGTAAACAAATAAGAAACAGATGCATTAGCCCACTCTTGGAATATTCATGAATTTTAATATTAGGAATGTTGGAAGAGAAGAGAGCTGGTGAGAGATAATAAATTGATCGTGGCTGTACTGCATTATCTTATAATCAAAACAGTCTTCTCCAGTTGAACATAAAAGGCCTGTTTCTAATGAATTCTAAAGTTTGAGTTTATTCCAGGATCCTTAATGTTATAACACTGTCAACTTATTAATAAAATAATAACTTTCATAATGTCCTCTAAAAAAGCACATATTCCTGAAACAATAATTTTGTTGTTCTAATTGACTACACATTCTCCTTTATTGTTTTGCTTTAATCCACCTAATTATTTACACATGATTATATTAATTATACACGGCCACATGGCCACATAGGAATATGCATGCATAATTTTTTGCTACTGGATCCACAAGATGAAAGGAAGATAGTGCAATATTTTAATTTTCATGCTGTTTATGCCAATTAATTCCTTTTTAATCATGTAAATATGTCATGAAAAATATTTGAGCTCAGAACCAGGTTATGTACTTCCAAGCCACAAATTTGAAGGAGGGACATTTGACGACTTTCCCACTGCTCACATAGAAATTAAGTTGGAAACAAAGAACATGTGGGTGTGCTTGCTCAAATGTAGATGAGTACAGAAAATGGAGGCTGAACTAAGTTTGTGGCTTTCATGCTCTCAGGGTAGATGAAATTAGTGACTACTTTCCTATGAACATGTATGGCAATCATATATGTACAAATAAACAAAAATGTAGACATTGTTGATGGCTTAAATACCAAGACTGGTCAATAGGTCCAGGAAAGAACTTAGTTCTCATTAGAATCTTCATTTCAGTCTCCTAGACCTTGACACCCATGCAGTTTCTCCTTCTCTGAGATTTGGATGTGGCTTGGAATCTTGATAATGAAAAAAAGTTTGAATTGGTCTAGCCTCAAGGAGAATGCAGACATAATGCCAAAAGGACCTGTGGACCATACTATTGAACATTACATTATGGAAATACCTCTTTACAGAACAATTTTTTCATGTTCTGATAAAAGCATATCCTATCATTTTCATGTAGGCATATCCTGCCATTTTCCTACTCCCTTTAAGGCCCACTGCATCTGTGAACACCATATTTTCAACTCTGAGCCTTCATTCCCTAGAAATGAGAAATACCCTGTAAATAACACACTACCATATTGCACTTCTAGCCTTTTCAATCCTGATGCCCTAATGCTCCAGTTGTCTAAACTTTGAATGTTCTTCCAGACATTCAGCCTGAGACTAGCCAGACTTTATTAGCTCTATCAAGAATTGAAGCATGGCAAAATATGTTCCCTCCTCCCCCAAACTATGCCATTTTGGTTTACAGATTACTTTCAGCCAAAGGCATTTAAGAAACAATAGGTGCCAGGGGGAGCTTTGATAGCTCTTTTTCTTTGCAAAGCAAGATATAAAACCACTATATAACAGATATCTTCTCTATACCAGGAAGAAAGAATCTTATCATTAGAGGTGGAAAGATTAACCTGAGAAAAATTATGCAAATAAACCTTGTTCAAGTAACCCTTATCTTCTTACTATATTTTTTCATTATAAAATGCACTAGCACAAGCCTTTTTACTGGTTTGTATTTTCAAACTTTTTTTTTGTATTAAATTCTTTTATTGGTACATTGTAGGTATACAACACAATTACATTTCTCATTGGGAATTGTACCTTTACATAATGCATCTTGGTTCTGATTTTTTCCCCATTCCTAGCCCTCCTTTCACCCACTCCACCCTTCCCTATTTACAAAGACTTTATTTCCATTTTTTCCATTTCTCAGCATTTTTCCTTCCCCTGCTTTCCTTTCTCCTGCCCCTCCCACTACCCCTACACTTTGGACCTTTTCTTCCTATTTTGCGTTATTGATTATTCATTCTATTCATTGGTACATTTTAGGTATACAATATAATGACATTCATCATTGGAAATTTGCACTCTTACATAATCTCTCTTGGTTCTTATTTTTCACCCTTGCTCACCCTCCCTTCAACCTTTCCATTCCTATTTACAAAGATTTTGTTCCTATTTTTCCATTTTCTCATATTGATCCCATTCCCTTATATCCTTTCCGCTAGCCCTCCCACTTCGTTCCCCTTTGCCCCTTTTCTTCCTATTTCACACTACCTATTATACATTTAGTCCTTATTTACACTTTCAGTTTCTCATACCAGAGAAACTATTCGGTATTTATACATGTGTGTTCTATTTATTTCACTTAAAAGCATCGCCTCAATGTGCATCCACTTAGCTATAAATGTCTCTAATTTCTCATTTTTGATGGCTGAGTAGTACTCCATTTTATAAAAAAAACCCACATTTTCTTTATCCAGTCACAAGTTGATGGGCATTTGGGCTGTTTCCAAGTTTTAGCTATTACAAACTGCGCTGCTATGAACATGGGTACACATATATCACTGTGGTATGATTCTTTTAATTCTTTGGGGAAGATCCCCAGCAGTGGAATAGTGGGGTCAAGTGGGACTTCCAGTCCTAGTTCTTTGAGGTATCTCCATACTGATTTCCACAGTGCTTGCACCAGTCTACACTCCCACCAGCAGTGGAGCAGGGTTCCTCTTTCCCCACAGCCCCACCAGCATTTGTTATTGGTTGATTTCATGATAGCAGCCATTCTTTCTGGAGTGAGGTGGAATCTCAGCATTGTTTTCATTTGCATCTCTCGAAGGACCAGTGATGTTGAACATTTTTTCATGTATTTATTTGCTATTTCTACTTCTTTATCTGAGAAATGTCTGTTTATTTCAGCTGTCCATTTTTGTATTGGGTCTTTAAATTTGGGAGTTCTGATCGTTTTAAGTTCTTTATAGATTCTAGATAGTAGACCTTTGTCTGAGGAAGAGCAGGTGAAGATTTTTTCCCACATTGTGGGTTGTCTCTTCACACTGCTGGTGGTTTCTCTTGCTGTGCAGAAGCCTTTTAATAAGAAGAGATCCCATTTGTTGATTGTTTGAGCTAGTTCATGGGCAGCTGAGGTATTGTTCATAAAATCTTTTCCTACACCGATGTCTTCAAGGTTCTACCTAACCTCTGTTCCAACTGGTTCAGAGTTTCTATTTTAATATTTAGATCTTTAATCCATTTTGATTTTAGTTTAGTGCATGGTGAGAGATACAGGTCTAGTTTGAATCTTTGGCAAGTTGAAGCCCAATTTTTCAAGCACCATTTATTAAAGAGGCTATCTTTCCTCCGGTGAGGGTATTTGGCTCCTTTATCGAAGATGAGATGGCTGAGTGTGTCTGGCATTGTGTTTGCATCTTCTAATCTGTTCCACTGGTCTTCAAGTCTGTTTCTTTGCCAGTACCATGCTGTTTTTATCACAGTAGCTTTGTAGTAGAGTTGCAGGTTGGGGATTGTGATACCCCCTGCCATGTCTCTGTTACCTAGAATTGCTTTTGCTATTCTGGGTCTCTTCTTGTTCCAAATGAATTTTTGGATTGTTTTCTCAAGGTCTATGAAGTATGCTCCTGGGATCTCAACTGGAATTGCATTAAATCTATACAGCAGTTTTGGAAGTATGGCCATTTTCACTCTATTAATCCTTCCTACCCAGGAGCAGGGGATGTCTGTCCATTTACTGATATCATCTTCAATCTCTCTTTTCAGAGTGCCACAGGTTTCAGAGAAGAGGTCTTTGATTTCTTTCATTAGGATGATTCCTAGGTATTTCAGTTTTTTGGATGCTATTGTGAAAGGAATTATTTGCCCTATTTCTCTCTCAGTGAGTCTGTCATTGGTGTAGAGGAAAGCTATTGATTTTTGTGTGTTGACCTTGTAACCAGCTACTTGACTGAATTTGGTTATTAAGTCTAGAAGACTTTTGGTGGAGTTCTTGGGGTCTTCTATATAGAGTGTCGTGCCATCTGCAAATAATGACAATTTGACTTCTTCATTACCTATCTTTATTCCTTTTATTTCTTTCTCTTGTCTAATTGCCTTGGCTAATGTTTCCAGAACTATATTGAACAAGAGTGGTGATAGTGGACATCCTTGTCTTGTTCCTGATTGTAGTGTGAAGGATTTCAGTTTTTGACCATTTAGTATGATATTGGCTGTTGGTTTTTCATAGATGGCTTCTATCAGTTTGAGGTAGAGACCATCTATTCCAATTTTTTGCAGGGTTTTTATCACAAATGCATGTTGGATTTTGTCCAATGCTTTTTCTGCATCTATGGAGATAATCATATGGTTTTTGTCCTTGGCTCTATTGATATAGTGTATGACATTGATTGATTTGCATATATTGAACCATCCCTGCATCCCTGGGATGAATCCCAGTTGATCAGGGTGCATGATCTTCTTGATGATCTTCTGCATTGTATTTGCCAGTATCTTATTAAGGATTTTTGCATTTATGTTCATTAGTGAGATTGGCCTACAGTTCTCTTTTTGGGTTGGGTCTTTCTCTGCTTTGGGGATCAAGGTGATGCTTGCATCCAGGAAGGAATTTGGGAGTATTGCTTCCCTTTCAATTTCATTGAAGAGTTTAAATAGTAGTGGCAGCAGTTCCTCTCTAAATGTCTTGTAGAATTCAGCAGTGAAGCCATCAGGGCCCGGGTTTTTCTTAGTTGATAAGTTTTTAATTACATTTTCAATTTCATTGGTTGATATTGGGTTGTTCAGAATTTTTAGGTCTTCTTCGTTCAACTTTTTAATTCATAGGTATCTAGGAATCTGTCCATTTCTTCTGTGTTGTCCATCTTATTGGCGTATAGATTCTGGAAGTAGGTATTGATGATCCTCTGGATTTCTGCTGGGTTTGTTGTAATTTCACACTTTTCATTCCTAATTGCATGGATTTGGGCCTTTTCTTTCCTTTTTCTGACAAGGTTGGTTTAAGGTTTGTCAATTTTGTTGATTCTTTCAAAGAACCAACTCTTGGCTTCATTGACTTTTTTGTATCGTTCTCTTAGTCTCCATTGTATTGATTTCTCCTCTGATCTTTATAATTTCCTGCCTTGTATGAGCTTTGGGGTTGTCCTGCTCTTCTTTTTCTAGAAGCTTGAGGTTCAGCATCAGGTTGTTTAACTGGACTCGTTCTGTTTTCCTAATATGCATATTCACTGGTATGAATTTCCCTCATAAGACTGCTTTCATTGTGTCCCATAGATTCTGATATGTTGTATTGTCATTGTCATTTAATTGAAGGAACTGTCTGATTTCTTCTTTAATTTCTTCTGTGACCCATTGGTTATTCAGAAGTGTGTTGTTCAATTTCCACATGTTTATGAAATTTTTTGAGTTTCTTTTGCTCTGGATCTCCAATTTCATCCCACTATGGTCTGATAATGTACAGGGGATAACTTCAATTCCTTTGCACTTACTTAAACATGTTCTATGTGTGAGTATGTGGCCTATTTTGGAGAATGACCCATGTGCAGCTGAGAAGAATGTGTATTCTGATTTTGTGGGGTGGAAGACTCTGTAAACATCTGTTAAGTTCATTTGTTCAAGAGTTCGATTGAGTTCTAGTATTTCATTACTTAGTTTTAGTCTAGTTGATCTATCTATTTGTGACAGTGGGGTGTTGAGGTCCCCCACTACAATTGTATTAGTGCATATATGACTTTTCATGTCTGTTAGTATTTGTTTTATATAGTTGGGTGCACTAGTGTTTGGTGCATAGATATTTATGATTGTCATCTCTTCCTCTTGGATTGTTCTCTTTACAAGAATGTAGTGTCCTTCTTTGTCTCTTTTAATCAGTGTTGGTTTGAAATCTACTTGATCTGCCAAGAGGATAGCTACTCCTGCTTTTTTTTCAGGTTCCTGTCGCAGGCAGTATTGTTTTCCAGCCTTTAACTTTCAGCCTATGAGTTTCCTTTGGAATTAAGTGTGTTTCTTGTATGCAGCATATTGTTGGGTTTTGCTTCTTGACCCATTCTGCCAGTCTATTTCTTTTGATTGGTGAATTGAGACCATTAACGTTGATGGTTATAACTGAAACGTATTGCCTTGTCATTGCCATGACTTTTTCTTTTTGGTGGGTTCTCCCCCTTTACATTTAATTTCTTGTTATGCCAGATGGGTTCATTCTGCTTTGCTTCCTGGGGTTGTGATCCTCAATATCTGTTCCTAGGATATTGTGTAAAATTCTTTGGAGTGCTGGTTTGGTATTCATGAAGTTCCTAAGGTGCTCTTTGTCATGAAAATATCTTATTTCCCCATTCATTTTGAAAGATAATTTTCAGGGTACATCAATCTGGGTTGGAGGCTGTGTTCTTTTAGAACTTGGAATATGTCACTCCAAGCTCTTCTTGCCTTGATGGTTTGTATTGAGAAGTCTGCTGTGATTCTGATGGGCTTTCCTTTGTATGTGATTTGTTTCTTTTCTCTGACTGCTTGGAGAACTTTGTTCTTCTGTTGAGTTTCTGGAATCTTAACAATTGTATGCCTATGTGTAGATTTTTTTTGATCAAGGCTATTTGGAGTCCTATCTGCCTCACTTATCTGTATGTCAAGCTCTTTTCCCCTGCTTGGGAAGTTTTCTGCCATTATTTCTGTGAAGAGATTTTTCATGTCATCTCCACTCTCTCCTGTTTCTTCATTGAGCCCTATCAGTCTTATGTTATTCTTCTTTGCATCAGCTAGCAGCTGCTGGATTGATTTCTCATGTTCCCTTACAATTTTGAAGCAATTTTTCTTTTCCTGGTCACTAACTGCAATCTTATCTTCTATATCAGAAATTCTGTCCTCACATTGGCTCATTCTGCTGTGTAGACTTTCAATGGAGTTTTTCATCTCCTGGAAATCTATCTTCATCTGTTTTATGGATTCCATTTGTTTCTTATGTTGGGATTCCATCATGTTCCTGAGCTCCTCTCTAGATTTATTAATCGTGTCTTGCACTAGGGGCACAATTTCTCCTTTTATCTGAGAAATTATTTCTGATTTCATTTTTTCCAGATCCCCTTTTGTTGCCAGTTCAGTGGGTCCAGGTGATTGAGTTTCAGAGTTTTCCATCTCATTTCCCTTTGGAGTTGCTGTAGGTGATCTGGGAGTCTGGTTTTGAGACTTATTTATGTGTTTTCTCATTTCGACTGGGGCGGGGGGCTGTTAGCACCTGCACGGCTTACCTCCTCTGAGCTGGGTGATGTGGTACAGGCGCTGGGAGCAACCATAGGGATGGTGACCCAGAAGCCCTTTCCTGTGGGCTGGGAGCAGCGGGAAGGATGGTGGCGGGGAAGCCCCTTCCTCTGGACCAGGAGCAGTGGGATGGTGGCTCAGAAGCCCCTCCCTCTGGGCTGGGAGTGGTGGGAGGGATGGTGGCCTAGAAGCACCTTCCTCTGGGCCAGGAGCAGTGGTACAGAAGGTGGCCTAAAAGCCCTTTCTTCTGGGCTGGGAGCAGCGGGAGGGATGGTGACCAGGGAGCCCTGTCCTCTGGACCAGGAGCAGTGGGACGATAGCTCAGAAGCCCCTACCTATGGGCCAGGAGCAGTGGGACTCAGTACCTTGGTCTGGTGGTCTGGTGTCCTCTGCATCTTTGTAGCGTGGAACCAGGTGGCTGCCTGTCTGCAGTGGGGTGACTCAGCATCCTCCACGCTACCCAGGACCTCGGTAGGGCGTGCACAGTCCTTCTTGTGTGCAGTGGGCCGATTTGGCATGTTCTGTGTCACTCTGTATTTTCAAAATTTATTACACCTTTTCTAATTCAGTACAGCAGTATTCAATTTGAACTGCTTCTTTTGGTCTTCACTTCCTCTGGAGGATCCTGTATTACATAAAATAAATTTGTATGCTTTGTTTTTCTATTAATCTGTCTTATGTCATTTTAAGATGTAGGCCCTTTTTCCTCTCCTACAGTTTAAAACAGTTGTGTTTTTTCCTACTCTGTTAGTGTCTCTAGCTAAGAATTTATAAAATCGACTGCCAAAAGACAGATTAGCAAGAGATAAACAAAGAGTTTATTACGCATACAGTGCTCATAACTCAGAAAAACCACAATGAAGAGTAAATGAAGGAGTGGTTAGGACTTGGACATACACCAAGGAATAGTAATTTTTAGAGAAGGCACAGGACAAAGGAAAAGAGTTTTAGGCTTTCAAGGGCAGCAAACTGTGAAAGGAAATATGTAGGGAAACAAATCCAGTAAGGTTGGTTTGTGTAGGTCCATCCCTATGCCAACTCTCCATCCTCCTCATAGCCATAACATTTCCCCAGGAGAGAATTCATGGAAGTCTTCAGATTTCAAAAGTTTATGCTTTTTGTCAGATAAGAGCAGCTTCATGGAAGAACCTTTTCTGCATCTGTTGTTTTCCACTTGCCTCCAGCTCAAAATAATCTTTATGCCAAAGTAGCATATTTGGGGATCGCATATTCTGGTCCCCTAGAGCTCATTGTCCCATTATAAAGCTCTCTGCCATAATCAAACTCCTTACAGTATCAGTTCATCCCTCTGCTTAGTTTTGTTTTCATATGTTCTTTTCTTACTGCTGAAAATTAAAATAAAAGCATCTTACTTTCTAACCTGTTTTGTAAATTCAACCTAATTGTTATATTTAAAGAAATCCTCTTCATTTAGTACAATCTGACTCTTATACGCCCTCTTTTTTATATCTGTCACATTAAACCTCATGGTAAATTTATAATCTTATTAATATATCTGGACCACATGGGATTTAGAGTCATATTAGTGAACAATATTTATGTTTATTACGTATATTATGATACGTTTATTGATGAAATTGTAAGAAAAAAACTTTAGTCCAATTGAGGTTGTTTGACTTTAAAATGGTATATGGTTAAGCATGTGAATGTTCACTGTGCCTACATTAAAACCTTCCAAGCACTGTCAGCCCAATTAGATTCTTAATAGTTTCTCCCTCTGATTTTCCTTTGTGGTAGACAACATGTTCTTTTTTAGTACTCTCATTCCCTGCTTGTCAACATATATTTGTAAGGAGACCAGCATTTTGAGATTTGGTTTTATTGTAATCACCTAATAGCAAGATTATGGATGGAGAAGATCTATAAATAGCTCAGCCTCTAACCATTCCAGATATCAGTATCTGCCAGAAGAAATCAGACTGACTTAGTCTATTGGAAACTTACTTCCATTGTTTTCCTTTACCATCTATTTTATTACCACCACCTTCTTTATTTCTACATAAGCAGGATAATCGTGCAGCACACATTTATCTAGATTGACAAGTCCTTTAGAAGTGTAATGAAATCCACACTAGGCTCTTCCCCTAGAAAATTTACATGTGTGCATGTAATTACCAATTTGCATATAATTTCTTAGGGATTAACAGCTTGAGTGTCTGTAGTGTGTGTGTGTGTGTGTGTGTGTGTGTGTGTGTGTGTGTAGGGGGTAAGGATAGATGTCTGGTGCCTGGTGAAGTAAGCTCATTTTGAAAGGTACTGATACCATCCTCATTACCTCCAGCAAAATGGGCCTACCAGAAAAGTAATGAAGTGGAGCAAGTGAGGGGAGCTATGATTGGTTAAATTTAGCTAGAAATTCTGAATAATGTGTTCTTCTCACTACCCCTCCTTTGTGGGTCAGTTGTTGTAGGCACATTCCCGATCTCGGATGGCATTTGTTTTCCTGGTAAAGATCAAAAGATGCACTTGGCATTTGCTGGGAATAAACAGCATACCAGCTCTCTGCTTACCAGATCGATAGATCTGTAACACTGTGAGAAATGTGAATGCATTTCTGTAGAGGGTGAAGATGTGGGCCTGGAAAATGTCCAAATAAACAACTAAAAAGCAAAGAAAAAAGTGGCTAAAGAAAGAAAAGCCTGGCTGATGTTTACCCGGGGGTATCGAATAGAGATCCCTTTCACTTTCAGGGAAAATTTTGCCCTGCAATTTCTTATCTGTGGGTTGCTCCTCTTGTAGAAGTTAAGTAATGAGTAATGACTGTTTCCAAGGAAGCCTACCAAAGGTGTTTTCTGAATTTGTTCTTTAATTCCCTTAAGTAAATGCCCATCCATGTTTAGGGAACCGGTCTTTCTTCAGAATTAATTTCTGGAGAGATCAGTGATCACAGGACAACAACACTGTATTTTGTTCATTCAATAAGCATTTTGGCTACCTACCATAGGCTACATCCATAGTCCTTGTTCTCTGGGAGTTTTCAGATTGATGGGAAACACATATCAACTCTGAACCTAGAAACTCTGAGATTCACTACCTATTTCACCAACCAGGCCTATGTCAAACCCCAATGGCCTAATCCTATCTGTCATGACAATCACTAACAAATTACTACAAAGCACTAATAGTATGTATTTCTGTCTCCAGAACTTTTTTGAATTTTATTTTATTTTTATTAGTATTTGTTTGCAGTAAATAAGATCATTCTTTGCAGGAGTTAATACAGGTAAATAGACTTTTTTTTTGACATTTTAATTCTTTTTCATCCCTTCCTCCTCCTCAACCTCCTCCCTCTATCACTTGCAAAAGATTTATCTCCCCATTTCCTATTATCTATTGGCCTCCAGTATTTTTGGCACAATATTTGAGAAATATGCTGTTTAAGCTTATGAATTTCCAAGGGTTTTGACCAAACAGAATGTTTAAAAGTTAAACTGTATCTCTAGGGTCTAGGTAGCCTGGAATGGATTGCATTAACAAAGAGGCATCTATGCACTTGTGTGTAGTGTCAGAAAATTGCCTGCACTTTACACAAACACAAGCTCTTTCACCCTAAACAGTCTGGCTTTTTAAAAATTAGTTTTATTGGTATATTTTAGACATACAATATGATGACATTCATCATTGGAAATTTGTACCTTTGCATGACATATCTTGATTCTTATTTTTCCCCATGCCCCTGCCTTCCCTTCACCCCCTCCACCCTTCCCTATTTATAAAGACTTTGTTTCCATTTTTTCCTTTTCTCATATTTATTCCCTTCCCTTCTTGGCAGGCAAGGGACTGGCCTGGAAAAAAGTCTACTCCTTCTTGTGAACTTACCACTTTTCATATAGTTAGATGTAGTGATGAGGAAAAGAATCACAGAATGAAGAAAATTGCAAGGTCATAAAGACTGTCTAGTATAAGAAATGGTTATGTAAGTATATAGTAAATGTCAAAAGCATATCCTACAGGAGCTAGGGATTTAGTTCAGTGGTGGTGCCACCTGCCTTGCAAGTGCGAGGTCCTGAGTTCCATTCCTGGCACCAAAAAAAAAAGCATATCCTACTTTAGCTTAATTCTGAGGGGTACTACTGTCACAATATGTCACAATATTGACAATTACCAAAAGGGTTGGTTCATTTTAAAGACTTCTTGTAAATACCCAAAAGGTCAAGTGGTTTTCCATGTTAAGGTCAAGTTCTAAATCTAACATAAAACTTATTAACTAGCACAATATCCTTAATAGGATCACTTATAAAACCTTGTGGTTTGAGTTTTGGGACTTACAGGAAGATGGAGTTTCTCTGTCTCTCCACTGAAGTGTGGTTAAAACTGAAAATTATACATACAATAGATACATGAAGACTCTAAAAGCTAAAGATAGATAAAGATAAAGGTAGACTTCCTAGCAAATTTCAACCTTGAGGCACAGCACAGGGATGAGAACTCTGGGTGTTATTTTTGCCTCATATATTACAGACTTTCAGCTGAAGAAGTCAGCTACTTGGAACACTAATTAATAGAGATTTAAAGGAAAGGAAGGGAGAGAGAGAGAGAGAGGAACAAAAATCAAAGCATGATTTCTTTAGTAAGAACCCTAGGATAAGGATAGCAGCTCAGCAATAAAGAATACTTTTAAACAGTCAATCACTCATAGAACCATTATAGAACAAAATTGTGACCAAAGCCTCATCCACGCCAGCAAAATGTAATGGTGAGCTTAGATTTCTACTTTCATGAGGTTGTAACAAGATCCTTCAGGATCCACCAGGATAGTACTGTGTCAGGGAAGGCCAAGTAGGCATCTTCTGGCCGGTAATGGGATCTTTCTGGGCCACTAAGACAGTGGGAGGAGGGGAGGAGCTGAAAATCCCACATCTGATCAGCAAGAAGAAGGATCCCAGGCCACTTTGGGTGACAGTAGAGGTCAAGTAGGGAATGTGGTCTTTAAGATTCACTTGGCAATAAGCACCTATCCTTTCCCTGCAGTTGCATTGTCAAAAGCAAAGCAAAGCAAAGCAACACAAAGTTGAGTTAACATTGTATTAGTTAGGGTTCTTCAGAAGAACACATGTAATAGAAAATAATTATGCAGATTTATTAGGTTGACTAACAGGATCAGGTTGGGGGAGTTCACAATGGCTGTGGCACACTGGTGAGCTGAAAAGTCCAGTAGCTGCTCAGCCTGAGAAGCTCGAATCTGCAGAACAAGAGGGTTCAAGGATGTAGTGCAGTCTAAGGAAGAAGGCTTGCAAACTCACTGGAGAGTTGCCCATGTGAATCTGCATTGCAAGCCTAGAGTAACTGGAGACAGATGTCCAAACACAATGGCAGCAAAGGGTGCAACCCTTCAGGAAGACAAGGCCTCCTTCCTTCTTTTCCTTTTTATTCCATCCGGGCTACAAGCCTATTGTTTAGTAAGACCTACAGCTCTGGTAAGTCTAACCCCATCTATTTGCTGGCCTACATGTTAGTCATCAACAGATAAACCCAGAACTGAGCTTTACTAAGCTTCTAGGCATTTCATAATCCATTCAAGTTGACAAATCATTACTAACGGTCACAATCATTGAGAGTCTAATAATATAACATGAAAATGCATAAGTTTCAAGTTGAAAAGTCACTCATTATATCAGGAAGATCTCATGTGGAAGAAAAACAGATAATGAATAAATACCAACACTGAGGTGACAGAGAATGTTAGAATTATCATCCAATATTTTAGTGAAGCCATGTAAAAGTGTTCCAGTGGGTGAACCTGAACATGCTTAAAATGAATATATATCAAAAGCACAGAAAGTCTGAAATTAGAAGATAAAGAACTAAATGCAAATTCTAGATAAAAATATAGGAGGAAAAAATTCTCAGTGGGGGAGAGAGAAAAAGAGAAAGAAAAGAAGGAATGAAGGAAAGAAGGAAGGGAATGAAGGAAGGACTATAATAGAAGATCTAATATTCATCCCTTTGGGGTCCAGAAAGGGAGGAGAAAAAGGGCATGTTGAAAATGTACTTGAAACAGTTATTACCCGAAAACTCCCCAACTTCATCAGAAGATATAGAACTATCAATTCAAGAAGGTGAATGAACTACCCAAAATAGTAAACTCAAATCTATGTCAAAATGTGTTATAACTAAAAATTTTAAAAAACTATAAGTAATGAAAATAGCTTAAAAGCAACCAGAGAAAAATAATACCTTCTATACAATTTGAATGACGGTAGATTTCGAAGTAAAAATTATAGAGCCCAAGAAAAAGTGACACTTTTGTTGTGCTGAAAGGAACATACTGTCAACCAAGTATGTAGTACCTAATGAAACCACTGAGCTAAATCCCCGGCCCTGTAGTACCTAATGAAAATCTTTCAAGAATAAAGGAGAAACCAAGACAATATAAAATGAAGGCAGCTAAGTGTTTAATAACAGATCTATCTGAAAAGAAGAGCAAAGAATATTTTCTGATCAGAAATAAAACTTTAAAATAATTCTCTTTAATTCATCAGAAAGAAAATGCAGTAAGCAAAAGTATCAGTAAATTATTATAGAATTTACTTCTCTTGAATTTTCCAAGCAATATTTGATAGATGAGACAAAAGTCTTAATACTCTGTTATAGTCTAAAGTTGAATGGCATATTAAAATAGGTCAGAATAAAGGAGAACAAAGGAAGGTATGATTTTGATTTCTATATTTTATTTGAACTCTAATGGAGAGTAAATTATGTGTCTGTAATGTAATATCTACTGCCATCACTAAAAATGTTGAAAAAGATGTACTCAAAGACTGTAGGTAAATCAAAATAGAATTCTAAAACATGTTCAAGTGATCCATAAAAAGGTAAGAAAAAAAATTAAAGAAATTAAATCAGGATAAACAGAAAACAAGTAATAAAATGGCACATTTAAGTCTTAACATATCAATACTTACATTAAATGTCAATAGTTTAAATATACTAATCTAAACACAGATTGGTCAAGTGGATTTAAGGAATCATAAGCCAATTTTATGATTTTTATAATAAAACCATTTCAAATATAACAATTTAAGGATATTTAAAATATAAAAGAATGAAAAGTATAAAGTGTGCATCATGCAACATTAATTAAAAGAAAGCATGAGCTATAAATACAAAGAAAAACAAAAGCAAAGACAAATTACTAAATAGCACCTATTACTACAGACTGCAGATATCAAAAATGTAATAAGGGAATATTCTGACTAGTTATATACATACATTTGAATATATAGACTAATGTATCAATTGCTTATAAAACAAACTCCCACAACTTGGCCAATATGAAATAGATAATTAAACAATATTTAACTTTAAAAATTTAAATTCATAATTTAAAACTTTCTGGGAGAGAAATCTCAAAGTCCAAAAGGCTACACTGGAGAGTTCTTCCAAATATTTAAAGACAAATTAAGATTAAATCTATGTAATCTCTTCCAGAAAATAGAAGAGAGTATATTTTCTAGTCATTTTATGAAAATAACATTACTCTGATACTAAAACTAGATGAAGTTAATATAGAAAAGAGAAAACTGTACATTAATATCCCCATTAATATGGAAGCAAAAAAATCTTTAACAAAATATTAGCAAACAGAATTGAGCAAATATATAAAAATTATTATATACAATATTAGTCTCCTCTACACTGAGATATAATATTTGACATCCACAACTAAAAAGAGGAAAAATTTGGCTCATATTTTAAGGGGATACAGTCCATAGTCAGTAGGTTCCAAGGCAGAAACATCATGGCAGGAAGGTGTGGAAGGGCAAAACTGCTTACTTAGTTCATGACTACTTGAAAGCAAAGCAGGCAAATAGTGCCAGAGAGAAAGTGGCAAGGAACCAGATAGAATACCCAATTTCAAGCCTTCATGGCCCACTCAGACACACACAGAAGTGTGGTTTACTAATCCCCTGGAGTGATCCCAAGTCAGTCAAGTTGACATTCCATTCTAATAGCTAAATATCTCTTGAACAAGCATGGTTTATTCTAGGGATACAACATCCTGGTTCAGCATCCAAAAATTAATCAGTAACACCCACCATATTAAGAGGCTAAAGAAAGAAAAATAACACCCTTATTTTATAGCTATAGTAATAAATAGAGTGATATTGACTGAAAAATCATGTAGATCAGTGGAAGATAAAAGATTTACCACTCAGGTATGTTGAATTGATTTTAATAAAGGTGAAAAAGTAATCCAATAGTGGAAAAATGCCTTTTAAATGCACAGCATTGCAACAAATAGACATTCATATGGATCTCATATAATTTAACTAAATGTAGTGTTTTGATGAACAAGAGTATAATATTGATAGTTGAGACATTTTCATAAGAGAAAGAAAATCTCTGAATTTGAGACAAATCTAGCATAACGAGCATATGCCATCCATAGCGTCCAGTTCCCCTGGAAGTAGCTAACCACTCACACAAATGTCATCTCCCCACTCTCAGTTTGTGTTGAGTTCCAAGTTATTCTTAAAATTTTAGATTACCAGTATTTTATATCTACATTTAAGGATTTTAGAATTGATGATGTTTAAATATTTGTTATATTTAAAAGCAATATTTATTCTCTAACATTCATTTCCCTCATTCACAATTACTTGTTTATGACTTACATGGGCTTTGCTGGACTGCCTGGGAATTTAGCCAGTGTTTGTGAGACTGCTTTTAAGATAACATGGTTCTCAGTTCCCAATACTCTAGTTACAATAGAATTCCGTTAGCACAATAAGTATTGTCAATTCAATGATTCAGTGAAGAATAGGAGCAAAATGTTAATAATTCAGCCTATTTTTCAATTCTTGATTTTTTTTTCCTAAATCACAATTTTTGTCTTTTCAATTTGTTGCACATTTCTTAGGTTGAGATTTTTTTAAATTTTAGATTGTAGTATCACTAGAAAGTAGAAGCATGAAATCTTTGGATGGGGTGATGGATGGACAGTTTTAGTTTCCAGTGTGCACATATGAATGACATTGGGAAGGTTTCCTGTTATCCTTGGGTTAGTCGGCTTGTATGTGATCTTGAGGAAACACATGTCTAGTTTGTAGGAAATAATTCACAATTCATCTTTTAGAGTTATTCACCCACCTGTGATTACATGCACGAGCATCTTCAAAATTTTTATTTGAATGACTTCTCTGGAAATGAAGCGATGGCGTCATTCCCTGGCTGTCACTTATTTGATGATCCAGCTCTCTGGACTCTAAAGCTTAAGTCCCCTTTGCCGAGAATGCTCTGACAAGGGCATGCACACATCATCGGTTGGGAACCACTAAGGCAAAACACCTTAGTGCCAGTCCAGAAGCAGACAGCAGAATGCAAATTCTAATGCTGGACTGAACCTTCGAGGGCCTTCAGTTGCTTTTGTTGACAGCATTCAAGGGCCGAGGAGTCAGGCTGACTGCAGACTGTAAGCAGGATATTACTATTGATAGATGCAACAAGAAAATACAAATCCTGCGCGCCCAAACATAGAGCAGTCATTCAACAAATGCACATTGACAATATTCTATCATTATAGTAATGGCTCAGCATATTGCATTTGAATAGCATTTTACAGTTTATAGTATCTTTTCAACATAAAGTTTTTTGCCACAAACTTACACCTTTATGAGGCATGTCTGACAGTAGTCATGTTTCTTGTTTTACAAAGAATATGCCTGATTAAGTCCTTTGCATAAATTATTAAACATATTAAATTATTAGACATTTAAATGTTAGTTTAAAGTGAAACTTTTTGTGTTGAGAACGTAGCTAAAGGCTGTTGTCCTATGAGAAGTGAAAAAGTGTGTCACTTCACTAGATGAGCCCTGTACCACAGTAAACACTCAACGCTCAAAGTTAGAAGGACTCATGCACGCTCATCATGTCCAATGATTAGAATACTAACTAGCAAATCTGGGATTTGAAACTTAGTTCAAAACCCATCCCATTTTTCTTATCAGTGCCTCATTTTTTTAAATCTGTGAAATAGTAATAATAAAAAACACTATTCCTACCTTATTTCACAAGACTATTACACATTCAAATTTCATTCAACACAAAGCTCTGGAATATCTACAATGTGGTGGACATTATTTTCAGCACTGAACATTTTATAGTGAACAAAATGTCAAAGACCCTGCACTAGAGTTTATATTCCTGATGAAGAAATGTATTCAATAAATATGTTTGTAAAATGGTGATAAACAGTATGGAGAAAAATAAAGCAGGAAAAGAACAAAAAGAAACTATTATGGGGCCTTGGCTAGGTAAGTAATAAGATAATGGAAGCCTTCATAAGTGAGGAAATATTTGAGCTGAGTTCTCACAAAAGTATGGAAGCAACTAAATGGCTATCTCAGGGAACAGTGTGCTAGACAGCGGGAACAGGAAATGGACAGGCCCCAAGGAGGCTGGTGTGGTGAAAGAAAGTGAGCAGAAAGGGCAACAGGGTATGTTAGCTGTCAAGACTACTAGGAGCGTACACACTGCTAGAAGGGTTTTAGATGTCACTCTGAATGAGATGAGGAGTCTTTAAAGGATTTTAAGTACAAGATGGATAATATTACATTTTAAAGATTCTTCTAGCCTGGTGTTATATTTCTATGTTTGCATTTTTGTACTATAGCCTATATTATAGAAATATAATTAGTTACATATGTAAATTAATTTTTTATTTGATACATTTAAAAAGTAAAATGAGCTGATAAAATTATTTTTTAAAAAAGCAATCAAAACTAATAGATTTTCCCCCATGTTTATGAAAAAATGTAAATTAAATTTTTCATCCTACTGAGGTTAAGCATATATCAAATGGTATTAAGTGTATTAAAATGGGGTAAAAGTGTATTAAAATTAAGTGTATTAAAATAGTTTTCCAACTATTACTACCTTCCATCTCCATAACTCTTTTCTTCTTATAAAGCTAAAACTCTGTACCCATTAAACAAGAACTTCCCATTCCTCTCTCAACTTCCCATAACCCTGACAACCAACATTCTACTGTTTCTAATTTTAATGACTTCAAAGTTCTTCATGAAGTAGAATCACATAATATTTGCCTTTTGTGATTGGATTATTTCACTTAGCATAATATCCTCGAAGTTTACTTATATTGTAGAATATGTCAGAATTGGTGGTTTATTAAGGCTCTTCCATTGCATGTAAATACTGCATTTTGCTTAGCGTTCGTCTTTGGATGTATACTTGAGTTGTTTCCATGTTTAACTGTTGTAAAGAATTCTGCAATAAACAGAGGAATATCTATATCTTTCAAACATACTAATTCTATTTTCCTTGATATGCATCTAGTCATGGGTTCACTGGACCGTGTGATACTATGATATCCAATGCTACAGTGCTATGGTAAATAGAAGTGGTAAAAGCGGGCATCTTTGCCCTGTTCTTAATATTGGAGGAAAAGTTTTCAGTCTTTTACCTCTGAGTAAATTTTCATATATGCAATTTTCTCATATGGATTTTATTATTTTGTGAGATTCCTTCTATTCCCAGCATGTTGAATTTTTTATTGTATTATGGAGCAAGTGTTGAATTTTATCAAATGCTTTCTGTGCATCAATTGAGGTAATAATTGTGTGTTTTCTTTCATCCTGTTAATATGGCATAATACATTGAACAATTTTTATGCATTGAACTATCCTTTATATCCTAGTAATGAATATTACTTGGTTATGACATACAATCCTTTTAATAAGCTGTAAAATTTGGTTTGTAATATAAAATTTACTTAAATATTATTTAATTCAATATATAAATACTTTATATTTTAGTGTAATAAATATAAACTATCTTTTGAGATGTTTTACATTCTTTTTTATATGAAGTCTTAGAAGTCAGACATGTTTTTATATTTACAGTGTATCTCAATTTGGACTACATATATTCCAAAATACTGAATATCTATATGTGTCTAGTAGGTACCTCATTGCATAGAATAGATCAAGTCACTGTTATGAATTGATTGCTGTAGAATATGAAAGAGTTCAGCCCCTTTAAAAAACAGTTTGATAATACCTAAAAAAGTTAAAAACGTAGTTATTGTATGATCTAGTAATTCAACTTCTAGATATACGCTCAGGAGAATTGGAACCATGCTGTCATGCAAGAATGTATATGTGAATATTCATACAGCATTATTCACAATAGCCTCAGTATAAAAATACCTGAAAGTCCTCTCAGCTGATAAATACAGTGATACATCTATGCAATAAATTTATTCAGCCATAAAAAGGTATAAAGTAATGATCCCTGTTTCAACATGGATGACCTTTGAAAATATTTAAAGTGAAAGAAATCAGCCACAAAAAGCATAAATGATATAGTTCCATTTATATGAAATATCCAGAGTAGGCAAGTTCATGGAGACAGAAAGCAGATTAAAGTTTTCCAGTATGGGAAATGACTGGCAATAAGATGAGATTTTTCTTTCGAGTAGCAAAACCTTTCTGGGATCAGATAGTGTTGAAGCTTGCACAAATTTATGAATATGCTAATAAACCTCTGACTGCATATTTTAAAAGCATTGATTGAATGGATTTATATCACAATTGAAAAAGATTTTATAGGAAAGAGGAATAGATAAAGTATAGGAGGAATCAGGAGATTATTGGAGAGTGCTTGGACTAGGTAAAGATGACTTGGACCAGAATAGTAGTAGTACGTGCAGTATGACATGGTAAGCTTCTGGTCATATATTGAAAAGTAGTACCAAAGAATATTCTGATTCATTTTGGGCTGTGTCTAGAAAAATGGGATTTCTTTTTACCAAGTGAAGTATGGTGTTGAAGAAGAAATTTGAAGTGGTTAGAAACAGAAGATTGCTTTTGGAGATGAGCATGAGATGCCCACAAGTCACCTCACCAGCAATATCCAATAAACAGCTGGATTCACAAATGAGGAATCAAGGGAGAAATGAGTGCTGGAAAGAGAAATGAGGGCATCAACATCTACAGATGATATTTAAATCCACGAGACTAGTTGAAATCACTTAGAAGGTAAGTTTAGATAGAAAAGGTGTAGGTCTTGATTCATTCCAGTGTTTAGGGTTCTGAAAAATGAGGAAAAATGACTGAGACTATGAAATCAATTGAGCAGAAGAACAATCTCAAGTGAATGATGACCTGGAAGTCACATTTGAAAAGTGGCTCAGGAGCTGAGAGATCCATGGTTTCAAATGGTATTGGCAAATAAGTTAGATGAGGTCTGAGAATGACTATCCCACAGAGCAGCCAAGTAGCACAGAGGTCATTGGTAACCTTGGTGTAGTCAAGGTACAAAGATGATTGTATAAAGCGAGAATGACAAGATTATTACAAAAGTGGGAACAGAAAGATGGGCTTGTAAATTATAGGGGAGTGGAGTTACAATATTCCTTCAAGGTTGAAGTAACCCCAGTAAATTTACCTGTTCAGTAAAGAGAGAAAAATTAAGATTCAAGAGAAGAAAAATTGCTGCCATGTCATTGAGTATAATTAAAATGATGATTGTGAAAATACTTCAAAAACTTAGAAAAATAGTTTAAAATGAAAGCAAATATACATTATGGTCTTTGAAAGAATTTCGTCTTGATTCTGTTTTAGAGGAATTAGTCATAGAATGGGTAGATTCACTTGGGTTGCTCATGTAGTTTTGTTTTAGTTTTACTCTCTAAACTTTATAATCTCACTGAAAGAGTGCTCATTGTACAATGAGACACAATTCGCTCCTCCCGCCACCAGAAAACAAGTAGATGGCAGCACATACATGAGATTCAGAGAGGAAATCAAGGAAGTGTAGATGCATCAGATACTAAATAGAAACACTGTAGAGTGCATTAGATAATGCTGCTTGTCAAGAGAGATCAAAACACTTTGTTAAGAAATTCAGCTGCAAACTCTGAAGCTGCAGGAGACATTTTTCTCAGAAACCAAACCCTGTAACATTTCTAAAGTTGCTGGAAATTTCCCATAAAATATTTCCCTAATGATTAAAAAACTTTCAGTCCCTTCTCAAGACTTAGTAAATCAAGTACTCGGATCAGGAAATAGTTATAAAGTCTCTGAGGTCATCTATTTTTCTTTCTTATTCCATCAATAGAGCTGGATTGAGTCAGCCTTTGATGTCACTTGAAGGAACTTCAGTGCTGAGCTCAAATAATAGCCAGCTAATTCCAGAAAAGGCTCTGGGAATGTTCAACATACTGCTGAAATGCTCCAGGGATCCTAGCACTTCTGCTATTCTTCTGCAAAGGACTTCAAATCTGCAGCTATGTTTGCCATCTTTTGCAATAAAATTGTGTGGATGCTCTAGAAGGACTGCTTTTCCAGAGTGAAAGAACTGGCCCTCCCCATTCCACTTTTTGTCTCTAATGAGCCACCTTCCCCTTAGAAATGCAATCTAGAAAAGGAGGGTCATTTACTCTTATTTAGCATCCTGTCTTAGGTACGCCCATGTTATGCTTCCAAAATATTATTTAGTACAGTAGTGGTCAGGTTGGCTGTTCAAACTGGACTCCACTAAACAGCAAGGTATAACCTAAAGGAAATAAACTGAAACATACAAAGGGATGTATCCCAGATAATCTGGTTTAGGAGAGGTTTTCAAAAAATTCAACTCAAGGTCTAGTAAGTAACCGCTACATTTCTATGTCACTGTTAGGCTGCTCAAAAGTAAGAAACAAAGGGGTGTGTCTTTAACTTCTTGCTCCTCAAAATATACTTCAGATTTTTTTGGGTCAAACCTATTTGAACAAAATCTAGAGAAGTACAAGAGTCCATTCTCCCATCTGCCTAAGATCTACTTCTTGGGTCCCACTTATGTACCTTCACCAGGATTAGGTTATTTTAATTCTATCTACCTCTAGTAAGAAAGGAACTTATAAAGAAATAAGATAAACCTCCAGATGCCTATTCCAAATGTTCATGCCAGCTCTGTAAAATCAGCCCTTTTCCTCTAATTATCACCTATCTCTTTAAATATAAAACAAAACAAAATGAGAACCAGTGAAAGAGTGAAAAATCCTAAAGTGTGGCCAAAGCCAGCCTAGGTGTCTCTCTACATATCCTTGACTGTCCTGTGGATTTTCATCTGTCCACTAGCCATGCCCTAGTGGTTACCTCATCCAAGGTATTCAGAAAGGAGCAGGTCAAGCTGTATACCTTGCTGAGTGCTTTCATCTCTTCTGGCCCTGGGAGCTGGATGGGGCTTTTGAATGTTGGTCAAAAAAGAGAAGAAAAAAATTAACCTGGAATTGAACCTTGGGGTTTTGTTTGCAAACACTACCAAAGAATAATGACACTACCTTATACTACTAAATGAATTTTCCCCTTACCCTAGTACAGGTTAAAATACCTATTTGAGTACAGTCAACCATGCATTAAGAGCTTCAGGATATTAACAAATACCTGGGGAAAGTGGTGGAAGCTGTGGCCTGGTGGTATTTTCCAGATTTCAGAAGTACAGTCCACAATAGGATGTAATGTTTGGAAAAGTAGAGCTGTTAGAATGACATGGTTAGAGCAATTGAAAGATGTAGTCCCCTCTATGTGCAGCAGAATCAATAGCCAACCGGGCTCCTTCTTGAGCTCCTGCAGAAGATTCCTGGAACTCTCAGAACTACTGTGAGGAAATATTGCAGGAAGCTAGATTTCTCAATAGTATGCAATAACAGGAGTCAGAAAAACATATATCATGCTCAGAAATATTTCTTTGCTTATAATGGATTTGAGGAAGCAGATCAGTTAAGAGGTTCATGAAGTAAGCAATATGAAAGATTACGTCAGCCTCATTTAGGACAATTACAAAAGGATTAAGTTAATTAAGTATGTCAAAGTGATATTATTGAATTAGAATTTATAGTAGCTGGTGACTGATTTGATTTGGGGTGTGACTGAACAGATATGTAGCAGGAAAAGGCCATGTCCAGGATGATTCCCAGGGTCTCAGCTGTGGTGTCAGAGATGACAAATACCCTTCCATACTCTGGCAAGCCAGAGCATTCTCCTTTGAATCTGCAATAACTTTTTCAGAAGTGAGGCTGCTTTGCTTCCACAAGAACATGAGGGGTTTGCTCTAGGGATGACATCAATTTTGTTTCTTGTCAAACAAAAATTAAAAAGCTTGGAGAGCCAGCTTTACTTCTGCTGCATCTATCTGTTCCAGTATCATATCGTTTGTCTTTTCACTCAAATATTGGCAACTAGATCACTGACTTTTTAAAAATTAAATTGTAACATGCTTTGAGAGCAGGCGTCAAATAGTTCCACTTCCCAGTAGTGAAATCTCATTCAAATTACCTAATTCCAATCCCCCTAAATCAACCATATATATTTCTGAATATTTATATACTTTCTGCCAGTAGAGCCCCCACACACTAATTTTCCACCCTACTTCTGGGAGGTCTCCTGAAACCCATTCTTAAATCTTCCTTTTGTGAGTGATCTACATATTGTTTTTTGAATTGTTGTCATGGATTTCTAATGCAGTGGTACCTGAATTCCTGTTTTTCAGCCAGTGGCCTGCTATTGATATCTCTTCAAGTATCTTCCCCTAGAAGGTTTCCTGATGTCTGAGTGGGTAGTTTTCTCTTCAACTTGATGTACTCAAACCTTATTAATATCAAAACAAGTCCTCTGAAGTGCTCAGAAGAGTTGGTTGTCTCACCTTTTTCAATTTCTACTTTGGACATGAAATCTGAAATCTCCATTTTCCAAGCCTCAGTTTCCTTTACTGAAAAATCTGAGCTAAACATAAGACAAAAACATATTTGGAAGTATATTGAAGACTGACCATGGATGAATCAACTTTTTAAATTTATAGTAAAATTTAATAAACTACTTTTAAGTCTTTTGGAAAAATTATATTTAAATTTTAAGATTTTACAAACTTACAAAAGTGTCATCTCTTGAATTGTTAACAACTTGAACATAAGTATATTAGAATTAGGTCAGAGTGCTGGATGTGGTGGCTGGCACATGTCTATAATCTCAGCATTTGGAAGGCTGAGGCAGGAGGAACATGAAAATTTGAGGCCAACCTAGGCTACACAGTGAAGTCAAGGCCAATGTAGTAGTTCTGAACTACATAGCAAGACCTTGTCTCAAATAAGAAAAAGAATTAAACCAGAGATTTTCAACTCTGGCTGTAAAATGGAATAACCAGTGGAGTTTAACCAAACATTAGTACTTGATCTCCATCATCAAAGATACTGAGGTACTTTCCAAGCATTAGGATTTTTTTTAAAGCTCTTCAGGGGATTCTAACATGCAGCTAAGTTTCAGAATTATAAAATTTAATTAACAATATTTGATTGTATTTTGAAAATATTAAATATTTACATGTCAGTTTGAAAATACAGAAAAACAAAATTCATATACTGCTTAAAAATAACTGGTTTTGGTTTATCACACACACACACACACACACACACACACACACACACCCCTATTTGAGATTTCAAAAATGAGTAACATTAAATTACATGAGTAATAGTGAGTTGATGTGGTTGTTAGGGAAATAAAGAGAAATTTTTTAATGGGAATTAAAACTTACTATGCAAGGGAGTTTTACATGCAAAACTTTGTTTGCTTAGTTCTGTAACACTTTATCCCCATTTACAAAGGGTTACTAACATTCTTAGAAGTTCACTCACTTGTGCAAAGTCTAGTGAGTGGGGGCGCTGTCACTCCAGCCAGTCCAACTGTGGACATTCACTTCTCATCCTACTTTACTTTGTGAGGTCCATATTGAAGGGAGCGAGTGGACAAGATCACAATGGGGTGGATTTTAACAATCTTCTTTCAAAGGTCCAGAAAAGTGATTTTTCACTATATTAAATGCTGATCAGAATTGGAGTGACTCATTCTAACCACATGCACAAGACATAAATGTGTAAAAATGCCCATGTATTACTTAAAAACTGTTAAATAGACCAGGGATCTTGTTTCAGATTTTTCTCTCTTTAAAAGAATTACAGAAGGTTGTCAAATTCTCAAAAGTTTTCTTTGTAAACTAGATTATTTAGTTCTCTACCATTAAGCCACAGAGACCCAAGGACTGCATCTTTGTTGTACAGAAATAACAACCATGAAATCATGATACCCCATGTTGAGTATCAAGATGCTCTCACCTCACAAATTCTTGTGCTCTGACATTTCCTTCAGTAGCCTCCATGCAGATGCTCTGCCTTTTCCCATCTCATACTTTTCTGTCCATCTCTGTTGACACAATTGCTTAGGGTGTGGCTCCTTCTACTTCTATTAAGTCTTTTGTTTGTGTGTGCCCATCTTTTTGTTTTTGTTTGTTTGTTTGTTTTGGCACTGGGGATCGAACTTGGGACCTTGTGCTTTCGAGGCAGGCAGCAGAACCACTGAGCTAAATCCCCAGCCCTATTAAGTCTTAATTAGATTTCTGAGGGCAGCTCTTCCTGCTCTGTCCAGTGGGATCCTGCTCCTTGATTTAATGTTTCTCAAATTATGTTGCTTGCAACATCAGCATCACAATTATTCATGGCTTTAATGGGAAAAGTATAAATTCACTGGATCCTCACCAGAAAAACTAGATCTGAATTTCTGCTTTGGGACCTGAGAACCTAGATTTTTAAGGAAATACCTAGATGGTATGTATGAAAACTAAAATGTAACTTCTACAAAGACTCATATTACCTATCATATGTTGGTTACACTGTTTTCACCCTGAGAAAGCTTTCTTGTTTCCAAAAGTCTAGGATTTTTTAAGACGGTTGCTAAAATCTGAATAAAGTTAACAAGTTAGAACAAGTTAAAAATAAGAGTTCAACCAATGGATAGTCTTTAAATGATTTAAAAAGTCATTTTACAAACAAATCAAAGAGAATTTTATCAGGCTTATAATGTTTTGAAAATAAAGGTCTTAATAAAATAGAAATAAAAATAAGGAGGCTTGCATTATATCATAACAGAAATAGGAGACAAAATATTACATAGAGTTTCTAGTGTGTATAACATCTGGTTTGTGTCAGAGCATGGTTTATTTGATTATCTCTGATATTTAATACAGCTGCAAAAACATGAAGGATCAATACATGATCAACTTTGAAACACCAGAAAAATGAGGCAGGACCAGTTTTTATTCAAGAAATGTGGCCCCCAAAGGGACCAAGAGGGAAGAAAGCTATAGTCCCTCTCATAATTTGTCTAGGGCTAACTGGAAGTCCTGAAACAAATGACAGAATTATTAAAAGTAATTTTCATAAGACATGCCTTAATTGACTTGTCCCTAAAATCCTACCTTTGAGCATGGTGGTAGGAATGCAAGATGATCATCCTGAGAGGGGATTAAATATTAAGAGCTGTATATTATTTTAAATAAGAAAGAGCTGTGTTTCGCCTTATCTTTAGCCTGGAGTTACCTGAAAGATGCCTGGGCATTGGAGGAGTAGCTGTAGTGCTTTACCATTTCCCTAGGGAACAACAAAGGAAGAAACTTTGCATTACATCTGGGCCTCACACAAGCTCAAAGGAAATACTTTCAGCTGGAAAAGGTAGTGACAGTTTGTTCAGAAGAAAACATTTCTCTGTATCTCTGAAGAGATCTTTATGAATGAATCCAAAGCTTTGTAGGAATGAAGAAGGCACTATTTACTTCTATGTCTCTGTTTCCCTCTGTCTCATTTCCAGGTAATAGAGATAGGAAATATCCTCGGTCCATCTCACACTCTGATTCTTTGTTCTGGTCAGCCTTTCAGACTGGTGTTAAATCAGAATACTTTCATTAAAACTACTCACCACGTAGTATGCTCTCCCAACCATCAATTAGTTATTTTACAGCACAAGAAAACACACCAAAGCCATTTTTTCTCTTATTTTTTTCCTAACTGTAATCACAGTAAATTTAAAACAGAAGAAAAAATTTATGTTCAGTCATCATGAAATCAGGGGGATTTGCAGTTACTGAGATACACTAAAGTATGGTATGTTGTACTGAGAAACGTATCTAGATAGAGAGGATTTATGTTTTCTCCTTGACATCAGTTTTTTGGTCTTGTATTACAACTTAAATTTTTGGGCCTAAGAATATCTTAGCAGGGTTTTTAAAGGTTCTTAGAAATTATCTGTACTGCAGTCTTTTAGACAAATTTAGGCAGTGATAAGGAAGTTTTGATGAAGAGGTGGGATACTCAGGTCTAGAAATATTGCTTGCACCCAACACAGGGAATAGCATCTTCAGGAATTGTGTCTCCTGGGTGGCTGGGTTGGATGCTGCTCAGGTCTGGAAGGTGAGTATCACTCAGCAGTGTCCTCCATTGGTCCCCTGGATGACCAGGAGTCTAGCTGGGATGGTGATTCCAGTACTGTGAAATGCAAATGAGAGGCCTGAAGTTTGACAGTTTGTACACTGTCACTAACACCGATTCATGACAGCCTCCCTAAAACCTTAAATTAATTTCCATCCATTTTAGAACAACTTAGAACTCAGGGTTGCCAATTCTATGATTTAGGGACATGATTGGAATGTTTTAGGAGTCATGGGACCCTACCTAGAACCAGGTGCCTGGATAGAGTTAATTGAACTCTCCTTAAAATAAAATTGCTTTCAGCAGTATGCCAAGTGACATGGCCCTGCCTCATTCAAATATTTCTCCAACTTTTCTGGCCTTCTTTGATAGGTATACAAACCCAAGAACAAGCTCTCCAATTTGAGGATGTGTCTGTAACTAAAGAATATTACTGAAATCCAATGGTTCTATATAATGAAGAGGAATCTTTAATTGGGCTTTGGAAATAACCATGGAATTCCAAATAAATTATAAGGATTAGCTAAATTCAAAACAAATGACAACCTTAGCAATTTCATTTTTAAAATTTTTATCATTTCATGGTTTGTTGGCACAAGAATCTTTTTAGTGTATACATTTTAATTATTCATCTGCCAGTTTAATAAATTCATGTCAATTTAGTCAACTAATCAAGTGGTATTGATTTAAATGAATTAATAGGTAATTTTGAGGTCTTCAGGATGCTAATTCTGGACTACTTTGTGGGAAAGACAGAGAGAGAGAGAGAGAGAGAGAGAGAGAGAGAGAACATGCACTCACTGCATATGTCTCCTAAGCCCAGGAATGTGGCGCCCAAGAGAGAAATATGCAACAATAACTATAAAAGAAAGAATATAGCTATGTATAAATATTAGTAAGTCTAATGCAAGCATCACAGGTCAAATATAATCCTGTTTAACTTAAAGGCTTTTTTAAAAAACAAGTTCAAACCTCGATAGAATTATTTTCATATGAAAACACTGACTTTTATTTAAACAACTATATAAATACCACCACTCTTTTCAATATTTGCAATATTATATACCTGTAACAATATTAAAAAGAATTACTTTGAAATATATAATTCTCAAGCATTTCTTATAATTGGAAGAAAGAAAATATATTCAACAATCTATAACCAAGACACATACCTACCTTCAACATAAACTGGGTAAAAAATAAGTTGTCAACATTTGTACATTTTAGAAGTCACAAAGTTTATTTATTGATTTGGCTTTAAGTAAATTTAAAAGTAATGCAAAATGACTTTGAGAACAAAGGAAAGAGGAAAATACATTCAGAATGGAGTAATAATCATGGTTATTTGGAGTATTTAATTATATAATTTAAAGTCACATTTTAGGTAAGAAATATTTAATGATAATTACTCAAGTACTTCACAGGGCTGGGGATATTCTCTGGGTTTTGTCCCTAGCACCTCAAAAGGAGAGAGAGAGAGAGAGAGAGAGAGAGAGAGAGAGAGAGAGAGAGAGAGGGAGGGATTCTGCATTAAGAAGACAGAGGGCAGAGACAGAGACAGACAGAGATAGGAGAGACAGGCAGAGAAAGTACTTTCCAACCTGCAATGATGCCATACACTGCTCTATAGAGAAAGGTTCAGAATGTACTTGAACAGATTTTAAAAAGAAGTTGTTAGCCAGGTGTGATGGTGCACACCTGTAGTCCTAGCACTCCGAAGGCTGAGGCTGGAGGATCACTGCAAGTTAAAGGTCAGCCTGCAGCCTGAACTACACAGTGAGACCCTGTGTCAATTATCCCAAAAGAAAAACTGAGTCATTTTTTCAATACTCAGTTTCTCACCTGTCTGCCTTGTCTCAAAAGGACCCCTTCCCTGGAGCTTATGGGTTGCTATATATTACTGAGCCATGGAATAAAGTCATGCAATAGTTTGTTCTGTTTTTGTTTTTTAAATTCTATACATTCTATGGGAAAAATATAAAATCTTGAAGTATTTATGCTAGGAAATGTTCATGAATTTTATACAAATTGCAGTAGTTCATTTGGATAAAGGGACAGCCAACTGAATGTGACGAAGGAAGACTGAGTTGTGATCTATTAATTCATTGCTCTCTACCCATATCTACTTGGAAACATAATGCATTCTTGTCAAAAATTTAAGCTCTTCTGAATTGTTTCCCCCATGTTGCCTTCTCAAACCTCCTCATCCAACCACCAAGTATTTAAAGATTTTTTATTCATCTTCTCCACATATCTACAAAATATATGCCTCCTATAAATTAATGACTAGTCAGCACCATATATTTTTATTTCTCTCTGTGCTCTAGTTGGATTAAATCTGAGGAATAACAAAGAAGTGGGAAGAAAAAGTATTCAGATAATATTTTAATTTGCGTTCCTTTTTAACAGAGGAGAGTTTACAAAGTAATTATTCCCTTACAGATATCAATTTGCTATTTATATAGGCATCCTGAGATCAAGATTGTATCAGCTTAGAGGTTGGTCCTATCATTTCAGAGGCAACCTCCACTTCTGAAGTCACAAGCCCCAAGAACAATGACCAAGGTCACCCTGCCTTGTGCTTTTGTTTTAGAAGAGATAGCCCTTCAATGCTGAGAAACCCAGCTTCCAGGAACTGCAGGCTTCGGCCAGGCACTGTCTTTCACGTAGTCCTGCAGAAAACAATTGTGTGAAGCACATTAACCTCAGAAGCCCAAAGCCTCACTGGCTATTTATGAATGCAATGTGTTCAGAAAACGGCTCAGGATGAGGAAACCCTATCAGAGCCCAATTTAGTTCCAGGCTGCCTGTGAGAGCATCCTATGAGAAAACAAGGATAAATATAGCAAAAAGCTAGTTCAAAGGTAGAGGACTGGTTGCATGCTGCATTTCAGAGAGCAAAACTGAGATCTCTAGAGAAATTTAGCCAGACAAGTAGAACTCTGGGTCATTTGTTACTGAAGTAGCAGGCTTATTATTATTATTATTATTATTATTATTACCTGTATCTTTTTTTGAGAGACCTGGAAATGTGGTCAGTGAATTCTCTTTGGATATGATAAAACATTTTACAATGAATATGAAAATAAATAATAGTATTCATCTTTGAAATATCACGGCCCCATTGTTAACTCCAATGACCTGAAGAAATGAAAGTCTTTTTGAGCAGCTAAGCCACTTTGGGTTAATGCATTCTGTCTTTGGTGGAAATCATGCCTGGCACAAAAATGTCCCGAGAAGATTTCAGTATAAGTTACTTGATGTGCCATCTCCATGTTAGTTATAGTGACTGAAGATACCACCTACAGGCACCTGCTCCCTAGTGAAAAGAGAACAAAAATCTCTTTAAATGAATGTAGCAGCGACTGCAGAATGGTGCAAAGCCCAGCCTCACTGAATTGAGACTTTCTGCCATCTGCGCCCCCCCCTCCCCGCCGCTATACATATTATATATTTCACTCTTCAAAGGGCTCCATGTTTAAGTTCTAGAGTTCATTAATTGTTACATACTTAGGTTGAGGCACAAGCTCATTTAAGTAAAGTGTCAGGGAACAAATGCCACCATAACTGGCCTTTTACTGGGAAGAAAATGGCAATTAGCAGCCATAGTTTGTGATAACTAATAAAGTGAAGTTGGGAAGGATCTTGGGAGTGTAAAATGCTACAATATGGTAGGATGCAGCAGAGTGCAAAGAAAGTCACAATGATGAGAGACTAATTCTTTTAAAAATTTTTTCAAAAGTCACAAAATTTATCATGGGTATAATGACAGACATATTTTAATTTAAAATGCATATATTAAATTATCTTATAAATATATATTTTGTGTATACCCCCCCCAGACACACTTGAAATGCAAGTCACATTGCTCACTATTTAAAGGTATTTGCCAAAATTGTTCCAAAAATCTTGATGCAATTCCACAGTGTTTTTTGGAAAAATTATAAAACTTGCATTGAGCTCTTCTGTATTAAAACAGAACAACAGTGTTCTACTTTCATGTCCTCTAGAAAGGGTATGGAATCAGCCTTATTTTTTCTCATGTACCAAAAACTGCAGATTCCACTCAGGGTTAGGCATGACTATGAGCCGGTAACAATTTCTCTCCAGAATCATACTCTACATGAAATGAAAATAAATAACCTTAGGTCTTGCAGTTCTTCTTTTCAGTCTTCACTAACAGCCACATAGTGCCCACCAAGGACAACAGAATCATTTGTGAAACAGTAAAATTATAGTAACACAATGGCTCCTTAAGAACAAAGCTTTGTAAGTAGTATGAAGGAAATGATATCACTTTTAAACTAAACAAGAGTCTTAGTGTTTCATTGAGTTTATGGATATAAGTGTTCTACCTGGATAGAATATATCCCATCCTAAAATAAAGCAGGCCTAGGATGAGTTTAAAGTCAGAAGAGAGGGTTAAAAAAATCTTTTCAAAATTATGCATAATTATTCTGATGATCTTTTAAATGATTGACAAAGGCTCACTAACTGAACATCTCACCTGTCTGTGACTTTAAAGAGTTAGAAAAGCCCCAAAAATTTTTAGAAGTGAAGGAGAGAACTCAGAACTGTTAAACTGAAAATATTAAAGAGCATTTTCACAAAATTATGTTTTTACATTAGGGAATGTATTTCAAGTCGTACCAAGACTCTGACTGACAAGTTGATGGATGTGTCTGAATTCTACAAAGGAGCAGAAATTCGAGGGGAAAAATGTGTTTGAAGGATGAAAGAGGTTTACGTAAAAGTCATTTAAATAAATGTTCAAAGAACTGTGGGCTTCTCCCGAACAGTAAAGAAAAAGTTCTCTACTGAGTGCTAAAGATGGATGTGAAACATAGCGAGAGAGGTACAAACACCCAAGGAAGTTTACAGACCTACATCCAAAGACAATCTCCAGCTGCAGTTTGAGGAAGTATGAAAAGGCACTTCGTGATCTCTGTCTTTCAAGAATAGTCTACTACTCTGCAATGGGTTTTATAAAAACTTAAGATTTTGATTCTACACCTCATGTCTGCAAACAAAGAAGAAAATGCCAAATTTGTCTGTCTGAGTTCTGTCAAGAGCTTTATGATAAAGTCCCCAAATCCTGCCCCTTAATTAGAACTAAGTCTTGACAGCAAGCATCAGGATGTGTCAATATTGCCCGCATGTGGTGTGTAATTTCTAAACACAGGTTAGAAACAGAAATACATCAACCTCAACCACTTGACCTAGTGAGTCTAAAGGCTATTATGACATAAAACTTATTTCAAAAGAATGAAAAAGATTGTAAATCTGAATATAAGCAGGATATTACATGAATCTTTTGTCACTTTATATGCTTATTTATCTTTTCAACTCCCTTAAATATTTTGAAAGGAGTAGTTGTGCTTATTCCATAACCTGTATTTCAGATTACATTTCAGGATTTATGTGAAGATGTTTCTTTGTGCACATGTAGGTAGATATTCACAGATCTTGCTGGTTAAAGGAGAATTATAACATTGCTCATTTGGGAGTTCATGTTATTGCCTCTAGAACAATAACTTGCCTTCAATACATAAATCAAGTGAGTAAAATACAGATTAACTTCCCTATTTCATTAGAATAATTACAATTTTTATTTCAGTTTTAGGGCAATTTACGTATCACACAGTGAAGCACACTGGGCTTAGACTAAGTTAGATCTGGGTTCAGTTGTTGGTCCTTTGTATTCACTGGACAACCCCCCGGGAGGGCATGGCAAATTCTGAGGCTCTACTTTCTCACCTAGAAGGCAGGGAAGAAAAACTTCAATGGCTTATTTCAGAAGATCATTGTGATGATTGATTGAGTCATGTGAGTATAAAATATACAACCTTTATCAGTAGGCATTTTGATAAAGTCTCACAATCATGTCATCCCTTCCAACATTCTGTGTGTATTATTCACTTGGTCCTTATCATTTTTCTCACACTTATATTTATAGAGTATTCTTTTCTCTTTCAGCCAGGAACAAACATCAGGGTTTTGTTAGCATAGAGACTATTCATCAGGGTTTTCACAAAATAAATATTACAGCAGTGATGGAGAACCTTTTAGAACTTTCAGTGATAACAAAGAGCCAGCTGTAGAATACATGCCACAGGTCTGCCATCACTCCATTACAGTATTTGAAAGCTATTTTTCTTATATTGAAGGTTTTAATTTTGAAGAGAAATTTATGTTTTGTCAACCAAATAAACATGTTGGCTATTGTGTGCAAAATATACAAAAAATTTTGTTTACAAATCTTTTTTGTACCTAGTTCTAGGATTGCCAAGGAAATAGAAGAAAATGAGATATACGTAGCCACAACAAGATTATGTTGTTCCTCAAACCACTCATTTTACAAACATCAAAGTTTGAAGGTGGTTTCTAAATTTAGAACAGTTTCCTAGAGGTTCTATATTTGGGCAAAAGAGATTTCCCTTCTCTAGAAATACACCCTTTCCTGTGTGCTCTGCAGGAACCCAGATGGGAGTTTTCCTAAGACCAAGTAAACAATCTCAACTCCTTTGCTGTTATCTTAAATGTGAATTGATATTAGTAAATTCCATAAGAGCGGTGACATCTTCCAGTGCTGGGTTTGGAGAATTAGACTTGCACCTCTGGTTTGCTTCCTGGTCTTGTACATTCTTGCATCATCACCATATTGTAATGCAAATGCTTCCCCCCCACCCCACATTCTGCTATAAACTCACCAAGAAGAGATTTTTATGTTTTCATCTATAGGTCTCCTATGCTTATTGAGAGTCTGATATAGGTTAAATAGCTAATAAGTTCCTGTTGAAGGGATGAAGAAATAAATTGGATGTGAGTGTGTATAAATGTATATTCTAATTTAAAAAGTGAAATGAATTTGTAAGATCAAAGCACACCTGTTCACACAGGTTCTCAAATAACTTTAGTCCAGTGTTAGTAATATGGTAAGAGAAGAGCATAGATTTAGCACAATATGGAATTGGGTTCAAAGTTAGTTTTGCCTCTACCTTTCTCCATAATGTGGGAAAGTAACTACATCTCTTTGTAATAATTACTATTATTGCATGGCTTTGAGCTTCATTTTTCTCATCTGTAAAGTACGGGATAGGTATGAGAATTGAAGAAATTGAAGAAAATTTCCAAAGTACATATTTAGAAGGGTCTGGCAGTATAGTAAGTCTTTCACAAAGGTAGGTCTTGGCATTAAGTAGTAGGCATAATAGTATTTTTAAAAGTAATTTTAAAACTGATTTTTTTAAAAGTGATAAACTTTTAAAAAGTGATTCATATTTTTAATCACTAAAACACTACATAGTTTTGTCTTAAGTATCTATTCTTATGTAAATTTTCATTCATTCATACTGAAATCATATTTTCCTTCTGGGAAATTATTCTGTTTCCAGTTTTCCCTTACGGATAAATTCTTTTTCTCTTTATGACAGAAAAGATAGGGGCAGCTTATAGCCACAAATCACTCTGACTTCCTTTGGAAATTGTTTCATTGATTTCTGAAATGATAAAGGACTTGTAATGTACCTATAAATATACTCATTAAGTCACAAATTGCTCATGGCAGCACAGGAAACCTCAATATACTATCCAGACATCTTCCTCTTGAAAACACACATTTCCCAAGGGGACCCAGCCCAGATCCATTATCCTAAGGACAACTGGAGCTGAAGTTATGGATCAGAGGGCAACTTCCAGATCTTTATTCTCCCAGAGTTTATTACAGCAGGCAGATTTTCAGGAGAATATGATGTAAGATGATTGATGTAAACTGAAATGATTATTTACCAATCAAATTTTCTGTTACATGATTAGAGTCTAAACTTTACAAAGAACTTCTCTTGAAATACAGGGAGTTGTGAGGAGATGATTTCACCTATCCAAGGATTCAGATGAAGCAGAGAGTGAAATATATGCCCTAGTCCTAGGCATTTCAATCAGAGGACTTCTCCAGGTCTCCTGGGCTATGCTACTTTGAGGTCTGCTCATATTGTCTTCACAGTTTAGAAAACATTCAAGATCTGATATACTGCAAGATGTCAATAATGGACTTATTGCAAATAGTGTTAGACCACAGATGCCTACCACAAAGCAGAAACCATTTTTGACATCCTTACCAGAAGCAGGGAAAATTCTCAGATCATTAAATTGAAAGCTGGTAGATACACTGTTTATGGAATCATACTCATTCATGAAAGTCTAAACTGAACCAAGTTCTCAATTAATGGCAGAATTCATTCTTTCCCTTTATATTATTTATGATTCCCTTTTACCCCATACTTACCCCATGTATTTCTCTTTTGGATTTTATTAATTTTGCTGAGACTGTTTCGATTTGTTTCTCCCCAGATCTTTTAGGATGTCTGGTCTCTTGGGTCAAGCATTTAAATGATAGTCTACCATGCCATGTGGAAGAACACAGAAATACAGCAGCTGCAGAGCAGGCATCAGAGTTCAGCACTACCTGAGAAGGAATTCATGCATGCCTTTGTGTCCTTGTAGAAACCCCCAGCACACCTCACTAAGGAGAGCAGAGAGGGTTAACTGGAAGCTACACTCCTTGCTTTAGCCAAAATGAATTTCACAAGAAAACACAGTTTATGTGCCAAAGGGAAGTCATTCAATCCGAGTTCCAAATAATCTCTTTCTGGTATTTTAGATTTACTTTTTATATGCTCTATAAACTTTTAATCATCCAACAGGATGCAGGAGCAGGAGTTACTACCCACCCTAATTGGCACTGCCTTTGGAAACAGTACCAGTGCTCAAGGGTCACCGGAGTGATGCAGACTCTAAATAAACTTATATAAATAAATAAACTAAATAAACTTAAAGCTGTACAGGCCAGCACCATATAGTAAAGAAAAAGAAAATCATCTGGGTGGGACTTATTCAAATCTTTAAAGCACACGAATTACATATGACCCCAACAGCAGCTTCAGGGGTGTCCCTTTCTTTAGAGAAATTATCAAATGTTTATCCCTGGAGTTTATAGTCTCTTGGAAAGGATCCACCAGGTGTCTGCAATGACTCTACTTTATTTGAACCTGCCTGAAGTTTAGTCAGAGTTTGTCATTAAAAGCAAGCAGTTGCTGGGCAGTTGGAACTAATCAGTCTTAAATGGAAGGTTTTTAATTCCATTCATTACCACTCTTCCACCTCTAAACTCTATGTTCTTCTGTATGATACTTGAGGCAATCCTCTCCTTTTAAGAAGGCTTTTAAAGTTTTCTATTGTCTATTACTATGAATTTTGTCATGATGTGCCCTGCATATGCATTTTTGAAAGGAAAATTTGGTGGATCCTTAACTTACTTTTCTCTTACAGGTTAGAAGGAAACTTCCATATCTCTCAGTAGTTGCTTATAATCACCATGCTGCAATTGAAGTCTGGCTAAAGTTTGTAATGAGACTGCTTAATTGTTTGGTATCCTTTGCAAGCTCTTTATGGTAAAGGAAGATGTATACTGCCATAGTTCAAAACAAATAATTCCAGAAAGCAGCATTTTTTCCTGAGATGAATAATAAAATATTTTACATTGACATACTGTAGATATGTAGAAAGTTTTCTAAAATTTATAGAGCAGTTGATTTCTCTCATAAATGAATCTTCAAGGCACATTCTCAGTATTTGAATAACTTAAGTAATCCTGGTATCTTCCTCTGTTATAAAACAATGACTTTGGAACAATTGAGCTTCTGTGGCTATTTGGCCCTGTATCAAATGGCCTTATGCTGCTAGGCTTTTACAGTCCTTTGTCAGGCTTTTGTACTCTTCTGTTTTCTTCATTGCCTTTGCTTTGCTTACTTTTCTGTGCTCTGGGTATTTCTTTTTTTTTTTTACTTTTTCAAATTTTTTGTACCGGGGATCGAACTCCAGTCCCTACACTTGCACACCAGGTGGCAAAACCACTGAGCTAAATCCCCAGCCCTTGCTCTGGGTATTTCTGGAGGTCTCATCTAACAAATGCTCATGAAATCTGGTGAATGAACATTAAGGCTTATATGTGTGACTGTTCTCTCTCTTTAGAACATTGCATTGATGTCTCTGTCCCTTATATAACTACGATTTAGACTACTGTGACATTAAAAGAAATTTTTCAAGTAAATTGGTCAAAATGGAGGAACACACAGTATAGGTTTATTCTGTAACTTTAAATGAGTAGCAAATAAAATGTAGAAAAGGGGATATATATATATATATATATATATATGTATGTATCCGATAATAATGAAGATGATGATAATAATAAATCTAGATGAGCTAGAATTAAAATTTTGTCTCTTACACTTTATGTAAAAGTAAGGTAGGCTTCTTATGTTAATGCTTCTTATGGGCATGATTCTAGTCAGAATTTATAGAGGTGGAGCCCTTGATTTTTTTTAGCATGTAACCAAGGTAATTCTGACAGAAAAGAAATTGGAGGCCACACTTTGCAAACATCATGTTAGGGTTATCACTATAATGATTATTAATATGCTAAGGAAACAGATATTTTTGTTAGAAAAGAATTTCAGCTGATAAGTAATAACATTTCTTAACAGTGTTTTCATTAACAAACTATTTTCGGAAAAGTTCTATGCAATAGAAAATTAATGTAATTGTCAAAAATTAAAGATAAGAAATTAATTTTATTCTCAAGATACTACATAGGCTACAGGGTGACTGTGGACCACATAAAATGTATACAAATTTGTTTTAGATATATACATTCTTCCAGGAAATTGTAGATAAACTTCAAGTGATATTTTTCTAATTAAAAGGATGAGAAAGATGAAGCTCAAAGAAATTAAGAAAATAGCCCTTGATAGTTGAGAGACTAATCATTCTTGCCCTGAGTCATGAAAAATGTTTAGTGAAGACCTGGGATAGAACTGTATTCTAAACATAGGTGTAAGTGATTCCTTTCCCATGCTGGATCAAGTCAAGTTCAGGGCCTCTTAAGTGGCTTTAAATGTTTCCTTTCACATTCTTAGAGGATTTGTCTGATTTTGTCATGAGTTTTTCCTTACCAGCTCGATCTTCTACTACTTCTTACAGGACAACCCTGTAGTTGTCATCCAAGTCACAAACTTTTCTAGCCTTTTTCTTATCCTTTTCCTGGTTTCTCTGCCCTATCAGATCTGATTCTGTTTCTGGCAAAAGCTAACTCGGTTTCTCCAAAATGATCAGACAGCAAGCACAGGAGCCCTGTTAACTGGGGGGATGGGTCGGGGAGGGCAGCTGCCCCCTTGATTTCCCCATGGACCTTGAGCTTCTCTTGAGGAGACACTGCCAGTTGAGGAAAGCAGTTTGATTCCTGTCCAGCAACACTTGCAGCGTCCCTTACCAATGGCAATGGTTGCTTATTCGCCTCATCCCTACTTATTTAGGAGACAAACTTGTCCTCCTGAATGAATCATTCTTCTTTCTTATAGTATTATTTTTTCTTTTTAAAAGGAAGCAGGGAAAGTGCTAAAGATCAAACTCAGGCCCTCAGGCATCCTAAATAGTCACTCTACTACTGATCTACACCCAGCCCCCTGTTTCTCTTTGATTATTCATACAGGATAGTTCTTCTTTTTTTAACAAGTGGGTTTGTATCCCAGTATGGCTTGATAATATTCATAATTTGATAGCAAGAAAAGCAAAATCAAGAAGAGGAGAAATGACAGACACTGCTGGAAAATCCTTTGATGTCAGACAGGAAGAGACATCTGGTAGCTTTTTGAGACCCTTACTGATCCTGCTTGTGCTTAGTGCAATAAATATTTGTTCAAGCATCTGCTGTGTGCTTTGTGCATGACAAGGAGCTTGGGATAGGGAGTTAATTAAGAATCAGCATTTGTCCTCATGAAGTTCAGTATTGAATTAAGGAGACAGAAACATACAGACAGGGAGATGGTTACAGCTTGAATGTCCATTGGGGACATAAGTGATGGAGAGTAGAAACATCTGTTACCAGGGAGGAGAAAGGAAGTAACTGCTTCTTTGGGTTGGCCTAAGATTTTCTCCTCACTCATCACTACCCAGAGTTACATTAATTTGACAGTCTGCTACAGGAAAAGAAGAAGAAATACATATGGGGATAGTTAGATTTCCAAAGGGCTTGAGACCTTTAACCATCTAGAGTTGCTTCTCTAAAGAGGCTGAGAGTATATTAATCCATCACTAAAATCTGTTAGAGACATATTGCCAAGCCTAGAGGAATGGCAAATTAATCTCTCCCAAAGATCTCATGACTTGAAACATTTTTCCCTGGTTGAAATCAGAACTCATGAGAGTGATATTCCCAGGAGTATACATAATATAGTGAAAAGAAAGACCACAGTTAAATAAATCTCCAGCCAGACTGATGGTTTTGTTTTTCTGAAACATGTTGCTGGATTAGAAAGCCCTTTGCTATTTAGCTTTTCTTCCTGAAATACTTTATAATCATTATTTCAAATGTTTTATTTTGAGGTTTGCTCAAAGTTATACTGTTCAACTAATTGGATTAGATTAAACCAATTTAAATGTACTTGGGAAGTAAATAAAATCAATTTTGTATCAATTTGCTACCTTGTGCTAAAGATGTAGCAATATGAAATAAAATGTATTTTGTTGAATTTTTTTGCAAACTATTTTATGGCTTCTATCTAGATGTCCCTCCAAAAGCCTCATGAGCTCATAGGCGGGGCTTTTCAGAGCTGGCTGGATCTAGAGTGTGTGACACTGGGATTAAGGGTATGTGGTAATAAATTAGTCCACTGTTGGAATTAGCATAGTTCTGAGTGTGGGTTATGGAAGCCACCATGGGTGTGGGTGGCATCAATCAACAGGCTTAGAGCTTGGATGGAATATAAAGGGAGAGAAGCAAAGCAAAGATATAAAAGACCAGAGAGCAGGGTTGCTGCTGCTGTTTGCTGCTGTTGTCTTCTCCCTGCTACTCCATGATGACAGCAGAATATAGCTTTGAATGTTAAATAAAGGAATTTTATATGATCAAGTGTACATAGCTGTTAAGGAAAGTGGAAATTAAAAAATAAACTATACATTTAAATGATTAAAAGTAATTTTTAAGCCAGGGATTTAGCTCAGCGGCACAGCGCCTGCCTGGCAAGCACAAGGTCTTCAGCTTGATCCCTGGTATCAAAAAAAAAAAAAACAATTACAATTTAGTAAGACCTTGTTTCAAAATAAAAAATATAGAAAGAAGACGTAGCTCAGTGCCCATGTCCTAAATTCAATCCCTCCAACTGCATATTACTATTATTATTATTATTGCTATAATATAATTAATGGCATGTCCCATTTCCTCAGATTGAAATACACAATAAAAATATTTTATTTTGAGCCTGAAACCATACTGATTTGTTTCTCCAAATTACTCAAAATAGGAAGTATCTCATGGGTTTATTTTTAGAGAATTGTCTGATAATCTCTAAATTGTCAATAGTGTGAAGAATTCACACTAATAAATTCAGCTAATCTTTACTGAGGACAGATGCATTATATGCCAGGGATTGGGGACAGAGACAATACCCTGATGTCATAGAGCTTCACTATTAGTTGGGAGAAGCAGTCAATAACCCAATAAATCAATAAGATGACTAATAAGCAAAGAACAAATGAATAAATAATACAGAAAATGCAAATCATATTTAAGAATTAAATTTGAGTGATGTTATAAACATTATAGAATAGTTAGGGCAGGACTTTTAGAGCACAAGATACTTAAATTGAGATCTGAATGACCAGGGAACAAGCCCTTGAATTGGAAAACAAGTTAAGTGCAAAAATAATAGGAAAAAGATGCTGTAAAGCCTGGTGACAAATTGGGTTTTAGTCTTCCCCTGATGAGAAATCACAGTGGCCTTGCAAGGAAGAGAGTGCCATAATATTAGTGGCAGCTTTAAAAGATTTGTCTGAATGGACTGGGATTATAGCTGGCAAGACAGAGTGAGGAATTAGCCGCCAGGATGTCCAGATAAGACACAAAAGGGCCTTGGAAGTGTGAGCAGAGAAGGATCTTTTGGAGGTGGCACCTATGGGAGCTGGGTAAGTGATGGGGGCTGGACTGAGGATGCCTTCTTTGTTGTCCCTCCAATCCCGTGCCTCTATGACAACTTTAAACCATTGGGGTCCCAGAGATTCCAGATTTCCTTATCCAGTCAGGCAAATAGCTTTTCCTGGATGCTTCCTCTCCTTTTCCCACTTGTTCCAAATGCAGAAACAACCTTCACCTTTAGCAATTAAAATGCCAGACTAAACCAAAGTATGTTATTGAACACACTTTTATTGAAACTCTGGGAATTTCAGCACTTCTGATGCTTTCTTGGGTTTAAAGTTTCTGCCCAAAGACCAGGTGGTACAATTTAGCTTTATCACCTTTGCCAGAAAAATAATTCTTATTCTCCAGTTCATAATATAGAAACTCTACACTGCCCATCCTCTGTCAAGCATTGGTTACAATTTTCTCTCTGATTATCCTTTTCAATGCTTAAAAAAGGTAAATAAATTCCTTTATTAGATGAGAATTTATAATATGTGATTTTAAAAACATGTAATTTAACTCCTACAATATGCAATATGTAACTAGAGCTTCTCGACCCAGAAACGTATTATAATAGCAGACCCAAAGCCTTGATAATCTTGAGTAATTCTTTGTAGGGTACTGATAATCTAATTCACACACACACACACAAACACACACACACACACACACACCTATATATATGCATTATATATTTATTTATATTGCATTATGTATTGCAATATATAATTTCTAATATATTGCACTATTGAAATATATATTTATAGTGTATATTTATAGAATTTGCAATATATATTTATTATATAAGTATTTGGAGAAAAATTTCAGTTAATCAAATGAACTCCAGTTTGAATTATAGAACTAAGCATTTAAGATATTATTCTGAAGTGCCTAGATATAATGTTATTGTGACTTTGTTCTATTCTCAAAGAGTGATGAAGGGAATTTGCCTTGTTTTGTTCTTTTGATTGAAGATTTAATTTAATTGTTTTTCTCAATAAATGTCTGGCTTGTTTTGGAACCAAAGGTATCTCCTCTGAAAAAAAAATTGTTTTTTTCTTGATCTCTCAATTCCAACTATAACCGGATCCCACTTTGGCAATTTTTCTACAAATACGAAAGGGAAGAAATTAAAATTACTATTCTTTGATTGCTTCTCCATTTATAATTTGAACACTGTCATTAAAGAGTAAATGGTGAAGAGGAAGACAACAGTTTAACGGTTTGAGTTTTTAGTGAAAAGTAGAGATTATATGTTTCAGGGCTGTGGTTTTCATGAGGCCAGTGATAGTGGATTAAAATGTCTGAAGAACCATTTCAAGTACACTTGGTCATCTCTTCCCCTGGGAGCCATTGACAACTATATCGTAGAAAAGGCACAAGCAAGTTATATTATGCCACCTTATACTGGGTGTGATTAAAAAATATGGTGAATGTTTAAATATTCAAAAATTATTACAGTAAAAGATATGTTGCAATTATTCTTCCTCAAAAATGCTTCCTTTCCATTTGAACACACTTATACTATCATTGTTTCCACTTTCTGAAACAGGTCTAAAAGTCCTTTTTTGTTAGTGTCTTTAGTTGCACTGTCATGGCTGCCTTAATGTCCTGAATCTTCTCAAAATGTTTACCTCCATGGTCATTTGATTTGGGAAAGGTCAGAATCACATGCTTCCAGACCTAATGAATAAGGTGGATAAGGACACACTGTAATGTTTTTATGAGCTTCTTGCTGTTGCATGGTACTGGACAGCAATATTCACTGTATTTTTGACTGTGCCCTGTAAAGACACAAAAGAAGACTTCTTTCCAATCTGCCAAAGTTTGAAATTTGGAAAGTCTAATAATATCAGTCCATGAATTTAATAATCTGAAGGTATTTAGAGGAACTTAGAATTAGCAAGTTATTTTTTAATGTCTCATTTCCTTCCGTTAAAAGATAACTAATGCAAACACGAGTCTTTCCCCCTCATCATGTCTAACTCATACACAGAAATACCCTGATATTCCAGCCCTAAAGGTTTGGAACTCTTGAGACATTTGGATAACCTGAAGTGTGGATAACAAAACCCATGGCAATCTACAATCAAGTCAGTTGAAGTCATATTTAACTGCACTAATATTTTCACCCTCACAATTTACCATGATTTTTCAATGAACTTTTGTATAGACATAATCTGCTAAGCTGTTTTGCATGTTATAAAGGTTTGAATCATGATTAAATGGCACAAAAAGGAATATGAGTTTTGGTGTGTGATATACTAACTTCCTCTTTAGGACAACTGATTTTTAATCAGGCTATCTCTGATTTTCCACATTTCCTGAAAATAGGTAAAGGCAAAGTATATTTTCTAGCTATAAATCTGTTTTCCATTAGACTATCTCTCTGCAACTAAAAAGTAAATATCCTAATTGCATTGATCAGTTTTTCGGTGTCATGACAAAATATCTGAGAAATAATTCAAAGAGAAGGAAAATTAATTTTAAATCATGGCTTCAGAGGTTTGTTCCATGACCACTTGGCTCTGTTGCTTCTGGGACAGTGATAAGGCAGAACATCATGCAGAAGCCCGTGGAGGAGGAGAGTTGCACTCCTTATGACTAGAGGAGAGAGAGGGAGAAGAAAATGGAGAGGGAGAAGAAGAGGGAGAGAGAGAAAGAGAGAGAGACAGAGAGAGACAGAGACAGAGAGAGAGAGACAGAGGGAAAGAGCAAGTGATGGAGTCCCATTATCCTTTTTAAAACCATGGCCCCAGTGTTCTACTTACTACAACTGGACCCCACTTCCTAAAGTTTCCATCACCTCCAAATAGTGCCATCAACTGTGGACCAAGTCTTCAACACAGAAAGAACATAAGGACATATAAAATCCAAACCATAGCATTAATGAACAAAATCTGATGTCAGTATCTTTATGAATTTCCAACACACTTAGCAGCAAAACTGAATGAATATATGACTGCATTGAGAGTCATTATTCAAGATCACTAAACACCTAGATAAATCAAATTCTGAAGGAGTGGTGTTTGCTTTGTTTTCTAAAACTCAGGTCCATAATCAGTGGTGTTCTAATTAATCTATACTATTATTACAGTCCAGGGACATTTTCCCCAGTGCTCTCCCCAAGAGACATTACCCCATGAAAAGTAGCAGGAAGACTAGGTTGGATATAAAGGAAGTACACACAGTTAGTGTAATTTAGGGCCTGGGGAATTTGATTCTTTCTGGGCTTTTCATACATGATGGTTGGATGGGGTTAGGCAGGGGCTGCTGAAGCCTTGCTCAAAATGAGAACTCGGGATGTTCATAGATGAATTGTTGTGGGGTATGAGTGAAGACAATGAGGAAATAACTAAATACTCCTTTTCTGTATCCAGATTCTCAACAATATATCTGTGTTAAAGAAGTCCACCTGATTCCCAAAAATGAAAGTACAGAAGTGTTGGAGAAGTAGGTGATTAGTTTACATGTCTTCCACTAAAATTCTTCACTTTCAAGTGCTTTCCAGAGAAAAGGTAAATATAGTTGAATTTGGAAACCAAGTAAAACTAGAGGTCAGATAAATGCTGTGAGGGACAAAACAAATACATAAAATTGAACAGCATTCAAACAAGTCTCAATGTTCTCATTAAAGAATGTGAACAGTAAAGACAGACATGAAAAACAGAAACTTGGATAAAGTTCATTGGCTCCAAAAGGATATATGCCTCAGTACTGTTAACTTCCCAATTTAAAGATACTTTTCATAAAAATTCCAGAATTTTTCCCTTTAATATTAATAGCAAAACAATTTTATTGACATATAATCAATGTAGGCTTGGGTCTAGGTAAGAAGACAATCCTCTTTCTACCTATTCACTTATTTGATCAAAGATTACAATTCAAAAACAGCCTTAGTTCTGCTTGTATTTCCAGGCCTGTTAGCTCCATGGAAAGCCAGATGGCTCCAGGGTGCACTGTCCAGCCTTCTGTGACTTCAAAGCCATCCCAGGCTAGTGCAGGCATGTAGGTACACAGCTGCTGGCTTCCCCTGCAGGAAGTGAGACGTGGGGAGAGTGAAGTGAAGCCCATGTCTAATTTGCTTAATATGTGGCAAACAACTCTGAGATATTTCAGGACAAGAGATTGTCTTTAAAAGTAAGATATTATTATAAAGAGTATAATAATAACAATGGCAGTAATTAGTGTTCTAATACAATAAAAACAAAGGATATGAGAAAACGTATCTAGTAATCTAATACTAACAAACTAAACAAAATAAACAAGTGAAAATAGAATTTTGCTTGTTCTTTAGAAATGACAGTGACTGGTCCACTTAGGATATGTAAGCTTTTAAGTGGGGCACGATGCTGTACACTTGTAATCGCAGCAGTCTGAAAGCTGTGGCAGGATGATCTCAAGTATGAGTCCAGCCTGGGCAACTTAGTGAAACCCTGTCTCAAAATAAAAAGTGCAAAAGGACTGTGGATATGGCTTCGTGCAAAGGCCCTGGGTTTAATACTCAGTACTGCAAAACAAAACCAAAAGCAACAAAACATTAGGGCTTTGTAAGAGGCCTGTGAAAGCTACCACATTGGATAAGGAAATGCTATGTATGTCTAAAATTAAATACTTCTTATAATCCTTCAATTGCATTGAATGGACCTTCGGTATTTACTAAAAAGAAACAACAGCTTGTCTGCATATATTGCATAAACCTTTACGGTATTAGTTGGCAAGAAAAAAAAAAGTGCTTCCACATTCTAGCCTAGTCTTCCTCTCCTAATAAAGGAGAGAAGGGGGAGGGCAGGAGGGAAAGATGGGGAGGGATGGAGGGAGAGAGATTTTCTGTCTTGGGGAGGATTTTATAGACACATGAGTTATATCTGATCACTTCCTCTTGCAGGTATTTCCAACTAATATGAAGTTTGGGAAATAAAGATTCTCTTTGATGACACAAAAAGCACCAGTAAACAGAGATTTTATATCTAAAGGTGTGTCCAGGAGGTAACATAGGAGTCTAGGTGTTTATATTCTCAAAGGTAGAAACTGCCCTATGGAAATATTTTCAAATGATGATAAAGATAAAAGTTAGTAATAACAAAGTATGTTTCCCATAAATGAAGAGGCTTTCCAATCCCCAAGTTTCCTTCCTCTGACACATATATATTTGTGTGTGTGTGTGTGTGTGTGTGTGTGTGTCTGTGCATGTGCTTGTGTGACTGTGTTTTCTCATCCATGTGGCTGATCCTCCAGGGTACATTACTGACAGGAAATGCAAGCTATAAGGATCTGGATGAGGGCGATGATGGTGGTTCTGACAGACAGAGCAGACCTTTGAAGAGCAGGAATCTCCTCCAGGAAGGAGGCTAGGGAATGCCCTACTTCTTCATTATTATTTGTGAAGAGTTATCTTGAAACGTCTAGGTGTTGGGATTCTCTCTTGAGAGAAAGAAGCAGGATATAGACAAAACAAGACTTACTTCATGATATAATCTTTTCTTCAGAAACAAATCAGAAATTATGTTCTCAGAGGTGAATGGTTTGGTGCACAATTAAATGTATCTTATAGATAGGATGATGAGGTAAATTTACAGTGTTTGTTGTTGTAGAAATTTCTCCTCAGCATTAGATTTGTGCTCCTATGGGTTATAGAGCCCAAGGAAAATTATCTGTCAAGGTACTAGAGACCAATTTATCTACTATGTCTACAAATTTATTTATTCTTTAATTCACACAATAAACACTTGTTAAATGCTAAATAAAGCAGTCACTGCATTGCTTTAAAAATTCGTGTAGGTGTGAATAATTCTAAACCATTTCCTATTCGAGATTTTTTAAGATTTTGGTGCTGATAGTTAACATATGAAGACGTTAGATTTGAAGAAGTTGAAAATCTGCGGTTAATATTTTCCAATGATTTCTATGTACCCATAACTATATTAATTACTTAATTCATAGGATTTCATTTAATGCTCATTTAGTAGTATTAACTATTATATTTATTTTAGAGATGAAGAAGTAAGGTTTAGAGGGGTTGTATCAATTTGTTAGAGCTACCATAACAAAATATCACAGATTGAATTAAAGAACACAAACCTTCTCACAATTTTAGAGGTTAAAAATCTTAAATCAAGTTATTGGTAGAGTTGACGTTTTCCAAGGCCTCTTTCTTTGATTTGTAGATAGCTATCTTTTTTCCTGTGCTTTCACATAATCTCTTTTTTCTGTATATTTCTGTGTCCAAATTTCTTCATTTCATTCAAAAGCTAGCGTTACAGTTTAGATCTGAAATGTGCTCGAAAAGCCCATGAATTGAAAGCTTGGACCCCCATCTGTGGTATATTGAAAAGTGGTAGAATCTTTAGAAGGTGGAATCTGGTGGGGAAATGTTAAGTAACTTGGGGCATACTGTTGAAGGGAGTTTGGAGAGCCCATCCCGTCCTCTCTTTGATTTCCAGCTCACATTGTTGAACGACTTATTCCACCCGGTGTTCCACACCACAATGTTCTCTGTCACCACAGGCTCCAAAGCAAGAGGTTCTGCCAGCCATGGTCTGAAACTTCTGAAACTGCAGGTCAAAATAAATCTTTCCCCTTTTAAACTGATTAACTCAGGTATTTTGTGATGGTAACTGAAAGCTGATTAGGACAATCAATTATACTGAGTTAGGGCCCTCCTTAATAATCTCTTCTTAATTTAATCATCTAATGAAAAGCCCTGCCTCTAGAAAAGTCATATTGTTGGATTCTTGCACATTAAGATTTTAATACATTGCTTTGGCGGTCGGGGGATGGGGCATAGCTCAGCCTATAATGGAGGTTAAAAATTCTCAAGCTCATGATCAGAGTTAGAAGGTAAGTCAACTGGTAAAATTTTCTCCAACAAATCTGAGAACCTTAGATGACTTTATATAGTAGTATTTGCCCTATTTCCCTGTCCAGTGTCTTTACTGAACAGCTTCAGTATCAGGTAGTGCTGTAGGTGCTGAGGGAGAGAGCAGCAGTCTTGATTCTGAAGCTCCCATCCTCATGAAGTCAACTTTGTAGTGGAGGAAACATACAGCAAACAATTAAACAAACACACAACAAAGTAATTATACAATTACAATAAATACCATGTGGAAAATAAATAGGATAATGTGACAAAACATAACCAGGTGGGAATGGGGAATGGAAGGACACCTTGGAAAAGAGGATCCCAAAAGTCTTCTGTAAGATGGTCATCTTGAGACTGAGACCCACAAGAAGGGAGGTGCCAGTCATGTGAGAAGGCTGGAGAGGACTATTCCTGCAGAGAGGAAATGTGCAAAGGCCCTGGGGCAGTAAAGAGCAGACATAGTTATTTGAGCAGATTTGTTTCTATGTAGGTCTTTTTCTATGCTGCTCAGCATGGGTTTAATTGAAAGCAAACTTTGGAAGTCAAAAGAAAGTTGAGGATTGGAGTTTAAGAACCCACAAAACATGTATTAGCTATAGAACATGAAAGGGCACCGTCTCCATCTGAACCTCAGCTTCCATCTGGCTATTGATATAATACAGCACACTATATCCACTCTGTCACAGCCCAGAATCTGTTGTTATGCACAAATGCATAGCAGTGCTTCTCAGACAGAAAAACACTGTGTGAATAATGCAGTGTCCCAGAGAAGACTCAGAGTCATTGTTCCAGCATGCATATCTATTTTTCTGTATATATTTATATCTATCTGTATATATGTTTCCCAGCTTTTACCTAAATGTAATCCCTGCTTAAAACCTCCTACTTTATCGAGTGACCAAACACATTTGCCACAACAAAACATACAGGAAGTTAAGTAGGTCATTTCCCTTCATTCATTAAACACTTAAAATGAAGGTAGTTATTTTTTTTTTACAGAGAGGGTTGCATAAAGTGTTGCAGGCCCCTGTGAAGTCAAGCATGAGCCAGCATGTCCTGAAGAGCACGCCCAGGAGAGGTGGCTGCTCAGATTTTTATTTAGAGGAGTGTCCTCAAAGTAAGGGAGAAGAATGAGTAAATTGGAGTGATATCCACATTTCCACGTTTCATTGCTAAGCCCTCGAAGATACAGGGAAACATCTCTCATCAATGATGATCTGGACACTTCACCATGATGGGGATGAACCATTTGCAGGGGAGAAAGGAGTATGTGTTCAGTCATCATGCCTTTGCCTGTGCTATTCTGTGTGACTGGAACATCTAATCCCCAGCTCTTCATATGACTGGCTTCTTCTCATCATTCCTTTCCTAGTTCCAATGGCACCCACCAGAGGGGCCTTCGCTGAACACATAGGTTACCTCTCCTTTCCCAAATACTTTTCTGTTATTACCCTTCATTCTATTTCTCTTTATTGCATTTACCACTCTAAATGTGTCTCAATTGGTATCTCTTTAATGCTTCTTCTGTCTAACCAAACAGATAATATGAGTGCTGGGACAATATCTTGTTCTAGCCTAGATTCCATTGCCTGAATTAATTCAGGTAGCTGTCAAACAGCCTATGTATCGGTGAAGGAATGACCAAGCAGAGAAACTCATTTAGTTCACGTTGAGGGAGGGAGTGACTATGAATAGTATATTGTTATTTAAATTGTGTTCTGGTGATGGGTTCCAGTGACTTGGTTTCCTGGGAGAAGAGATATAGAAATGCTATAGAAAAGTCAATAGATTGTAGAGGAAAGCTAGTTAGACAAGGATTCTCCAACTGGTTTGGCCACTAATTGGGTGCACTATCTTGCAGAAGACACATAATCTTTCCAATCCTCAGTGTCAACATACAGAAACTAGAAACAATAATCCCACCCTACAAGATTATTGGAAATATTTAATGATGTAATGTTTTTAAAGTACATGGCAAAATGAAGAGTAGCAAAAGGTGTCAATTATTAACTTAGTAACTAAAAGAGCAAGCCACCCACTGTTTTAATAAAAGAAGTTGAATGCAAATATAAACAGCTACAAGCCATTTTGACAAGTACTAAGATCTAATGTGTCTTACCCTATATGGAAAATATAAGGCAGAATTTCAGTGAGGGCCCTTGTTGACTTTATTGATTCCTGTAGGCCACAATGAATCCAGTACCTGAGGACCACGGTAAGTCTCTACTTAATAAGCACATCTTCACACATTTAGAAAATTTCCTAAATTTTCAGAAGAAAGTTTTTGGAATAGTTTAACAGATAATTACTTAATATCGTGGGAAGAGAGCTTGAAGAGCCAAGAGGCCTATGTCAGCAACATGGGTCATCTCTGGTGTCACATTGCTATGACATCTCTCAGCTATAATTTAAGAGAGGATTAAGACTCTCAGTGCACCTTGAGTTGCTTTATGCTGATTTCAGCATGCTCACTGGGGAGTAGCACCCCTGGGAAAGATGTGCACCGGATGTCTGCAGGTGTTCTTCATGCTGTCTTCTTATGACATGTTTTCTGAGAGATGACAAGTCATCATTTTTCCATGACTGGCAACCTAGTCCCTTCCGAAACCTGTGAATCATGAAAAGCTCGGGGCCATTTTCCCAGCATGACCAGTCACCAGAGAAAGACAGAATGCCATACACAGCCTTTCCCTGTCTCCTCTTCCTTCCCCGAACAGTCACAAGGAGAAACCCCAGGAGCCAAGGTGGTAAGAATAAACACAGAAGAGAAGGAAGATACTCCTCAGGGACAAGCAGATGCCAGGAGAAAGGTCACTATGCAGTAGTTCTAGAATTTATTTCCTGCTACTTCTCAGCCCAAAGATTCATGGCCGATGACCTCTCTCTTCTTGGAGGTCACTGGCCTTTTCCAGAGAGCTGCAGCCTCACTTTCTTCCAAAGCCTTCCAGACAGCCCCTTTCTTATCCTTATCCTCTGCTGTCCTTTCCCAAGTAGGAATCCTGTGAGGAATGATAAATTATGTTTTATTTTCTCTAGAACACTTAATTAAGAACAGAAAAAAATGTTGATTTTTCCACCTCCCTCTGAAAGTAAAAAAATATGAGTCAGAATTACCTGGATCCCATATTTAATATCTCAAACTTCCATCCTGCTCAGGAATTACTTTGAACAAAGGCACTCCTGGCCTTTCATCTTGCCCCTGGTCTTTTGAAAGCAAATTTGGTATTTCAGTCCCTTTTCTTAAAGTCTTCATTCACTATGACTAACCTAACAAGCTAACACCATAATTTGCTAACAGTCTCCTCATAAGTAGACTGTTCCCTTCCTTTGTAGTCTTGTTTTGTTCTCCAACCATAAAACCAACTGAGTTTTCTGTTTCTAATCCCTGCATGTGCTGTTACTAACACCCTAGCAATAATTCTCAAGGGAAGTCTTTTGAACTCAGTGTCACAAACTTCTTGGGAGTCTTTGGGGTAATCTCTGCAAGCTTCTCAGGTGACTAAAGCCCACCCAGTATTGAAACCCACGAGCTCTGATTCTTAATCTTGACCACACATTAAATTCTCTTGGAGAACTTAAAATTCCAATGCCCAGCCCACACTCAGAACTATTACATCAAGATCTCTGAGCATGGGCCTCAATTGTAGATACTAATAAATCTAGCATCGCTCCTTAGGTGCTTCCAGTTTTTATGAAGCAATGGCGTCAAGGATTTTTTCCTACAACTTCTGAATAACTTTTACTCATTCTTTATAGGTGTCAGCCTAGATGGACCTTTCTAAGAAGACTTTCTAGAATCAGGTGCTTCTTCTGAGTACTCACATACATCCTTGGGCAGTGAGGACTCTGCATGACTCCCTGGTTATTCATCTGTGGCCTCATTGGACATTGAGCCTCTGCAGTGTGAGGGCTGTGTGACACTCTCAGAGCCTACACCGGACCCATCACACTGTAAGAGTGTAGCACTGACAGCGTCTCCTCTGCATCAGGCAGATGTAGGAAGCACCAAGTGATTTCTCTCCTCATGGAGTTTTCAGTGCTCCTCTCCCAGAAATTCCTCACCCTCCATCCTTTAGAAAGAGAGAATATAACATCAACCCTCTAACTTATTCCTCTGCTCCAGAGATGTGGTACAGATGCTCAAGTGATAAAACATAGGCCTGCATAGCTCTGAGCTTTACAGAGAAATCTTCCATCAAAGGAACTCTCAGAAAAATATTTGCACACCTATCAGCAAAAGAGACTAGGAAGTATGAAAAATGCATAAAAAGTCATTTTTAAAACAGTTTTTGTCTTCACATTTCTATTTCAATTATCATGAACATCAGCTTTATCTGGAAGCTTCTAGATGCAACCTGTCAGTAGTTGACTTAAGTAGAAATGGATAACAATGTCTATCAAAATGAAAGGGCCACCATATCATGAAGGCACTAAACAAATGAGTATAATAGAAATTGCATATGTATAAATACTTCTTTCCTCGGTGTTATAGGATCATACAGTGGGTCTGAATAATATTCCTAACTTAGTTAAAGCTGTGTGGGGGTGGGCAAATTACTTATCTTCTCTGAACCTAAGTATTCTAATTTGCTAGAAGTGGACAATGAGCTTATCGCAGAAGGTTACTGTGAGGAATAAAAGAAATTTGCAGTAATTAAATGCTTAGCGTAGTATCTGCTGTATAATAATTTAATAAACACTTGCTGTTATTATGATATACTTTGGCAAACAGTGAGGAGCCCAGGGAAGAATTGCTCCTGACAATAAATAGACTAGGACAACAAGCAAGAACTCATTGAGGAGCTGTGCTCCAAATCTTGGTGCTGGTGTCCAAACAGTGGACTAGTTAAAACCACAAATTATATGAGCTTCATTTCCATTCATCACAAGAATTCGGCTCTAGGTTATCATTGCTTCTTTGAAGGAGTTCCCATGAATACCTGCCATGGTTTTCATTTCTTCCATACTTAATTGTTTTTCCCTTCCTTCCTTCCTTATATATGAATAAGCACAAACATCAAAACTCTCAAAATGTCTTGCAAATTTAAATAAAAATCTAGAGATTTTCTGATTTCTTCAATTTGTTATTAATAGATCATTGTCCTGGAACTATCATCATGACTGGATTCTTCTCTGATTGATAATTATAGGACTCTTATTTTATTTTATTTTTTATTTTTTATTTTTTGGTACTGGGGATAGAACTCAGGACCCTGCACTTTCGAGACAAGTGTGGTGCCACTGAGCTAAATCCCAGGCCCAGGACTCTTATTTTAAAATAAATGGAAAGAGATAAGTAGAGAACTGTTGTGGAATAAATAAAACTCTTTAGCATAGTAATGATATTGAAGTCTGTTTGCTACAATTTTTTTTTAAGTAACTTCAGCCTCACAGATAAATAATAAATTTGTATCATTGCAAATGGTGCTCTACAGCTATTTACATTACAGTATTTGCTGAAATGTTATTTTGCAGGAAAATTGAGAAGAGTGTGTGTCAGGAAGAAAGCAGACAATGCGCTTTTGCAGGGAGGAAGAGCAATATGTATGTATCAAGGGGTGAATAGCTGCTAAGTTTTTATATTAGGAAATTCATGTGAAAATATACAACACTGAGGAAAATTGACATGTCATGAATTTCTTAAGGCCTAGTTCCATGAGTGATAACATTAATTCAGGTTCAATAAATTAATAATTATTCCAAAGAATCCAGAAAACTGGTTGTCTAAAATGTTATCTATTCTTTAATTTCTTCTTGAACTTCTTGATGGTGTGTGAGAAATTTGTATTGCAATTTATTTTGCCTCCTCCATACAACATCTTTCCAAACATTTCCCACGTGTGAATAGTTCTACACTTATGCCGGCCTAGCTGGTACTCAAACTGACAATCCCTTTTGAGAATTTTGCTGCCTGAAAAACAATATCCAGTCTTTAGTACAGGTGCCCAAGAGGTGAAGTGAAAGGAAGGAAGACCACATGTTCAGTAACTTTTGTACTGAGCCTGCCACATGCAAAAATATTTGTAGACAAAGAAGCAAATGCAAGTGAGAATGTCTACCCTGGAACCCACCAGCAGCTCTTTCCCTCTGGAAAGTTCATCCTTAGCAAGGGAGAGGCTGTAGTTGTCTGGAAGCATGACTATTATCTTATTGAAATAGGAAGCATTTTCTTGGCTTCAGAACAGATTCAAAACACTGTTTACTATTGCACAGATCTTCAGTCTTCTTACTTTCCCACAGTTTTGTTTTCAAGACCACTTCTGATCTTATATTCATGTTTATGAGGTATGTATTGATAATGGCAAGAAGTCAAAGATGGAGTTTTCTATTTCTTTAATCCCTTGGGTTTCCATGCTATAGTAAAGCAATATAGACACATCATCACTAATGTGATCACACTGGAACATTCTGAGTGTACTTTTCTTAATAGGTAATGAGATCATACATGACATTTTAAAATTTGTTTTGAGCATAACATCTGTTTTGGTTTAGGTATAAAAAGTCCCCTGAAATTCTCATGTGTTCAGAAATGGGGTTTTCAGAAGGTGATTGGGTCATGAGGACATTATATTTATCAATGGATTAATCTGTCTATGAGTTCATAGTTGAATGTGTTGTTAGAAGGTGAGACCAGTTGTAGGAGGTGAGTCAGTGTGTGTGTATGCTTGGGGGGTGCTTTTGGAGAGTATGTCTCTCTCCCACTCTGGGTCTTCTTGCTATTTTTGCTTCCTGATTGAGCAGCTTTCTTCCACCAGACCCTTCTACCATGCTATTTCTGTTTGGGAGCCAGGTGAACATGGACTGAACCCTCTGAAACCAGAAGCCTTAATAAACCTTATTTCCTTTAAGTTTTGTGTGTCAGGTACTTTGTCTTAGCAATAAAAAAGATGACCAATACATCATCTACACTACTCCTTATTGCTTTAGGCAGATTGTATCCTCCTTCACTAAATCTCTTAGGCTGTTGGTTTTTTTTCTTTTTTCTTTTGTACCGAGGATTGAACTCAGGACCTTGCAGTTGTCAGGAAGGCAGTAGAAACACTGAGTTAAATCTCCGGCCCTCTTAGGCTGTTTTGAAAAACTCATTTTTCTTGATTTGTTGCACTAGCTAAGCCCTACAATACAATTGAATAAAAAAAGTAATGAGAATGGGAATGATTTCAGATTTCCACATTAAATATAGTATTTCCATTACATTTTCTTTTTGCAAATATCCTTAATAAAAGTAAGGAAGCACCATTCTAGTCCTAGTTTTCTTTTTTTAAAAAATTAAATTTTTTATTGGTACATTTTAAGTATACAACACAATTACATTTCTCATTGGGAATTGTACCTTTACATAATGCATCTTGGTTCTGATTTTTTCCCCATTCCTAGCCCTCCCTTCACCCCCTCCACCCTTCCCTATTTACAAAGACTTTATTTCCATTTTTTTCATTTCTCAGCATTTTTCCTTCCCCTGCTTTCCTTTCCCCTGCCCCTCCCACTACCCCTACACTTTGGACCTTTTCTTCCTATTTTGCATTATTGATTATTCATTCTACTCATTGGTATGTTTTAGGTACACAATATAATGACATTCATCATTGGAAATTTGCACTCTTACATAATCTCTCTTGGTTCTTATTTTTCACCCTTGTCCAGCCCTCCCTTCAACCTCTCCATTCCTATTTACAAAGATTTTGTTCCTATTTTTCCATTTTCTCATATTGATCCCATTCCCTTATATCCTTTCCCCTAGCCCTCCCACTTCATTCCCCTTTGCCCCTTTTCTTCCTATTTCACATGACCTATTATACATTTAGTCCTTATTTACACTTTCAGTTTCTCACACCAGAGAAACTATTTGGTATTTATACATATTTGTCCTATTTATTTCACTTAAGAGTATTCCCTCAATGTGCATCCACTTAGCTATAAATGTCTCTAATTTCTCATTTTTTATGGCTGAGTAGTACTCCATTTTATAAAAAACCCACATTTTCTTTAATCCAGTCTCCAGTTGATGGGCATTTGGGCTGTTTCCAAGTTTTAGCTATCACAAACTGTGCTGCTATGAACATGGGTGCACATATATCACTGTGGTATGATTCTTTTAATTCTTTGGGGAAGATCCCCAGCAGTGGAATAGCAGGGTCAAATGGGACTTCCAGTCCTAGTTCTTTGAGGTATCTCCATACTGATTTCCACAGTGCTTGCACCAGTCTACACTCCCACCAGCAGTGGAGCAGTATTCCTCTTTCCCCACACCCCCACCAGCTTTTCTTATTGGTTGTTTTCATGATAGCAGCCATTCTTTCTGGAGTGAGGTGGAATCTCAGCCTTGTTTTCATTTGCATCTCTCCAATGACCAGTGATATTGAACATTTTTTCATGTATTTGTTTGCTATTTCTACTTCCTTGTCTGAGAAATGTCTGTTCATTTCAGATGCCCATTTTCGGATTGGGTCTTTAAATTTGGGAGGTCTGACCATCTTAAGTTCTTTATAGATTTGAGATAGTAGACTTTTGTCTGAGGAAGAGCAGGTGAAGATTTTTTCCTGCATTGTGGGTTGTCTCTTCACACTGCTGGTGGTTTCTCTTGCTGTGCAGAAGCTTTTTAATAAGAAGAGATCCCACTTGTTGATTGTTTGTGCTAGTTCATGGGCAACTGAGGTTTTGTTCATAAAACATTGTCCTGCACAAGTGTCTTCAAGAGTTCTACCTAACCTCTATTCTAACTGGTTCAGAGTTTCTATCTTAATATTTAGATCTTTAATCCATTTTGATTTTAGTTTAGTGCATGGTGAGAGATATAGGTCTAGTTTTAATCTTTGGCAAGTTGAAACCCAATTTTTCCAGCACTCTTTATTAAAGAGGCTATCTTTCCTCCAGTGAGGGTGTTTGGCTCCTTTATCAAAGATGAGATGGCAGAGGGTGTCTGGCATTGTTTCTGCATCTCCTAATCTGTTCCACTGGTCCTCAGGTCTGTTTCTTTGCCAGTACCATGCTGTTTTTATCACAGTGGCTTTGTAGTAGAGTTGCAGGTTGGGGATTCTGATACCCCCTGCCATGTCTCTGTTACCTAGAATTGCTTTTGCTATTCTGGGTCTCTTCTTGCTCCAAATGAATTTTTGGATTGTTTTCTCAAGGTCTATGAAGTATGCTGCTGGGATCTCAACTGGGATTGCATTAAATCTATATAGCAGTTTTGGAAGTATGGCCATTTTCACTATATTAATCCTTCCTACCCAGGAGCAGGGGATGTCTGTCCATTTTCTGATATCATCTTCAATCTCTCTTTTCAGAGTGCCATAGTTTTCAGAGAAGAGGTCTTTGATTTCTTTCATTAGGATGATTCCTAGGTATTTCAGTTTTTTGGATGCTATTGTGAAAGGAATTATTTGCCCTATTTCTCTCTCAGTGAGTCTGTCATTGGTGTAGAGGAGAGCTATTGAGTTTTGTGTGTTGACCTTGTAACCAGCTACTTGACTGAATTTGGTTATTAAGTCTAGAAGACTTTTGGTGGAGTTCTTGGGGTCTTCTATATACAGTATCATGCCATCTGCAAATAATGACAATTTGACTTCTTCATTACCTATCTTTATTCCTTTTATTTCTTTCTCTTGTCTACTTGCTGTGGCTAATGTTTCCAGAACTATATTGAACAAGAGTGGTGACAGTGGACATCCTTGTCTTGTTCCTGATTGTAGTGTGAAGGATTTCAGTTTTTGACCATTTAGTATGATATTGGCTGTTGGTTTTTCATAGATGGCTTCTTTCAGTTTGAGGTAGAGACCATCTATTACATTTTTTTGTAGAGTTTTTATCATAAATGCATGTTGGATTTTGTCAAATGCTTTTTCTGCATCTATGGAGAGAATCATATGGTTTTTGTCCTTGGCTCTATTGATATAGTGTATTACATTGATTGATTTTCATATATTGAACCATCCCTGCATCCCTGAGATGAATCCCACTTGATCAGGGTGTATGATCTTCTTGATGATCTTCTACATTCTGTTTACCAGTATCTTATTAAGGATTTTTGCATTTATGTTCATTAGTGAGATTGGCCTATAGTTCTCCTTTTCAGTTGGGTCTTTCTCTGCTTTGGGGATCAAGGTGATGCTTGCTTCCAGGAATGAATTTGAGAGTATTACTTCCCTTTCAATTTCATTGAAGAGTTTAAACAGTAGTGGCAGCAGTTCCTCTCTAAATGTCTTGTAGAATTCAGCAATGAAGCCATCAGGGCCTGGGCTTTTCTTGGTTGATAAGTTTTTAATTACGTTTTCAATTTCATTGGTTGATATTGGGTTGTTCAAAATTTTTAGGTCTTCTTCATTCTACTTTGGTAATTCATATGTATCTAGGAATCTGTCCATTTCTTCTGTGTTGTCCATCTTATTGGCATAAAGTTCCATTAAGTAGGTATTGATGATCCTTTGGATTTCTGCTGGGTCTGTTATGATTTCACCTTTTTCATTCCTAATTGCATGGATCTGGGCCTTTTCTTTCCTTTTTCTGACAAGCTTGGCTAAAGGTTTGTCAATTTTGTTGATTCTTTCAAAGAACCAACTCTTGGCTTCATTGACTTTTTTGTATCATTCTCTTAGTCTCCATTGCATTGATTTCTCCTCTGATCTTTATAATTTCCTCCCTTGTATGAGCTTTGGGGTTGTCCTGCTCTTCTTTTTCTAGAAGCTTGAGGTTCAGCATCAGGTTGTTTAACTGGACTCATTCTGTTTTCCTAATATGCGTATTCACTGCTATGAATTTCCCTCATAAGATTGTTTTCATTGTGTCCCATAGATTCTGATATGTTGTATTGCCATTGTCATTTAATTGAAGGAACTGTCTGATTTCTTCTTTAATTTCTTCTGTGACCCATTGGTTATTCAGAAGTGTGTTGTTCAATTTCCACATGTTTATGAAATTTTTTGAGTTTCTTTTGCTATGGATCTCCAATTTCATCACACTATGGTCTGATAATATACAGAGGATAACTTCAATTCCATTGCACTTACTTAAACATGTTCTATGTGTGAGTATGTGGTCTATTTTGGAGAAAGACCCATGTGCAGCTGAGAAGAATGTGTATTCTGATTTTGTGGGGTTGAACACCCTGTAAACATCTATTAAGTTCATTTGTTCAAGAGTTCAATTGAGTTCTAGTATTTCATTACTTAGTTTTAGTCTAGTTGATCAATCTATTTGTGACAGTGGGGTGTTGAGGTCTCCCACTACAATTGTATTAGTGCATATATGACTTTTCATGTCCGTTAGTATTTGTTTTATATAGTTGGGTGCACTAGTGTTTGGTGCATAGATATTTATGATTGTCATCTCTTCCTCTTGGATTCTTCCCTTTACAAGGATGTAGTGTCCTTCTTCATCTCTCTTCATCAGTGTTGGTTTGAAATCTACTTGATCTGCCAAGAGGATAGCTACTCCTGCTTTATTGGGGGGTTCCCATTGCATGCAGTATTGTTTTCCACCCTTTAACTTTCAGTCTGTGAGTTTCCTTTTGAATTAAATGTGTTTGTTGTATGCAGCATATTGTTGGATTTTGCTTCTTGACCCATTCCTCCAGTCTATTTCTTTTGATTGGTGAATTGAGACCATTAACGTTGATGGTTATAAATGAAATGTATTGACTTGTCATTGTCATGACTTTTTCTTTTTTGTTGGTTTCTCCTCCTTGACATTTAATTTCTTGTCGTGCCAGATGGATTCATTCTGCTTTGCTTCCTGGGGTTGTGATCCTTAATGTCTCTTCCTAGGATATTGTGTAAAATTCTTTGGAGTGCTGGTTTGGTATTCACAAAGTTCCTAAGATGCTCTTTGTCATGAAAGTATCTTATTTCTCCATCCATTTTGAAAGATAGTTTTGCAGGGTACATCAATCTAGGTTGGAGGCTGTTTTCCTTTAGGGCTTGGAATATGTCACTCCAAGCTCTTCTTGCCTTAATGGTTTGTATTGAGAAGTCTGCTGTGATTCTGATGGGCTTTCCTTTGTATGTGATTTGTTTCTTTTCTCTGACTTCCTGGTGAACTTTGTTCTCCTGTTGTGTTTCTGGAATCTTAACAATTCTATGCCTATGTGTAGATTTCTTTTGATCAAGGCTATTTGGAGTCCTATATGCCTCACTTCTCTGTATGTCAAGCTCTTTTCCCCTGCTTGGGAAGTTTTCGGCCATTATTTCTGTGAAGAGATCTTTTATGTCATCTGCACTCTTTCCTGTTTCTCCATTGACTCCAATCAGTCTTATGATATTCTTCTTTGCATCAGCCAGCAGCTGCTGGATTGGTTTCTCATGTTCCCTTATAATTTTGAAGCAATTTTTCTTTTCCTGGTCACTAATTGCAATCTTATCTTCTATATCTGAAATTCTGTCCTCACATTGGCTCATTCTGCTGTGTAGACTTTCACTGGTGTTTTTCATGTCCTGGAAATCTATTTGCATCTGTTTTATGGATTCCATTTGTTTCCTATGTTGGGATTCCATCATGTTCCTGAGCTCCTCTCTAGATTTACTAATTGTGTCTTGCACTAGGGGCACAATTTCTCCTGTTAGCTGAGAAATTATTTCTGATTTCATTTTTTCCAGATCCCCTTTTGTTGCCAATTCAGGGACTCCAGGTGGTTGAGTATCAGAGTGTTCCATCTCATTTCCCTTTGGGGTTGCTGTAGGTGATCTGGGAGTCTGGTTTTGAGACTTATTTCCATGTTTTCTCATTTCAACAGGGCAGGGTGGCCTTTGGCACCTGCAGGGATTACGTCCTCGGAGCTGGGTGAGGTGGGACAGGGGCTGGGAGCAGTGGTAGGGATGGTGGCTGGGAAGCCCCTTCCTCTGGTTCAGGAGCAGTGGGATGGTGGCTCAGAAGCCCCTACCTCTGGGCCGGGAGTGGTGGGCGGGATGGTGGCCCTGAAGCCCCTTCCTTTAGGCCAGGAGTGGTGGGACAGAAGGTGGCCCCATAGCCCTTTCCTCTGAGCTGGGAGCAGCGGGAGTGATGGTGGCCAGGAAGCCCCTTCCTCTGGACCAGGAGCAGCAGGACTCAGTACCGTGGTCTGGTGGCCCAGTGTCCTCTGCATCTTTATAGTGTGGAACCAGGTGTCTGTACAGAGGAGATTCCTAGTTTTCTAAGATCTTTTTAATTGATGAGAATGTGTTGAATATTATCCAAGTCTCTTTTATTTTTTATTACTATATAGTGATTATAATATGTAGTGCTTACCTTTATCCTGAGGATTAGAACATATTTCTATAATTCATCCTAATTCTTTTTACATTAATTATTTTAAATCTGTTAGACTTAGTGGTGTTTATATTACGGGCACCTTTTAGTTCGACTCCATTAGTTGGAGTTTATGACTTATCCCTTTGCTCACATGGGTTCCCATCATGTCTGCCGGGAAAGTCAGTCATAAACAACTTTGCTTTAGTAGAGAGCTTAGAAAATACAGTTCTTGTCAGGGTAAATATGTAGATCAGTACTCTTTGCATTATAATTTTATGTTTCTGGATTTAGCACCAGTACTACTATAAACCAAGCATACTGCACAGCTGACAGATTAGTGTAACACTAATTCAGTTTGGAAGTCAATACTTGGAACTTTACTGACATATAATGAGCTACACATGTTGTCAGCTACCCCACCATCTTTATTAAGGTCTAAATTTTCCTGCATGTTGAATTTATTTGATATATATACTAAGCAGGATTTTGCTTAACATCTAAGTGAGGGACTTGGAAGAAAGAGAACTGTCTGAGGTAGGTGTGAACATGTTGACAGATTGGTGGCCCTGATATAATGCAATTGGTGTCTCTATGAGAAGAGAAAGAGACACCAGAAATGTGTATTGAAAGAAAAGGTCCCGCGAGGTCACAGTGCATCTACAAATCAAGGAGAAAGGCTTCAGCAGAACAGATTCAAAACTAAACATAGCAAACTCATGATTTTAGGCTTCCCAACTCCAGAACTTTGAGAAGATAAATTTTGATGTTTAAGTCACCCAGTCTGTGGTTTTCTGTTTCAACAGTCTTGACAAACTAATACACTTAAGAAAAAAAAACCCGATGTGGAAGTTAAAACTTGCTGAAGGGAAAGGAGAAGGTGAAGTGTAATTTTTTAAAATACTCTCTTGCTTAGGTTTTTCTTATTTGTTTTCCAGTAATCACATTGTTTTCTGTTTAAATTTTCCTTTGAGTAGGTTTCCACTTGTTTAGGCTTTCTTTTTTGTGTGGGCCCATGCAGATCAGTTTCTTCTTTGCACCTTTCAGGGGCAAATGGAAGTGAATAAGAGAACAAGGTCCACATCAAACCAATTTTGCTTCTCATGTCCAATACTTAGCAGTACTACAACCTCAGGAACTTAACCAGTTTGATTACCTCAGCCTTTGTCCCTGCTATGACCTTCCACAGGCTTTTCTTAGCTACACATTCTTTGCTGCATCTAAATATAGAGGGGGGGAATCAAAATGAAAGCTTTAATCTGTTTTCATCCTTCTTCCTGATTTTTCATTCACAGTACTTTGTCTGGGCTCAGCCTCCATTTCAACAGTGATGTTGAAACATTGTTTATAAGCCTGTATGCTTTCATGTGAAAATTATAAATGTAAAAAGTCATTTGATGTATCAAGGCATGTGGCTCCAACTATATATTCTGAGTACTGTGGATGACAGTGGCTTGCTAAAATGTTAAGTATAACTTAAAGACTGAGATTTTGCTTAGAGAAAAAGGATCATCTGTGATCCTCAGCTAGAACCATCTGTCAAAGCATCAGACCTTAGTCTCGAAGGAAGAAAATCCTCAAATGAACCTCTGCAAAAGGGAACAGCCTCAGGAATCTTTCTACTTCAGGAACTCATCTGGCACACACCTACTTTCAGCTTTCATGACTTCAAGTTTTGGAAACTGCATAGAATTGTCACCTCCGCTCCAGGAGGAATCGCCATCCAAAGACTAAACTATAGATCTTATCAGCCCTTTTTCTTTATCATTCATTATGTATTTTTAGTTGTATCTTATTGCATTAACAGGTGACAGTGAGAGGGAAAAGGGAGTATATAGTATTTTACAAATTGTTTTTCTTCCCTTTCCCTTTTAATTCTTGGTTCATTATTATGCTGGACATTTACCTTGAGATTTGTCAACTAGAAAGTCAATAGCAAGAATCTTAATGTGGGAATTTTCACTATAACTCAACATACGTCTTGATATTCCTAAGATTTAATTTTGTAATCTGTAAACCAGGGATGATAACACTTTGACAACATGGGGACTCAGTGATGGGGCAATCAGGCTTGTAGACTGGGGTCTGGCATAGGATCAGTGCTCTGAAATGTTATCCATGACCCTGATTACAATCAGCCTCACACCTCAAATGCTGCCTCACACACACTCACTTTATGTTGATTCCTCTCCAAGTATGGCACTGCTGCCTTACTTTCCCTATCATCAAATTTCTGGAATTTTAAAACAATGCACCCGTGACTTTATATATTTACTCACTGCATTTTGGACTCTAAGTAGACCATTTACAGGGTATTTTGATTCTCTCGGGACTTTGATGCATGCAATTACAATTCATAGCAAAACATCACTCTTGGTTCCAACTTTCTTTTGCTTTTTGTCCTTCCATGAATTGTATGGCCACTTAGGAAAATCTGTTTTTCTATCCTTATATTGCTTGACTTTTGTGTAGCTCTCAATGTCCCTACATTATTCACTTCAGGTAAACAGCCTGCTATATTAGTCACTATTTAATATATTACCTGTTTTGACAACAGAGACTGAAGAATCATTCCTAGAATGAATTTCAAATATTGATGAAATATCAAGCACATATTAACAATAGACTTTTCTGAGACAATGGAAATACAAATATCTATCTATCTATCACCTGTCTATCTATCTAGATCCCATAATATATGTGTAAATATAAATTTATATGCATATTTTTGGAAATGGTACCCATTAGCTATCTGCACCTATAGCTTATTTGAAATGTAGCAAGTGAAACCAAAAGGCATGCAATAAATTCCAGTTAATTTAAATCTAGTAACCATATGAGGCAATTGACCATCATATGAGACAACATAGCTCTGATAGTTGTGAGAGTAATGCAAGAAACAACTAGGTACTGATAAAGGGCTCTCATAGGAAACATATGGCACAGGTGCCTTCAGTCAGACTTAGAATCTTATTATTTTATTCCTTGGAGATGAGAGCTGAGAGTAAAAGTCTGTCTTTAGTTCCTCATTAGGCTAATTGATAGCTGTTACTCATTACATTTTGCTAGGGACCTAGATGCATATATTAGCTAAGATATTCCCAGCATCCCTGAAAGACAGTTATTATCCACACTTATAGATGAAACTCAAAAGAATAAAGCAACTTACTTAAGCCTGCACAGTTAATCAGTCACAGACTTGAGGTTTGAGCCATGATCGTCTTTAAAGATACCTCATTTTCTCACCATCTCAATTCCCCAGGCAGTGATGCATATCCATATTCCAAATTATTGTTTAATGTGCATCCAAAACACTTCTGGCTATCTAACACTTCTGGTTTCTTGGTGTGAAACGGGTTTTTTTGTGTCATTCCTTCCACAGCCTTTTCTCTGCTCCACATTTTCTTTCCTGAATTTGTTCTCATATTTTTCCCTTAAAAGGCTACCTTATCTTCAGTTTCTCTGATTTTCCTGCCCTGTATCTATCCAGCTGGAATTGTATGTGTTAAACTATTCTGGGTTAGATTGTGTTTCCTTACCATGCTTCCTATATGACTAAGCAATGGACAGCTGATTTTCCAATGCAATTTTCTAGAGATTCCTGTCTTACTTTCCTGTGTCCATATTTATACTTCAGTACTGACAACTCCAGACCTCTACAGCTTTTTCCTGAAACTCACTTGTACTCTGTTAAGGATATGAAAGACTCACAGGGCCAAGTCTCTTTTTTTGCCATCAATTTGTAGGAGGCTTATAGGAAAATCCAATGGATATATTTCTCTTCAGTTCACCCTCACAACTGTTAGATCTGTTACTCTTTTACATTTTGCTAGTGAAGGAACAGAGGCCCGGGATGATTATTCAATGTACAGCAGGCACATTAGGAAATCAAAAGGGAGTCCAGAACTAGTTGCTAGCTCCATGTGCAGCCTAAGGGTAAAGCATAATTACCAAAAGGATTATTAAGGAATCACCCTTTCCAATAAAGTCAAAAGCATGTACTGTATTTCTAAGCAGTTCCTAGAAATGAAAGTAGGCAGAACTGGCAATAACTATTTCAGACCACATATTCACACCACTTCTCACAATCACTTGGTATTGGAAATTTCTGCAGACCAAAGATACCCACTTCCTTATACACAGAATATTTGAGAAGAGTGAGTTGGAGTAAATCCAGCAGTGGGACTCTTCTCTAAGCATGACTGGATTTCTGAAAATATGAGGACAGCAGTGTACAGTCTCCATGCTTGGGTCAATCTACAGTTCTAATAATTTAAGAAGTAAATAATGGCTGGTAAATGTGTTTGGTAAATAGAACTGGGAAAGATTTCAGTCAAGACAGTTCTCTTATCTTGTGGAATTGCCAAGAGTCCTCTGAGAGCAGTTATTTGCCCATAGCTCATCTTTGGTTGAGCCTGAATTATCTTCCTGAGTCAGAGGGCTTCGGAGTACGGGAAGTCAACAACATTATCTTCAAATTTTTTCATTGTTTGCATGAAGCAAACTTCCATTCTACTAGATCTTTGAAATGGAACTTCCTTTTCAGTCTTCATTGTATCTTTTTAGCATTATCTTGTACAATCACCAGCAGCTAGCTTAACATGGGAAACTGGTTCATTTTTGAAAAGCAACATGAGCAATGTTATATAAATGTGGGTCCAAGAATTTTTCTCAACATAACCCATCACTACTCACAAAGAAAACTTAGAAGTACAGGGACTGACACTGTTATGTGCAGCATTAATTCTCAGCCAGCCTGAGGGAAAATGGAAAGAAATCAAGTGGGTCAGTGATGGTAACAGCATGTGAAGGCTTTTAACAATAATATTAATAAAATGTAGAGAAATATTAATAAACCACATATTAATTTCCCAACACTGTCATAATCTATTATGACAAAAATAAGCTTTTAGAAAAATAGAAACTTACTCTTTCATAGTTTAGTAGTCAGCAGATACAAAATCAAGAAATGTGCAGTATTCAATCCTTCTGAGTTTTCAAGGGTGAATCCATCCTTTTCCTCTCCCCTGGATTTTGGGGATCTCCAGGGATCCTTATCATTCCTTGACTTGTAGCTATGTTATCTGAATCTCTGCTTCACTACAATTCCTAAATTCCATGCCAGTTCACAGTGATGGTGTTCAAATGACTTTCTTCCCTGTACGACTGTATATTCACATTACCTTTCACTAAAGACATCAGTCAGTTGAGTTAGGGCTCACTCTACTCTATTATGACTAATTCATAACTAATTACATTTGTGAACACTTTTTTTCCAAGTAAATTTGAGATTACAAGTAGAATGAATTTGGGGAGCATTGCTAATCAATCAGTATGTTCATTTTATGAATTATCCATGTTTGTTTATCTTAAGACTCTGTATAGCATTAGTGGCATGATAGAAAATAGTTGAATTGAGAATCTGGAGATACGGTTATGCTACAAGCTTGCTCTGCTCTTGGACTTGAGTTAGTCCTTCACACACAAATGAGGGAGAGCTTAGGACTCGTTATCATAGGATCTCTGAGTGTGCTTCAAGACCTCCATTAATTTTGCAAAATTATATGCACTTTGTTATGGTAGGGATACTTAGGTTTTCTTCAAGATAGAATTTCTCTGTTTTCCCTGATTTCTTTGGTTCAAAAATGCAGAAAACAATTGCATCTCACCATGTGTGTAGCCCATTAAAACTTTTTTATTTTGGATATGAATTTGATCTGTGCTGTGTTCTTTTATATATTCAGAGTTTATAGATAGTGTGTTGAAAGTCTAGCCCTTGAAATGTTTCTGGCTCATTGATTTTCAATTTGCCTTATTCTCCATTAGCCACAGGTGGATTAGTTTTTTACTTTGCTTGTGTTTTATGGAATAGAAAATGTAAATGAAACTAAGTACATGGAGGAAATATAATGTAAGCAAGGACAATAAAGAAATACAGTTGAACAAGTTCACCACTAGATGTGTACCACTATTGTTTGATATCAGAGTTTAGAACAGAGTTGGTAAGAAGTAGGGGAGAGGAGGAAATGGTGATGATTATGCTGCAGGGTTAGCAACATTACAGCAGGATCCTCTATTTCTCTTGTCTGGAATGTCACTTTCCTGATTTTGAAATGTTTCTCTAGCAAATAAATTTTTAGTTGTAATTATAGTTCCATTCAGTGATCACCATCATCAGATTGCACAGCCTCTACTGTATTTTTCAGAAGAAAATATGGCCCCCATCTTTCCTAGCAACTTGTGTGGTTATGCACCTGTTAACACAGCAAGCTCTTCAGAAACTATGGATAGTTAGTTTGGTCCTCTTGCTTTCAACTACCCAGGTTTTTTTTCTTCATCCTTTTGGTGCTTCTCCACAATGGGATAAGTGAGCAGAAGGAAAGAGCCACTAACTTTTGTCATATATTCTGGTATATATTGCTCAGTATTCCTTTCAGATAATTACAGAAAGCTCAAGAAAAAAAATCTTCAAAATTGAGTAGACTTTGTGCATGGTCATGTTAAGTAAAAGAGTAGACCACGATGGCCTGGCAACCCCCAGTGAATATCGAGTTTATTCTTATTCTTTGAAGGTGAGTGATGAGAATGAACAGTATTGAGTAGGATTTGGAGTGACACTCTCAGTTATACTTGTCAGAAAGTTAACATCAGGTGGACAGGTACAAACTTTTAAGTTTGTGATAAAGGGGTAATGCAGGTGGTAGGGAAAAGGAAAGCAAAACCAAAATCCTAATGAGTTGCTGACCACCCTGAAGATACATAGGAGTGGAAACACCAGAGGTCAACCAGGCCATTGTGAGCCTTAACCCTCCTTTAAAAAAGCTAGAGCTTTTTAAAATCAGAAACAAGACAAGAATGCCCACTATCACCACTTCTGTTCAATATAATTCTGGAAGCATTAGCCACAGCAATTAGAAAAGAGAAAGAAATAAAAGGAATAAAGATAGGAAAGGAAGAAGTTAAACTGTCATTATTTGCTGATGATATGATACTTTACATAGAAGACCCAAAAAACTCTGCCAGAAGACTTCTAGACTTAATTGACAAATTCAGTAGAGTAGCTGGATACAAGGTCAACACTCAAAAAACAATAGCCTTCTTGTACACAAATAACAGATTCACTGAGAGAGAAATTAGGGAAATAATTCCTTTTACAATAGCATCCCAAAAAAATGAAATATCTAGGACTCAATCTAACAAAGGAAGCAAAAGACCTCTACACTGAAAACTACAGCACTCTGAAGAAGGAGATCTAAGAGGAAACAAGAAAACAAGAAAATGGAAAGACATGCCTTGCTCCTGGGTAGGAAGAACCAATATAGTGAAAATGACCATACTTCCAAAACTACTATATAGATTCAATGCAATACCGATTGAAATTCCAACAATATACTTCACAGAACTAGAGAAAACAATCCAAAAATTCATTTGGAACCATAAGAGACTAGAATAGCTAAAGCAATTCTGAGCAACAGAGACATGGCTGTGGTATCACAATCCCCAACTTGAAACTATACTACGAAACTACTGTGATAAAATCAGCATGGTACTGGCAAAGAAACAGACATGGGGATCAGTGGAATAGATCAGAAGATGCAGACATATTCAGACAACTCTAGACATATTCAGCCACCTCATTTTTGAAAAAGGAGCCAATCACCATCATTGGAGGAAAGATAGCCTATTTAATAAATGGTGTTGGAAAAATTGGATTTCAACCTGCCAAAGATTAAAACTAGACTCATACCTATCACGATACACTAAACTAAGATTGAAGTGGATTAAAGATCTAAATATTAATAAAGAAACACTAAACTTGCTGGAAGATAAGTTAGGTAGAACTCTTAAAGACATTGACGTAGAAAAAGACTTCATGAACAAAACTTCAGCAGCATGGGAACTAGCACAAAGAATCAATAACTGGGATCTCATCTTATTAAAAAGCTTCTGCACTGCAAAAGAAACCACCAACAGAGATAACAGACAACCAACAATATGGGAAAAAAATTTTAGCAGCTGTACCTCAGACAAAGGTCTACCATGTAGAATATATAAAGAATTGAAAAAAATCAGACCCCCCAAATTCAAAGACCCAATTCAAAAATGGTCATCTGAAATGAACAGACCTTTCTCAGACAAAGAAGTAAAAGCAGCAAACAAATATATGAAAAAATGTTCAACATCACTGGTCATTTGAGAGATGCAGATGAAAACAACACTGAGATTCCACCTCACCCCACAAAGAATGGCTGCTATCAAGAAATCAACCAATAACAAATGCTGGCAGGGGTGTGGGGAGAAAGGAACCCTTCTCCATTGCTGGTGGGAATGTAAACTGGTTCAACCACTGTGGAAATCAGTGTGGAGACACCTCAAAGAACTAGGACTAGAGGTATCATTTGACCCAGCTATTCCCCTGCTGGGTATCTTCCCCAAAGAATTAAAAGCATCATACCACAGCGATATATGTGCACCCATGTTCATAGCGGCACAGTTTGTGATAGCTAAAGCTTGGAAACAGCCCAAGTGCCCATCAACTGGAAACTGGATAAAGAAAACGTGGGGTTTTTAAAAAATAAAATGAAGTACTACTGAGCCATAAAGAATGAAAAACTAGAGTCATTTATAGCTAAATGGATGCATATTGAGGCCATACTCTTAAGTGAAATAAATAGGACGTACATGTGTAAATACTGAATAGTTTCTCTAGTGTGAGAAACTGATAGTGTAAACAAGGGTTAAAATGATTAAAATGAATAATTGATAATTTGAAATGGGAAAAAAGGTCCAAAGATGAAGGAGTGAAAGGAGGGGAAGGGGAAAGGAAAAGAGGGAAAGGAAAAACTATGAGAAAAGAAAAAAAAAATGGAAATGATGTCTATGTAAAGAGGGAAGGGTGGAGGGGAAGAAGGGTGCACAGGCAATGGGAAAAAAATAAGAACCAAGATATATCATGTACAGGTACAAACATCCAATGATAAATGTAAACAAATTGTATATCAAAAATGTACCAATTAAAGAACTTAAAATTAAAAAACAAAGCTGGAGCCTTTAGATTAAAAGGTAAAACAGATAATGTGAAATAGGAAGAAAAGGGGCAAAGGGAAAGTGGGAGGGGTAGGAGAAAGGAAAGTAGGGAATGGAATTAATATGAGAAAATTTCAAAAATGGAAGCATAGTCTTTGTAAATAGGGAGGGGTGGAGGTGTGGAAGGGAGGGCAGGAGAATGGGGAAAAAGATAAGAACTAAGATAGAGTATGTAAAGGTGCAAATTCCCAATGATGAATGTCATTATATTGTTTGCCTAAAATGTAAAAAAAAAGTATTCATATAATAAAATAAATAAATAAAAATTTAAAAATAAAAAGCTAGAGCCTTTAATATCAGAAGCAGTGTGAGTGTACAGATTTTAGATTTGTCATTGCAGCTTTCTTATGATCAATTTGTTATTTTCTAAAGAATTGAAAGATAGCCCAAATATTAATTTGCTTTCTTTAAGAAAAATGCCTAAATTCAAAAAAGAGAAATGTATACATAGATTAATTTTCCTAATGGAGGAATGAAGAACATTTTACCTGGTTGGAAGCTTCCTATACAGGAAACTTCACTAAGTAAATTGAACACTGTAGAAGTATTTTCAAATTCACATTTTTTGATAGATTTTAATTTTCACAATATTATGTTCAAGTAAGATGGTTCAGTAGAAGTCATTCATAAGTAAGACTTATCCTCTGTTATGGATTTCAACCATTTTGTTCTCCCTATCTTTAAAAATTGCATTTTAGGAAACATTACAATACATTAGAATTCAGGCTAAAGGCTTAGATTTTATACAACTAATATCAAAGATCATTACTAATTCAATGATACAAGGGTGATCAACATTTACAGTAGATGTTCAAATTAAAATAATTTACTACTATAAAAGATATATTGGTATTTATCGCCTCACACACGCATCATTCTTGCCACTTTCTGAAGCAGTTCTGGAAGTATCTTTTCCTGTCGTTTTAAAGCAATCAAAAATATAGTAAATCCCACTGGACACCCCCCCTCCCTGGCTGGAGACTGGACCACCAGACCACCATACTGAGTCCCGCTGCTCCTGGCCCAGAGGTAGGGGCTTCTGAGCCGCTGTCCCACTGCTCCTGGTCCAGAGGAAGGGGCTTCCTGGCCACCATCACTCCTGCTGCTCCCAGCTCAGAGGAAAGGGCTATGGGGCCACCTTCTGTCCCACCACTCCTGGCCTAAAGGAAGGGGCTTCAGGGCCACCATCCCGCCCACCACTCCCGGCCCAGAGGTAGGGGCTTCTGAGCCACCATCCCACTGCTCCTGAACCAGAGGAAGGGGCTTCCCAGCCACCATCCTTCCCACTGCTCCCAGCCCACAGGAAAGGGCCTTTGGGTCACCATCCCTACCACTGCTCCCAGCCCCTGTCCCACCTCACCCAGCTCCGAGGACGTAATCCCTGCAGGTGCCAAAGGCCACCCTGCCCTGTTGAAATGAGAAAACATGGAAATAAGTCTCAAAACCAGACTCCCAGATCACCTACAGCAACCCCAAAGGGAAATGAGATGGAACACTCTGATACTCAACCACCTGGAGTCCCTGAATTGGCAACAAAAGGGGATCTGGAAAAAATGAAATCAGAAATAATTTCTCAGCTAACAGGAGAAATTGTGCCCCTAGTGCAAGACACAATTAGTAAATCTAGAGAGGAGCTCAGGAACATGATGGAATCCCAACATAGGAAACAAATGGAATCCATAAAACAGATGCAAATAGATTTCCAGGACATGAAAAACACCAGTGAAAGTCTACACAGCAGAATGAGCCAATGTGAGGACAGAATTTCAGATATAGAAGATAAGATTGCAATTAGTGACCAGGAAAAGAAAAATTGCTTCAAAATTATAAGGGAACATGAGAAATCAATCCAGCAGCTGCTGGCTGATGCAAAGAAGAATATCATAAGACTGATTGGAGTCAATGGAGAAACAGGAAAGAGTGCAGATGACATAAAAGATCTCTTCACAGAAATAATGGCCGAAAACTTCCCAAGCAGGGGAAAAGAGCTTGACATACAGAGAAGTGAGGCATATAGGACTCCAAATAGCCTTGATCAAAAGAAATCTACACATAGGCATAGAATTGTTAAGATTCCAGAAACACAACAGGAGAACAAAGTTCACCAGGAAGTCAGAGAAAAGAAACAAATCACATACAAAGGAAAGCCCATCAGAATCACAGCAGACTTCTCAATACAAACCATTAAGGCAAGAAGAGCTTGGAGTGACATATTCCAAGCCCTAAAGGAAAACAGCCTCCAACCTAGATTGATGTACCCTGCAAAACTATCTTTCAAAATGGATGGAGAAATAAGATACTTTCATGACAAAGAGCATCTTAGGAACTTTGTGAATACCAAACCCAAACTCCAAAGAATTTCACACAATATCCTAGGAACAGACATTGAGGATCACAACCTCAGGAAGCAAAGCAGAATGAATCCATCTGGCATGACAAGAAATTAAATGTCAAGGAGGAGAAACCAACAAAAAAGAAAAAGTCATGACAATGACAAGTCAATACATTTCATTTATAACCATCAACGTTAATGGTCTCAATTCACCAATCAAAAGAAATAGACTGGCAGAATGGGTCAAGAAGCAAAATCTAACAATATGCTGCATACAAGAAACACACTTAATTCCAAAGGAAACTCATAGACTGAGAGTTAAAGGGTGGAAAACAATACTGCATGCGATGGGAACCCCCCAATAAAGCAGGAGTAGCTATCCTCTTTGCAGATCAAGTAGATTTCAAAGCAACACTGATGAAGAGAGATGAAGAAGGACACTATATCCTTGTAAAGAGAACAATCCAAGAGGAAGAGATGACAATCATAAATATCTATGCACCAAACACTAGTGCACCCAACTATATAAAACAAATACTAACAGACATGAAAAGTCATATATGCACTAATACAATTGTAGTGGGGGACCTTAACACCCCACTGTCACAAATAGATAGATCAACTAGACTAAAACTAAGTAATGAAATACTAGAACTTAATTAAACTCTTGAACAAATGAACTTAATAGATGTTTACAGGGTGTTCAACCCCACAAAATCAGAATACACATTCTTCTCAGCTGCACATGGGTCTTTCTCCAAAATAGACCACATACTCACACATAGAACATGTTTAAGTAAGTGCAATGGAATTGAAGTTATCCTCTGTATATTATCAGACCATAGTGTGATGAAATTGGAGATCCATAGCAAAAGAAACTCAAAAAATTTCATAAACACGTGGAAATTGAACAACACACTTCTGAATAACCAATGAGTCACAGAGGAAATTAAAGAAGAAATCAGACAGTTCCTTCAATTAAATGACAATGACAATACAACATATAGGAATCTATGGGACACAATGAAAACAATCTTATGAGGGAAATTCATAGCAGTGAATACGCATATTAGGAAAACAGAATGAGTCCAGTTAAACAACCTGATGCTGAACCTCAAGCTTCTAGAAAAAGAAGAGCAGGACAACCCCAAAGCTCATACAAGGGAGGAAATTATAAAGATCAGAGGAGAAATCAATGCAATGGAGACTAAGAGAATGATACAAAAAATCGATGAAGTCAAGAGTTGGTTCTTGGAAACAATCAACAAAATTGGTAAACCTTTAACCAACCTTGTCAGAAAAAGGAAAGAAAAGGCCCAAATCCATGCAATTAGGAATGAAAAGGGTGAAATTACAACAGACCCAGCAGAAATCCAGAGGATCATCAATACCTACTTCCAGAACCTATACGCCAATAAGATGGACAACACAGAAGAAATGGACAGATTCCTAGATACATATGAATTACCAAAGTTGAACGAAGAAGACCTAAAAATTCTGAACAACCCAATATCAACCAATAAAATTGAAAATGTAATTAAAAACTTATCACCTAAGAAAAGCCCGGGCCCTGATGGCTTCACTGCTGAATTCTACAAGACATTTAGAGAAGAACTGCTGCCACTACTGTTTAAATTCCTCGATGAAATTGAAAGGGAAGCAATACTCCCAAATTCATTCCTGGAAGCAAGCATCACCTTGATCCCCAAAGCAGAGAAAGACCCAACTGAAAAAGAGAACTCCAGGCCAATCTCACTAATGAACATAGATGCAAAAATCCTTAACAAGATACTGGCAAACAGAATGCAGAAGATCATCAAGAAGATCATACACCCTGATCAAGTGGGATTCATCCCAGGGAAGCAGGGTTGGTTCAATATACGAAAATCAATCACTGTAATAGACTATATCAATAGAGCCAAGGACAAAAACCATGTGATTCTCTCCATAGATGCAGAAAAAGCATTTGACAAAGTCCAACATGCATTTATGATAAAATCACTGCAAAAAATTGAAATAGATGGTCTCTACCTCAAACTGATAGAAGCCATCTATGAAAAACCAACAGCCAATATCATACTAAATGGTCAAAAACTGAAATCCTTCACACTAAAATCAGGAACAAGACAAGGATGTCCACTATCACCACTCTTGTTCAATATAGTTCTGGAAACATTAGCCACAGCAATTAGACAAGAGAAAGAAATAAAAGGAATAAAGATAGGAAATGAAGAAGTCAAATTGTCATTATTTGCAGATGGCATGACACTCTATATTGAAGACCTCAAGAACTCCACCAAAAGTCTTCTAGACTTAATGATCAAATTCAGTAGAGTAGCTGCATACAAGGTCAACACACAAATATCAATAGCTTTCCTCTACACGAACAATAGACTCACTGAGAGAGAAATAGAGCAAACAATTCCTTTCACAATAGCATCCAAAAAACTGAAATACCTAGGCGTCATCCTAATGAAAGAAATCAAAGACCTCTTCTCTGAAAACTATGGCACTCTGAAAATGGAGATTGAAGATGATATCAGAAAATGGGCAGACATCCCCTGCTCCTGGGTAGGAAGGATTAATATAGTGAAAATGGCCATACTTCCAAAACTGCTATATAGATTTAATGCAATTCTAATTGAGATTCCAGCATCATATTTCATAGACCTCAAGAAAACAATCTAAAAATTCATTTGGAACAAGAAGAGACCTAGAATAGCAAAAGCAATTCTAGGTAACAGAGACATGGCAGGGGGTATTACATTCCCCAACCTGCAACTCTACTACAAAGCTACTGTGATAAAAACAGCATGGTACTGGCAAAGAAACAGATCTGAGGACCAGTGGAATAGATTAGAAGATGCAGAAACAACGCCAGACACCCTCAGCCATCTTGTCTTCGATAAAGGAGCCAAACACCCTCACTGGAGGAAAGATAGCCTCTTTAATAAATGGTGCTGGAATAATTTGGCTTCAACTTGCCAAAGATTAAAACTAGACCTATATCTCTCACCATGCACTAAACTAAAATCAAAATGGATTAAAGATCTAAATATTAAAATAGAAACTCTGAACCAGTTGGAACAGAGGTTAGGTAGAACCCTTGAAGACATCGGTGTAGGAAAAGATTTTATGAACAAAACCTCAGTTGCCCATGAACTAGCACAAACAATCAACAAGTGGGATCTCTTCTTAGTAAAAGGCTTCTGCACAACAAGAGAAGCCACCAGCAGTGTGAAGAGGCAGCCCACAATGTGGGAAAACATCTTCATCTGCTCTTCCTCAGACAAAGGTCTACTATCTCAAATCTATAAAGAACTTAAAAAGATCAGACCTCCCAAATTTGAAGACCCAATCCGAAAATGGGCATCTGAAATGAACAGACATTTCTCAGACAAAGAAATAGAAATAGCAAATAAATACATGAAAAAATGTTCAACATCACTGGTCATTGGAGAGATGCAAATAAAAACAAGGCTGAGATTCCACCTCACTCTAGAAAGAATGGCTGCTATCATGAAAACAACCAATAAGAAAAGCTGGTGGGGGTGTGGGGAAAGAGGAATACTGCTCCACTGCTGGTGGGAGTGTAGACTGGTGCAAGCACTGTGGAAATCAGTATGGAGATACCTGAAAGAACTAGAACTGGAAGTCCCATTTGACCCTGCTATTCCACTGCTGGGGATCTTCCCCAAAGAATTAAAAGAATCATACCACAGTGATATATGTGCACCCATGTTCACAGCAGCACAGTTTGTAATAGCTAAAACTTGGAAACAGCCCAAATGCCCATCAACTGGAGACTAGATAAAGAAAATGTGGTTTTTTAACAAAATGGAGTACTGCTCAGCCATAAAAAATGAGAAATTACAGACATTTATAGCTAAGTGGATGCACATTGAGGCAATACTCTTAAGTGAAATAAATAGGACACACATGTGTAAATATCAAATAGTTTCTCTGGTGTGAGAAACTGAAAGTATAAATAAGGACTAAATGTATAATAGGTAATGTGAAATAGGAAGAAAATGGGCAAAGGGGAAGGAAGTGGGAGGGCTAGGGGAAAGGATAGAAGGGAATGGGATTAATATGAGAAAATGGAAAAATAGGAACAAAATCTTTATAAATAGGGAGGAAGGGAGGGGTTGAAGGGAGGGGTTGAAGGGAGGGCTGGGCAAGGGTGAAAAATAAGAACCAAGAGAGACTCTGTAAAGGTGCAAATTTCCAATGATGAATGTCATTATATTGTATACCTAAAATGTACCAATGATTAGAATGAATAATCAATAATGTAAAATAGGAAGAAAAGTTCCAAAGGAGTAGGGGTAGTGGGAGGGGCAGGGGAAAGGAAAGAAGGGAAAGGAAAAATGATGAGAAATGGAAAAAATGGAAATAAAGTCTTTGTAAATAGGGAAGGGTGGAGGGCGTGAAGGGAGGGCTAGGAATGGGGAAAAAATCAGAACCAAGATGCATTATGTAAAGGTACAATTCCCAATGAGAAATGTAACTGTGTTGTATACCTACAACATACCAATAAAAGAATTTAATACATTAAAAACAAAAAACAAAAAACAAATTGTGCTGCTATGAACATGGATACACATATATCACTGTGGTATGACTCTTTTAATTATCATCAGCAGGGGAAGAGCTGGGTTAAATGAGACTTCCAGTCCTAGTTCTTTGAGGTATATACATACTGATTTCCACAGTGGTTTCACCAGTCTACACTCCCACCAGCATTGGAGCAGGATTCCTCTTTCCCCACAGCCCCATAAGCATTTGTTATTGGTTGATTTCATGATAGGAGCCATTCTTTCTGGAGTGAGGTAGAATCTCAGCCTTGTTTTCATTTGCATCTCTCAGTGACCAGTGATGTTGAGCATTTTTTCATATGTTTATTTGCTATTTCTAATTCTTTGTCTGAGAAATGTCTGTTCATTTCAGATGTGTTGTCTGTTCATTTTCAGATTGGGTCTTTAAAATTTCAGAGGTCTGATATTTTTAAGTTCTTTACAGATTCGAGATAGTAGATCTTTGAGGAACAGCAGGTGAAGATTTTTTCCCACATTGTGGGTTGTCTCTTCACATTGCTGGTGGTTTCCCTTGCTGTGCAGAAGCTTTTTAATAAGAAGAGATCCCACTTATTGATTGTTTGTGCTAGTTCACGGGCAACTGAGGTTTTGTTCATAAAATATTTTCCTGCACAAGTGTCTTCAAGAGTTCTACCTAACCTCTATTCCAACTGGTTCAGAGTTTCTATTTTAATATTTAGTTCTTTGATCCATTTAGATTTTAGTTTAGTGCATGGTGAGAGATATAGGTCTAGTTTTAATCTTTGGCATGTTGAAACTCAATTTTTCCAGCACCATTTATTAAAGAGGCTATGTTTCCTCCAGTGAGGCTATTTGGGTCCTTTATCGAAGATGAGATGGCTGAGTGTGTCCGGATTTGTTTCTGCATCTTGCAATCTATTCCACTGGACCTCAGGTCTGTTTCTTTGCCAGTACCATGCTGTTTTTATCACAGTAGCTTTGTAGTAGAGTTGCAGGGTGGGAATTGTGATACCCCCTGCCATGTCTCTGTTACCTAGAATTACTTTTGGTATTCCGGGTCTCTTCTTATTCCAAATGATTTTTTGGATTGTTTTCTCAAGGTCTATGAAGTGTACTGCTGGGATTTCAGTTGGGATTGCATTGAATTTACATAGCATTTTTGGAAATATGGCCATTTTCACTATATTGATCCTTCCTACACAGGAGCAGGAAATATCTTTCCATTTTCTGATATCATCTTCAATCTTTCAATCTCTCTTTTCAGAGTGCTATAGTTTTCAGAGAAGATGTTTTTGATATCTTTCATTAGATTGATTACTAGGTATTTCAGTTTTTTGGATGCTATTGTGAAAGGAATTGTTTGCTCTATTTCTCTCTCAGTGAGTCTATTGTTCATGTAGAGGAAAGCTATTGATATTTGTGTGTTGACCTTGTATGCACCTACTCTACTGAATTTGATCACTAAGTCTAGAAGACTTTTGGTGGAGTTCCTGGGGTCTTCTATATACAGTATCATGTCATCTGCAAATAATAACAATTTGACTTCTTCATTTTCTATCTTTATTTCTTTTATTTCTTTCTCTTGTCTAATTGCTGTGGCTAATATTTCCAAACCTATATTGAACAAGAGTGGTGATAGTGGACATCCTTGTCTTGTTCCTGATTTGATTGTGAAGGATTTCAGTTTTTGACCATTTAGTATGATATTGGCTGTTGGTTTTCCATAGATGGCTTTTATCAGATTGAGGTAGAGACCATCTATTCCAATTTTTTGTGGGTTTTTTTTTTATCATAAATGCATGTTGGACATTGTCAAATGCTTTTTCTGCATCTATTGAGATGATCTTATGTTTTTTGTCCTTCGTTCTATAGATACAGTGTATTACATTGATTGATTTTCATATATTGAACCATCCCTGCATCTCTGGGATGAATCCCACTTGATCAGGGTGTATGATCTTCTTGATAATCTTCTGCATTCTGTTTACCAGTATCTTATTAAGGATTTTTGCATCTATGTTCATTGATACGTTTGGCCTATAATTCTCTTTTTTGGTTGGGTCTTTCTCTGCTTTGGGGATCAAGGTGATCCTTGCTTCCAGGAATGAATTTGGGAATATTGCTTCCCTTTCAATTTCATTGAAGAGTTTAAACAGTAGTGGCAGCAGTTCCTCTCTAAATGTCTTGTAGAATTCAGCAATGAAGCCATCAGGGCCTGGGATTTTCTTAGTTGTTAAGTTTTTAACTATGTTTTCAATTTCATTGGTTGATATTGGGTTGTTTAGAATTTTTAGGTCTTCTTCATTTAACTTTGGTAGTTCATATGTAGCTAGGAATCTGTCCATTGCTTCTGTGTTGTCCATCTTATTGGCATATAGGTTCTGGAAGTAGGTATTGATGATCCTCTGGATTTCTGCTAGGTCTGTTGTAATTTCACCCTTTTCATTCCTAATTGCATGGAATTGGGCCTTTTCTTTCCTTTTCTGATAAGGTTGGCTAAAGGTTTATCGATTTTATTTATTCTTTCAAGAAACCATCTCTTTGATTCATTGAGTTTTTGTATTGTTCTTTTAGTCTCCATTGCATTGATTTCTCCCCTAATCTTTATAATTTCCTCTCTTGTATGAGCTTTGGATTCATTATGCTCCTCTTTTTCTAGGAGCTTGAGGTTCTGCATTAGGTTATTTATCTGAGTTTTCTCTGTTTTCCTAATATGGGCATTCACTGCTATGAATTTCCCACGTAGAACCACTTGTATTTTGTCCCACAGATTCCTGTATGTTGTAATGGCATTTTCATTTACTTGTAGAAACTGTTTAATTTCTTCTTTAATTACTTCTGTGACCCATTGGTTGTTCAAGAGGGTGTTATTCAGTTTCCATGTGTTTGTTGGGGTTTTGCAGTCTCTTATGTTATTGATCTCCCATTTTATTGTACTATGGTCTGATAATATACAGGGAGTAACTTCTATTCTTTTACATTTACTTAAATATGTCATATGAGCTAGCTTGTGGTCTATTCTGGATAATTCCCAGTGTGAAGCCGAAAGGAACGTATATTCTGATTTTGTGGGGTGGAACACTCTGTGAACATCTATGAAGTCCATTTGTTCAATAGCTTGGTCCTGTTCTAGAATTTCCTTGTTAACTTTTTGTCTAGATGATCTGTCTATTTGTGATAGTGGGGTATTGAGGTCCCCCACTACAATTGTGTTAGTGTTTATTTGATTTTTGCATGTCCATTAATATTTGTTTTGTATAGTTGGGAGCATTCATATTTGGTGCATATATATTTAGGATTGTCATCTCTTCCTCTTGGATTGTTCCCTTCACAAGTATGTAGTGACCATCTTTGTCTCTCTTAATTAATTTTGGTTTGAAATCTACTTTGTCTACAAATAAGATTGCTATGCCTGCTTTTTTCTGGGTTCCTGTGGCATGGAGAACTGTTTTCTATCCTTTTACTTTAAGTATATGAGTTTCTTTTTGAGTTAGGTGTGTTTCTTGTATACAGCATATTGTTGCATTTTCCTTTTTAACCCATTCTGCCAGTCTATTTCTTTTGATTGGTGATTTGAGGCCATTAACATTGAGGGTTATAATTGATAGATACTGATTTTTCATTGTCATGATGTTTTACTTTTGTTGGCTCTTTTATTTCTTATTTTTCCCCCTTTCCCTTTAGTGTCTTACCTTGCCTGGTGGTTTCCCTCTGTTGGGCCTCATGGAGTTGTGACCTTCATTGCTTTTTTCTAGAATATTGTTTAGAATTGCTTGGAGTACTGGTTTGGTGTTCATGAAATTTCTCAGGTGTTCTTTGTCATGGAAGTATCTAATTTGCCCATCAATTTTGAAAGATAATTTTGCAGGATACAACAGTCTAGGATTGGAAGTTATTTTTCTTTTAGGGCTTGAAATACTTCAGTCCAGGATCTCCTTGATTTGAGGGTTTGTGTTGAGAAGTCTGCTGTGATTCTGATGGGCTTTCCTTTGTAGGTGATTTGTTTCTTTTCTCTAAGTGCCTGTAGAATTTTGTTCTTCTGTTGGGTTTCTGGGATCTTGACTATTATATGTCTAGATGTAGATATTTTTGATCATGGCTAGTTGGAGTTCTATATGCCTCATTTATCTGTATGTCCAATTCTCTACCTCTGTCTGGGAAGTTTTCCACTATTACTTCTGTGAACAGATTTTTTATGTCAATTTTGATTTCTCCTGTTTTTTCATGGCCTTCTATCAGTCTTATGTTATTCTTCTTTGCATCGTCTAGCAGTTGGATTGATTTCTTGTGGTCCCTTACTATTTTTAAGAAATCTCTATTTTCATGGTCTCTAACCACAAGCCTGTCTTCTATATTTGATATTCTATCTTCAGATTCCCTTAATCTGCTGTGGATACTTTCAATGGAGTTTTTGATCTCCTGAAAATCTGTTTGAATCTGTTTCATGGATTCCATTTCTTTCTTATGTTTGGCAATCATGGTTTCCATTTCTTTCTCATGCTGGGTATTCATGGCTTCCAGCATGTTTCTGATCTCATCTATTTTTTTTAATCTCTTTCTGTTCTAGATCCTCTAATCACGTCTTTCACTCTACTCACCATCTCTATGGATATCTGGGAGATTCTTTCTGCTTTGAATTTTTCTAGAGCCTCATTCATCTGTTTTGTTACTTCCTGTGCTATTAGTTCAGGGTATCCAGGTGGTTGGTTATGGGACTTTTCCATCTCATTTACCCCAGGATTTACTCTTGGTGGGGTGGAAGTCTGAGTTTGTGCCTTGCTTAAATGTCTTCTCATTTTTGTTTTTGGTGCTGTCCTTGGTTTAACTCCTGAGTTGATAGTTTGAAATTGCTTGTTGTAGGTATTTTTGTTGCTTCTAATTAGAACCCTTATGGAATGATTGCTTCTCAGAGGTGTCTTCCAGATATAGCTGGTCTTTAAGTTTTGAGTCTCTAATGACTCTAAGGCTATCTCATTTTCCTTATACTAGGAAGGTTTATTGACCAGATCAATATCAACACCTTAGCCCAAGTGATACAATCAACAACACCATTGCATCAAGTACATCTTTGAAAATGACATTTTGTGGTAGTTATCAATCACCTTTAGCTGTGTGAATTAAATCATGCTCGAGGACCAACCCAACATATAGCAAATAAACTCTTCCATATAACAAGTTTACCCTTTGGGATGGGGAGTTAGAAGAGGTTGGGGAGGGAGGGATAGATGGGAAGAAGGATAGGATAAGGTTAGTAGTGTGGTCAGAGGACACAGGTGAGAAGGAAAAAGAAAATACTAGGAAAATAAAGAGGAACTCCAAATGAGAACCAAAACAGGGACAAAAAGGGAAGATGAACAATGTGGGAGAGCAAGAGAGTGAGTGTAAGAGAGAGAGAAAGAAAAGAGAAAAGAAAGAAGAAAAGAAATTTTAAAAGGAGAGAAAAACAAATATTTGCAAAGAGTAGGGCAAAAAAATTAAGATAAGAGGAGCAAAAGAAAAGAAAAGAGAAAAACCCCAAAATAATAAAACTAATTTTGGGAATAAAAAATAACCATGAAGATGAAGGACCTTTTTCGGGGTATGTCTCTGCTGTCACAATAGACAACGTGGGTTTCAGTGTGCAGATATGTTAATGAGTCTCAGCAAGCTAGTCACAGACCCATGAGATTCAGGCAGATTTCTGGTTGCAAGTCCCAAGTTGAGCTCCCTGTCCTCCTGTAGGGTTGAACTCTGCAGAGTTGTATTTCAGGCACCAGCTGCCCTTCCCCTGAAGATAGTCCTGGTCCTGATGGGAGGTGAAGATGACTCCAACTTACCCAGTACAGTAGTCTGGTGGTCTGGTGTCCTCTGCATCTTTGTAGTGTGGAACCAGGTGGCTGTACAGAGGAGCAGGGGTGGGGGTGGGGGTGTCTAGTGGATTGCTGCCGGGATGTGGGGCTGATTCGGTGCATTCTGCATGACTTGGGATGTTGCTACAGCATCCGCAGACCTGCCTGTTTGCAGCGGGCTGATTCAGTGCCAGTCTATTTGTTTTGATTGGTGAATTGAGACTATTAACATTGATGGTTATAACTGATACATATTGACTTATCATTGTCATGACTTTTTCTTTTGGTTGGATTCTCCTCCTTTACATTTAATTTCTTGTCACATCTGATGGATTCATTCTGCTGTTCTTCCTTGGGTTGTGATCCTCATTGTCTGTTCCTAAGATATTGTCTAAAATTTTTTGGAGTGCTGTTTTGGTATTCATGAAGTTCTTAAGGTGTTCTTTGTCATGAAAGTATCTTCATTCTCCATCAATTTTGAAAGATAGATTTTCAGGGTACATCATTCTGGGTTGGAGGTTGTTTTCCTTTAGGGCTTGGAATACATCACTCCAAGCTCTTCTTGCCTCGAAGGTTTGCATTGAGAAGTCTGCTGTGATTCTAATGGGCTTTCCTTTGTATGTGATTTGTTTCTTTTCTCTACCTGTTTTTAGAACTTTGTTCTTCTGTTGAGTTTCTGGAATCTTAACAATTATATGTCTACGTGTAGATTTTTTTTTGATCAAAGAGTCCTATATGCCTCACTTATCTGTATGTCAAGTTCTTTTCCCCTGCTTGGGAAGTTTTCTGCCATTACTTCTGTGAACAATTTTTTTATGTCATCTGCACCCTCTCCTGTTTCTTTGTTGACTCCAATCAGTTTTATGTTATTCTTCTTTGCATCGTCTAGCAGCTGCTGGATTGATTTCTCGTGGTCCTTTACCATTTTGAAGCAATTTTTCTTTTCCTGGTCAGTAATTGTAATCTTATCTTCTATATCTGAAATTCTGTCTTCACATTGGCTCCTTCTGCTGTGTAGGCTTTCAGTGGAGTTTTTAATCTCCTGAAAATTTGTTTGTATCTGTTTTATGGATTCCATTTTTTTTCTATGTTGGGATTCCATCATGTTCCTCAGCTCTTCTATTTTTTTAATCTGTGTCCTCTTTAGATTTATTAATCATGTCTTGCACTATGGGCACAATCTCTGCTCTTATCTGGGAAATTATTTCTGATTTCATTTTTTCTAGATCCTCTTTTGTTGCCAGTTCAGGGAGTCCAGGTGGTTGAATATCAGAGTGTTCCATCTCCTTTCCCTTTGGGGTTGCTGTAGGTGATCTGGAATTCTGGTTCTGAGACTTGTTTAAGTGTCTTCTCATTTCAACTTGGGGATGGGGGGTGAGGAAGTGCTATTGGCGCCTGTGCTTCTCACCTCCTCTGAGCTGGAAGTGATGGAATGGATGCCTGGAAGCCCCTTCCTCCTGGCTGGGAGCAGTGGAAATTTCCTGCACCATTTATTAAAAAGGCTACCTTTCCTCCAGCGAGGGTGTTTGGATCCTTTGTCTGAGATGAGGTGGCTGAGAATGTCTGCAGATATTTCTGCAACTTCTAATTGGTTCTACTGATCCTTGGGTCTGTTCCTTTGCCAGTGCCTTGCTGTTTTTATCACAGTAGCTTTGTTGTACAGTTCTAAGTTGGATATTGTGATACCCCCTGCCTTGTCTTTGTTGCCTAGAATTGCTTTGCAAAAGCTTTTTAATGAGTTTTGAGTTGTTGATTCTTTGTAGTATTTCTCATGTGATTGGAATGCTGTTCATGAAGTTTTTGCTTTACCTGTGTCTTCAAGAGTTCTACCCATGCTCTCTTCCAGAAGATTTAGTGGTTTTGTTTTAATGTTTAGATCTTTGATCCATTTTTCTGTTTTGTTTTGTTTTGTTGGTACCAGGGATCAAATTCGGGACCTTATGCTTGCGAAACGGGCAGAGAAACCACTAAGCTAAATTCCTCACCCCTTTGGTCCATTTTTAATTTTTCTTTAATGCATCATAAGAGACATGGGTCTAATTTTAGTTTTAGGCACATGGAAAGCCAGTTTTTCCAGCACTATTTATTAAGGAAGCTATCTTTCTTCCAGTGAATGTGTTTGGCCCCTTTGTCAAAAATAAAGTATCTGAGGGCCAGGAATTTAGCTCAGTGGTTCCACCACCTGCCTCACAAGCAGAAGGACCCAAGTTCAATCCCTGGTACCAAAAAAAAAAAGGATAAGGTGTCTGAGTATGTTTGGAGTTGTTCCTGCATCTTCTAATCTCTTCCATTGATCCTCAGGTCTGTTTTTTTCCAGTACCATGCTGTTTTTACTACTATATCTCTGTAGTATAATTTTGAGTCAGGAATTTTGATGACCCTTGCCTTGCCTTGCCTTTGTTGCCCAGAATTGTTTTTGCTATTCTAAGTCTATTCTGGTTACAAGTGAATAATAGGAATGTTTTCTATAGTTCTGTGAGATATGGTATTTTATTTAGGATTGCTTGAAATCTGTATAACAATTTTGGAAGTATGACTACTTTCACTATGTTGGTTCTTCCCACCCAAAAGCAAGGGATAACTTTTTTCTGATATCCTCTTCATCTCCTTTTTCAGAGGACTGTAATTTTCAATGTAATGCTCTTTTAATTCCTTTGTTAGATTGATTTCTAAGTATTTCATTTCTTTTGGATGCTATTGTGTTGTTTTCCTAATTTCTCTCTCAGTGAGTTTGTTATTTTTGTACAGGAATGATATTGACTTTTGTGTGTTGACTTGTATCCAGCTATGCTATTGAATTTGGTTATTAAATCTAGAAGTCTTTTGGTGATGTTTGGGGGGCCTTCTATGTAGAATATCATGTCATCTGCAAATAATGATAATCTAACTTCTTCCTTTCCTATCTTTATTCCTTTTATTTCTTTCTTGGTCTAATTGATCTGGCTAATTTCTCCACAACTGTATTGAATAGAAATGGTGATAGTGGACATCCTTGTCTTTTTACTGATTTTAGAGTAAAAGCTTTCAGTTTTTAACCATTTAGTACAATGTTAGCTGTTGGTTTGTCGCAGATGGCTTTCATCAGATTGAGATAAAGAACATCTATTCCAATTTTCTGTAGGGTTTCTATAATGAATGAGTGTTGGATTTTGTCAAATGTTTTTTCTGCATCTTTTGAGGTGACTGTGTGATTTTTGTCTTTGGCTCTGTTTATATAGTGTCATACATGTTTTCATAACATCATCCACATATTTGGTTAGACCCATATACCACCAATACATTTCTTCTCCTCATCATATCATCTAAATGATTTATAGACACAATTTCCCTATCTCATCATCCTGAACATGTACTCTTGAAATATGCCAAACTGCTTGATCTTAAGTACCCACTCTTCCTTCTCACAGGGTAGAAGAAGAGAGGAAAGATAAGAGATGGAAGAGTTAATTTCAGCATATTGATGTTTATTCTTCCTGTCCTAACTCAAATGCCATCTCTCCCTCAAGGTTTTCCTATATCTTGTCCAGCTCTTAGCAGTAATTCACCTCCTTTGAGACAAACTAGTGACTTCTTTTTCTCTAGCAACACTTTCTGCCTGTCTTTTTCCTTTGAGAAAAACTAGTGACTTCTTTTTCTCTAGCAATACTTTCTGCCTGTCTTACATAGCATTATTCACATCATACTATAATTACCTAAGTCATGCATTCTTTCATTCAAAATAAAGAGTTTCTGGAAGAAATGATCATATATTATATCTCAAAACCAGTGCAGTCTAGTACTAGTCTTGTCACTTTCAAGTAGCTTGACTTAGAAAGGTCAGGATACAGTTTTTCCTTTTCATAATCCATCACTTATTTTTCTGAGGAAAAGTTTATTTAAAATTCATAGTAGTAGGAATTAAGGAATTACTTATTATTACAGACACAATTGTTCAGCAGCTACGATGTAGCCTTCAGTAAAACAGAAGATTGGAATAACTTCCTCATATATTTTACACTTTTTAAATGTATGAGAGGAAGACCAGATGTTGGATTTATCAATAATTTTTAAAACAAATAGCAGCAAAGCAAAAAATAATGTGATTTGACTGTACATTTCAACTTAAATGCCTCCAGATAGTTCTCTTATAATTGGTTCAGTTAGTGAAGTAATCTTAGGAAAGTGAGAATAAAGGCCACTATTAAAAGAGTATAAATAGCATGATTTCCTACAAAACTTTTAATTTTACCCCATCTCAATTCTTCTTATTTCGACAGAATTTGAATAGCATCTTTGACACAAACAGGTTGTAAACAGCCTTATTTAAAAATGTAAAGTATCTGTCATTCTTTTTTTTTTCTTTTTTTCCCCAAGTATGGAAAAATTTCTAGCAAATGTATCTGTATACTTCTTCACACTGCATAGTTGTAAGTGCAACTTACAGTTTTTGGCATATTTTACTTGGTGGTCCACTTAATTAAGACTTATTTGGAATTACTTTCCAAAGTCTCAATGTTTTGTGTCCTTGAGTGCCCCTGGTGTGCTGTGTCAGTGATATCAAGTTAAAATATCAATATCTTAAGAGACAATATTTCCACTCAGTTACTATGTGAGGACTTGTCATACATCATCAGTTGCACTAGTGGACCAAATAATCTACTGCCTAATGTGTGCAATTCAGGGTAAAATATAGATCAGATGTTCTCCATTGCTTAAAACTTCAATTTTTGTACCTTTTATCAGGACTTACTATCAAAAAGAAAATTTCATTTAAAGCTTTAAATAAAACAAATCAAATCAAGGGTATTTCCACTTAAACACTGATTAAAAAGCATAGAAGGAATTACTATCCTATAAGAAATATGCATATATCACCTTTTTCTTGCATCAATGATCCCTGTAATGACCTCAGTAATAGCCCTTAAGTTGGGTGTCTGAGCTTACAGGAATTTGGATTGATTTCACCAGTTAATTAACCTCATATGTTTCCAGGAATTTAATCAAGCTGACCTTCAGGTTATATATCAGCACATCTTCCCACAGACACCCCAGATCACAGCTGAGCTAGTGGCTCATTAACAGAAAACTGCTTTAAATATCTATACACCACAGAAACTCTTTGACAGTGATGAGCCATTAATACCCAGTAAATATATCATTAATAATGAATTCAAATAGCAACCCTCCTCCTGACAGCATTACAAGCTCTTTGTCAATGCTTGGGAATATTAAATTGTTCTCTACATGCTCTCTACCCTCTATAATTAAACTCTAATGCCACTGAATCTAACTTTTAAGTTTTTGGACTGATATAAATCATGCTGTATTAGTTATTTATTGCTGTATAATAAATTATTTTGAAACTTGGTGGATTAAAATAACAAGTAGAATTTGTAATCTCACAAGTTAGGAAGCAGCTTAGTTGGTGATTCTGGCCCAGAACTAAGGATGAGCTGGCTATCCAGATGTTACAACCTCAGTTATCTGAAGATTTTGCCTTAAGCTGCAGCATTAATTCTAAGATGACTTACTGGCTGTTAGTGAAGGTTACATTTCTCAGCCACATGTATCTTTTCATAGAGCATAGGAGATAGGATTGCTAAGTATTTGGATATCTACCTTTCCCCAAATTAAGAGTTCCAAAAGAGAAGGCAAAGGGAAAACCATAATACGTTTTAGCGCCCAGTAGTGGAAGCCATATGCTATCATTTCTGCCATGTTTGATTCATTAGAAGAAATTCATCAAGTATAACTCATAGTCAAAAGGAGGTGAATTATGCTCTACATTTTTAAGAGTGAAGTAGTGAAGAATTTTGGGCCATATTTTAAAACCGACACAATGCAAATGTATCTTCTACAAACAAATGTTAGGTGTATATGGTGGACATAAACAGATATATTTTTAAAACAGGAAATTAAATGGATGAATTCTATAGCATGTGAACTACATCACTATAGAAATTTTTTTTTAAATAAAAAGAAATTGGACTGGTAGGCTAAGCCAGGAGGATCACAAGTTTGAATATAGCCCGGGACAACTTATCAAGATGATGTCTCGAAGTAAAAACAATACCAAACAAACAAAAAAACTAAATTGGGGCCCTGAGTTCAACTCCCACTAACACACACACACACACACACGCACGCACTCATGCACGCACACAGGAAGATGTTTTGTTGAGAAGAGAGAAGAGAGCTTGTTAGATACCTGTTATACCTATTGAGTGTTTTATCTAAGATAGCTTATTTAAACCTCATAATAAACTTATAGAATAATCAATGGTGTATTTCTAACATAAGAGAAATTATTCCATGTTCCGTGTTCAGTAGCACTATGTCAGAAGTTTGAAATCAATCATTATAGGAGTATTTAGACAATAGAAATAAATTCTATAAATGTTTCCTTCTGTGTTTTACTGTCTCTAATTTACAAATGAGAAAATGTAGAGCATAAAAGTATTTTCAAGTTTGTTTTTAAAAATTTTGTTGACATTTTTTTCTTCCTCAAGGGCCACAAGGTTAGTAAATCGGATTGCCAGAATTTGAGACTAGCTTTGAAAGCTAAAGTATTTTAGGACGTATACTGCCTCTCAAAGAGGACTGACTAGTGCACACAGCCCAAACTGCTTTCCTTACCTCTCTCATGACATTGGTGCACTTGTGGTGATGCTAAAGACTAACTATGACTAAGCAGCTGACCTCTTCTGATGGGGGAAATAATTTTATTTAAATTCAAGGATTGAAAAAGATTAGTATGTATCAAAATTAAATTAAAAACAGAAAAAAACTGTAATTTAAGTGGAAAAATTTAGGTGGGGGCTTACATTCCATTATAGGAGATTACTAGAGATTAGATAGATGAGGCATCTTTGCCTTATTTAAACAAAGTGTAAGAATATATTTTCAATACAGGGAACCTTGAGTCTCGTTTCTCTAGTTTGACATTTATTCTTCAAATACAATATTCATTACCTCAGACAAACACCCTTGAAAAATCATTCCTTATTTATACAATTTTACCTTAATTTGCATATTTGAAACATCCATATTCCACACACACATTCAGAGTTATGCAGAATGATTCCCAGTTAGACAACCATACAAATAAAGCACACATCCTTTAAAATGGATGTTTGCAACACAGAGGACAGAGAAGAAGGATGAAATTTACTGCCTTAGAGCAACTGTTTTCAACAATAACCTAATAGCTCAAAAATAATCATATTTACAGATATTAAGTAAGACACTAGAGATTATCGGCACACACAATAAGCCACATGAAAGCACACAGAGATGAAATCTCACCACCATGCTAAAGATGAAAATGTGACAGCTAAGTCACCATGGAGACAAGAGCAAAGACACCAGCTACTAACTCTGAATACCAATTAACAGCTAACACTTCTTTATGTTACTGAAACTGGTTGCCAGGGCAACTCAAAGGATTGGCACAGGTTACCAAATTAATTACAAACCAAATCCAGAAAAGTCAGATTCTTCAGAATTTTATGGGATTTAAAAATATTTATGAAAATTCATGTTGCTCTCAGGATGATATTTTTATTTGTGATTTTTTTCCTTTGTTATTTTCTCTTATCTCTTTTCTTTTTCTTTAATCTTAAGGCAGAGACTGGGATATATTCATTAATATTCTCATTTATGCTTACACCGCTAGAAAATTGAAATAAAACTATCATTTCACAAGTTATTTTCATACATTATGTATACACATATAAAACAAGTTACTTTTATATCTATTTACACCTATCTATGATCCATCCATCTATCTGAAATAGATTATATCTATGTAAAGTGGTTGATGATCCTTGTGTAGCTATATTTTATCAAGAAACTACTGCCTGTCTATGTGTCATGTGCTTCATATATCTTAATGAGGTCTCAAAAAACTCTCAGAGTGTGAACATTAGCCATGTCTTTATGAGCATCAAGTGTTAAATTGAATATAGTTTGCTGCTTACAGGGGTCACCTGAAGCCTTACTATCTTTGAGTCTGTGGTATAGATAACAGCAGGGCCCAGCAGATAAGAGCTAGCCTAGACAGTGATCTAAACACACTGTCAGCCATTCAATAGCTAGGTAAGCTTGAACAGGGTGTCTAACTTCTCCAGTTCAGTGTCCTCATTTACTAAGTTTCTGTTGAACATGGGGCCGCTTTACACCACCTCTACTGTAGTCTCCCTGCTTTTTGCCCTGGATTATTGCAGTAATTTCCCAGCTTGCTACCAGCAACCAGAATCTCATAAAATATAAGTCAGCTTATTTTATTACTCCTGTGATGCCAATGTTTTAGGATTATATAGAGATTAAATAACATAGTCTCTGAAAGAGTCTCAGCAGTGTCCCAAACATGGAGTAAGCATTCATTCATTGGACAGATATTTATTGGGTGCTGGGGAGACAGCATTGAACAGTGCTGAAAAATATCCCTGATCCTGTGTAATTACCCTGGAAATAGGTTGGATCATGGTAATTGCTAAGAGGAAAACAACGTATGGAAGGTGGAAGAGAAGGTGGCGACTTGGAAGTTCTGTAGGATGAAGGGAAAAGACTTCTTTGAGGTGATCTTTGCACAAAGACCTAACAAGGGAGAAAGTGGGTTATGTAAGTATGTGGGAAAGAGCACTCCAGCAAGGGTCAAGTCCAACCTTGGGAGCAGAGCCCGGAGTCAGTGGGAAGGGGGTGCCTGATGAAGGGCAGGTCAGAGACATCCTGGAGAGAAGTGCCTTCATTTAGGGCCCATATGAGACATAACAAGACCTGTAGCTCATACTATCAGAGGGATGAAAAGTCACTAAAAATTACCAGAGCAAATTTCATTTTAGGATTTTTCAGGCTTCTGGTGGCAAGTTAGAAGGTATTGTAATAACTCATGGCAGACAAGCTGGTGGTGTGGGACAGGGCAGCTAGAGCGGAGGTGTTGGAAGTGATCAGATGTTCAGTAAACACTTTCAAGACACGACAGGTTGTTCCCTGACATTCTCTCTTTACTTTAACCTGAGTTAATTATGAGTTTTAGTAAACTAGTTGACTGTGACCAGCCACTTCATGGTAAGCCATCAGGCTATTTGTATGGAAGTGATTTAGGATACTAATAAATAAATAATAATAAATTATGTTCTGGTTCTTAATGATTTTATTTCAATATTGCCACTATTTCCCAATTAAAGTTATAAAAATCGAATAAGTAATATGAAAACTATAAAATATGTAATTAAAAATTTTAAAGCAAACTCACTCTCCTAATGAAGGACTATCTTTCCTACAGTGCTAATTGCCTAAAAACTACAAAATAGTAATATCAGAGATAATTACTGAAGAAAGACCATTAACACGAAACATGTTACATGTGGTGAGTCCTTTAAGAAGATCCAGTCTATTTATGCCATTGTCCTTTCAAATAAAGTTCAGCACATGCATATAATTGCATACTTCTTAATTGAGGACATTTTTTGTTCACAAAGCATTGCCTCAATGCCTTACATTTTCTCATGAGACATAATAAGAATACTGTTCTCTGTTCTTCAATAAAAAGAATCAAAGATTTGTCAAATTGACAGCAATGAGGTTTCAACTGAGAGCCCCTGGTTATTTCTTGAACCTTAAATAAATCTTTCTGGAGTCTAAGAAATAACCATATTCCATACACATACCTGGTTTTAACACTTTGAAAAATTAGAATTTTCATTCAAGATTGACATTGAATTCTTGAAAATAAAGTCGTAGTTGTTACATATCTGAGTTTATGGCCTTAGATTCGTGTACATGAATGGGGACTTGTTGATCAGATATGTATCCTAAAGTAAAAAGAGTACAATCACTATGCCAACCACTGGTAGTTTAAGAACATGAAATAATCATTTTCAATAGCTTATGTAACATTTCCTTATTCTTTTTAGAACATTTGACCCTATCACCATAATACTTAGATCACGAATCATATCACATCACTCCGTATCCTAGTGCGGTAGAGCTAACACAGAGCTCATATTATACAAAATGACTTTACCCCAAAGTGCCTTGTAAATATAGTAAATCTTGCTTTGAACTAGATTTGAAGTAGGAATAACATATCCAAATAATATGGAGATCATGAAAATTGGCAAATGAATATATGGAGAAATACACAGATGGCAGGCAAAAATCTTTAAAATATTTCAAAATAATAAATGAACCTGTTAGAGGTCTAGCCATTGAATTGGAAGAATTTACAAAACAAAAGTCCTCTTAAGAGGCTATGAAACGAGAATAAAAGATACATTTTTTCTCATGGGAAGGTTCCAGAAATATGAAAGTACTTAATACACTGTTTTGAAAATAAACATGCAGTATTACTGAGAGACCAGCAAGATTCTTTATCAGAGAGTCATCAACTCTGAGGTTCTTAAGAGGTCAACAATGGTCATCTGAAAGCTACCTGCTCAACTATTTTCCACTCTTTTTAGTCTGGAATATTGAAAGGTGTGAGGACCCTTATTTAATAACACATCTTAATAAGTTAATTTTATTGCGCTATTTATTAACTATCTTCTCAACTGTGGACACCGCAATGAGCATTCCACAGTTTTTTGTTGATTCAAATAGAATTCAAGATCTTGCTGTGAACAAGAACATCAATTGAACATCAATTGCAACAGTATTGAGGCACTAAGAAATAATCATGGTTAACAGAACGTTGGAGAAAAGACTGGACAAGGTGGGTAGGTGGGTATGCTTTATTCTAGTACATGAATACATTTGGCCTTTTGATGAACAGGATAGCAAAGTGGCCAAGTGCACTGACTCTGGACCCAAACATGCTGAGTTTCAATCTCAGCTGTGCCATTCACTAGCTATGCGAGCCCTGGCAAATTACTAAACCTCTGGGTCTCAGTGTTCCCATTGGGCAAAACAAGTATACTAGTAATACCTATGGTACAGGTTTGCCTGGGAATTAAGTAGATATGATAAGTGTATAGAACAAGGACTGTCACTTAAGCTATGCAAGTATTTAACCATTACAATCGGCCATGAGACAAATAATAGTCTATACACTTCTTTTTAAAAAAGCATATAAAATAATAATTCTTGTAAATATCTGAATGTGTGTGTTTTATTATTGAGTTTATACTATGTACATGATCTTGTTATAAACAATGTGCATATTTTAAGTCATTTAATATAGAAACGATATTCTAAAAATTTTTATGAAAACTCAGAGAAATAAAAGTTGTTCTTCCACTCAATTTTTCTTTTTTATTTAAAGTCAGTATTTGCTTTAGCACTTACTGATATAATTAGCTCCTGAAAGACCTGAAAAGTTTCCACTCCTCAACACTGGGATAAAAAGTAACAATGCAGCCCTGAGATGATAAATTGAATTACCTATGTGCACGACTTGACATTCTTAGCGTTTAAGACCAAACCAAGCTCGGTGTTTTAACTGTTAGGAAGGCTATTTCAAACATGGATTAACTAACTAAAGGCTAGACAGGATTCAAGCTAATTTAGGGTCAAATTTAATTTAAACAAACACATCTATCCCCAGCCCAAAAGTCATGCCCACTACCCTTTTCCACCTGCCATAAAGGAATGTTCCAATCTGTTCTTGTATCAGCATAGTTAGCAACTTAGGTCACCCTGCCTCTGAAATAAATACTAACTAAAGAACATTTTCTTGCCAGTAAACACTTGCCTCTCAAACCAGACTTTGTAGTGTGTTATCACCTGGTTCTATGAAAAGTGAACTGGGTGGGGTGGCTCCTGAGACCCCTTGGGGTACATATTTGCCCCATCCCTCATGGATGCTTCTTTTGCATACAAATCCATTTGTAAATATAGCTCACAATTGTCAATACGAAGCTCAAGGAAATGAGTTTCTGTGGAGAAAACAGAACTGTTTGCTTATTCCCACAGATCCGGTAATTCTGTGCCTTCTGCTTGTCAGGACGCCGTAACAGTGAGTCCAGCGTGGACAAAAACATTTCCCCCTGGCACGTTCTCTTCCTTGGCTCATGTTAAGCAGAGGCCACATTCATTTATAGCTATTTCAAGGACAGAATTTAAGATTACTTCAAGGGCTCTCACAACATTTGCTGTTGTAAGGTGGCATGGCATGATACCCAACCTTGGTTGGCTGGAAGATTTAAACCTACAACACCTCTACAAGCTGAGCAAACTTTCATAATTATAAAACACACATTCTTACCATCTAGGAGCCTTAAAAAAACAACTTAAAAACAATGTACACTTTCCCCATTTCCTTTAGTATAAACTTCCTCGGAGCACTCTCAGGTTTCTTGATAGCACAAAGAGGTTAAATAAATGATGAAAACAAACTAATAGACTTGCTGGGCTGGATTTTTGAATGGCCTCCAAATTCCAGCACAACCACTTCTTTCTGATGTGCTGTTTTTAATCCTCCGCTATTAAAGCAGTTGGTAAACATTAACTCACAGATTCTCTTAAAAATCTTGCTGGGTGGTAGAGGACTTAGTTCCTAAGTGGGAATGTGTCTACAGGCCTTGGTTTGGAAATCATGGCAGGGAGCTAGCTATGCCCACTTCAGATAGACATTCCACAGTCTAGTGCTGCAACTTGGCTGCTTTGGTCAGAACCCGCTTCTTTGTCAATGCTCAGTGAACTTTTGTGGGATGGATGAAACCGCATGTTATCAACACGGTCTTTTCTCTTGTTACTCAGTGATATCATTTAAAGTCTAAATCGGGAACAGAAGTGTTCAAATTAAAAAAAATTTATTTTCAACATTTGTGTAAAGATGAATTATTTGTATTTCTGGAAGAGGAATTGTAACCTTGCTTCTTTAAAACCAGTTGAATAATCTAAACGTTTTCTTCTTTATCCTCTAAATATTCTTGTGTTACAATTTTCTCAATATTTTCTGGAAATAGCAGATACTGGATGTGAAGCTGAGAGTTCAAAATATATCCTTTAACTGTGACACAATTTTTAGTATCCATCAACCTTGTAAGTTTCTATGAAATAAAAAGAACCACATGGGCATGAACACGGCTTGCCAGAGACTTGTGGCTCAGACCATCTTGAAAGTCCTTTTTTGATTTAGTCTACTTTGGTGACACTTGGATCTGCTGGACATTTGATTTGAGGTATCCTCCTGCTAGCCAACTGCCATTGGCTACTGGGGCTCTTTCTGATGCTGGGAAGCCTTTTTGGCAATAAGTCAGACTGAGCGTGCTGAAGATCTCAAGGAGATAAATCCATTGTCTGTTCATGGAAAAACAAAGAGAATCCTTCATCTTTCTTTAGTGTTAAACTGAAGGACATGAGTACTTGTGTTTACCATTTAAACATTCTTATAAATGCCCAAGTGCCTTACGAAGGGAAAGACTTAGTAAGAACAGCCCTTTTGGGATTTATTCACAGCATTAACTTGCCTTTCTTTCCCCCTTGTGAGGACCTAGACTTCCCTCCACAGGGAGTTCCAGTAACTGTGTTCCTCTCTCCTGGATGTTTGCACCTGCACATTCTGACTTTTGTTGTCAGGACCAGATTATTCTCCTGGTTCCATGATAGCTTAAGATCACCCCTCTACTGGAGGACACTGTGAATCATTTCTGCTGACCAGTCTCACAAATTAATTAAAGATGGGAATCCAAGAATCCTATAGCTTAAAATAAAAATAGTCATCCCTTGTGTGAGAAAGATATAAGCAGGGGACTTTGAAATCACTAAGTGAAAATTCTGATAAAGAGTAGTATTTTTCCCTTGCTTCCATTTTAAAGAAGAGGTAGTGAAGCCATTTACTCACCCAGGACTATTCTGGTTCCATTGTTGCTACTATTTTTACTACATGAGCACACGCCACACCAACCATTTATTTCAAGTTGACATTGTCAGCAACTAACAACCACCCTTTCCATGTGTGCCTGAAAAGAATCTTCATGACCTTTTCGCCACAGATATACTACCCTCTAATTCATCAGTCCTAAAAGCACAAAAGGAGGGTTCATTCAATGAGATATTGAAAATAACCCCTTTACTCTCCTTGGGAGATCTCAGGAGAAGCTACTGGCCAAGGCAGCCAGACATACGACAGCTGTCTTACTTTCAAAACAACCCTGATCTGCTTCCAGAGATTTAGAAAAGTCCAAGCACAAACTGCGTTTTACTTAGCAACTCATGTCATCAGAAGCCTGTTTTCAATCACGCACCAATTCAAAGGGTGAATACTTTTTGTATCACTTGAATACATTGTGAATGTGTCTGTTTTCAGTCTTCTGTGAACTTTTTTGTGAGTACACTCATAAGCTTGTTCCGAAGTGAAAATTTGAAATATTATTGTATGTCTATCGGTGACAGATGGATTAGAGGAAAAGTAAAGAATTGTATGACTCAATGTTAACAATAAAGAATTTTAAAGTTGTATTATAAAGAAACCTACTATAGGAATTGTCACAAAGCACTAGGGTACAAATATTTCAACACCATTATTTCAAATAATTGCCATTCTTGAACTTCAAGGGAAGTTCTATTTAACTGAACTTGAACTAAGCAGCCTTCCTTTATTTCCCAGTGGCATGTGTTTTCCAAACATGAAAGACAACTCTAAATCCAGAGAGCTGAGCCAAAATTGTATTTCCAATGCATAAAACTAAAACCATCTCTATGAAGATGCCTTTAAGACAATGTCCAGACCATATTTAAACTCTGCTTCATTTCTGTATAATTTTAGATTTGTGGATTAAAGTTTATTTTCACAACATCTTTGTTATTTATACAACACATACATACTGTTTTTCTATTCGGGAAAAAATATCATTAAAAGTTGGGTTTTTATTGTGAGTTGTACTGAACTTAGGAATTTGAAGTTATTTAGTCAGAACTGACTGTGATCATTATAAAGTGCTTTTCTCTTTCAAATTCTGAAGAATAGCAGTTTTAAAGCATATAATCAGAAAATGTTTTATTACCTTCCTGTGAGGCTATGTAAAATATGTTGTTAATAGTATTATTTAGGTACATTCATCAGGATAGAATGATCTTGTATATATAATAGAGATTAAGACATTACTTTCATTATATCCTATTACTTGATACACACAGAAAAAATATTATTTTCATGTTTTGGATGAAGAAGTTAAATAAAGCCCAGACAACTCTGCAATACAAAATGATGCTACCTACAGCAGGGAACAAAACACAGGAGTCACAAATTCCTTCTCCTCAAAGCAATATCTGCCACATGTCAGTCATCAGGGGTTTGGGGGAAGGAGTGGAGTGATCTACCCTTTTGTAAGAAGAACTCTCTTTTCTCTTTCCCTCCTCAGGACACAAACTTTAAAGACACATAACTCCAGAGAGTAATGTTTGGAATAAGTTCTCTTTCATATCTTATTGCTTGAAATATAAGAAAATCAAATTAGCCCAGTCTCATAAAACCATAAATGCTACCAGTTTAAACTCTACAAATACAAACACTTCATACTGAATGGACTTATTAACATTCTATTACTATATGCACATCAGTCTTTATTTTTTCCATGTAACTCTTGGGTAGAGGCTAAGGAAGAGTTGTGGTTCTGGCCTTCCATCCAGCCCTCTAGGGACATTCTGCCTCTGCTAAATGAGGACAGCCCCAGGAAAGATACATATTAGAAGAAGGACAGAATTTTCTCCAAGGTCTGTGGAAAAAGCTGCCACTAAGAGAAGCAGCTCAGGCAAGACCCCAAGGCCAGGAGATAAGTAAGTAGTGACTAATGAACTGATGGCCTCCTAAGAGTTTTGCTCCACCTGAACAAATTTTCAGAGATCCCAGAGGCCAACTTACATACATAATTTGACCTCACACCATGTCTTTAATAAGAAACATAAAGTTAAATAGAAAAGCACACAGATGGTCTGGCCTTCTATCTCCAGCCCTGTAAGAAGTCCTATTGAAGGGGTGGCTAGAGCAGATGACTAAAGCAAAGGTGAGTAATACATGTGAAGTTCCTTTTGGTGAAGTGAAGTGCTATACAAAACAAAGTTTATTATTTTTATTTACTCAACTCCTTTAAAAATAAAACAGAAAACTAACCAAGGCTTTCCGGGGTACATAAACACATGAGCTCATGCTTCCATTTATTATGGTTATGTGTATGGAAAGGTGGGTTAAAGGCAGGAAAGGAAGAGGAAAGATTAAACAACAAGGAAAAGATAAATGAGGGCACAGTGCTTGATATGAGTGCTAGAGTGTGGTCAAAAGAATTAGTATTCTTACGAAGTTTTTGAATGATTAGTCTAACCCTTAAGTTTAAAAAGAATATTTTCTATCATATAATGAGAAAAGTTTATCACAGTGACAATTATGCTCTGAAGAATAAAAGCTTAGAGAAGAGCCATGAAGCTGTCAGAGGTCATGTGCCATCAACAGCGTTCGTGCCATGGACTCACTGTTCACTGTCACAAAGGACTTCATGTTTAGAAGGACTATGCTTGTTTTACTGCATTGTTGTCTTGATCTTTTTAGTGTTAATTATGCATACACAAGGTGTTCTGCATTTTCAGTTTTCACTGGGGATCACAAGTTATAAAGTTAATCCCAAGCATCAAGCCAAGCCCTAGCTACAGCCTTCATGGCCTCCATTTTCTTTTTATCTGAAGAGAAAATACATGGAAGAAAAATGAAGAAGTGAAAAATTAATTATTCCATCAATAATTTTGAAGACAATAAAATGGTAGTTCTAAGGGTATGAACAATACAAGGTCTAGAATGTTAAACTCTTAGGGTGTTAGGAAGGAAAATGGATACTGAGAGGCCCCAAGCCACAGTGTGCAGAGCATCAGAAAGTCGTATAAAGATTTCCTCACATTTACCACATAAATTACAGCCTCACTTCAACATTTTTCCCCAAACCTACTCTCTTGCTCCCAAGTCCCATGCTTGTTCCTCAGTCTTCCATGATTTGATGTTGTATGCGTAACAACAGGCACTCAAGATGACAGTGGCTTCTTCACCACCTTCAGTGGCTCTGTACTCACAAGCTCCTATACTCTAAGTCAGTGATGGCAAAATTTTTAGAGGTTTCAATGATACAAACATCCCTCTCCAGCACACATGCCATAGGTTCATCACCACTGTTCTAAGGAATTAATTTAATTATTCCCAGCACTTTTAGCTACAAATCAAGTATTATGGATTAAGTAGTACACACAAAAGAAAAGGTATGTTGGAGCCCTGGCACCTCAGGGCACCTTTGGGAGTTATAATCACTATAAATCCAATCAAATTAAAATGAACTCATTAAGGGAGACCTAATGTATAATGATTGATGTCCTGAAAGGAGAAATCAGCACACAAAGACAGGCAGAGGAACAGTGTACCCAAACACACATAGTAATCCAAGAGATGTAGTAAGAAGCAGGACAGAGACAAACAACAAATAATATAGGGACCAAATCCTTCCTAGGTAGTAATCAGCTATGCCAACACCTTGATTTAGGACTGCTGACTTCCAAAACTGTGAGCATAAGTTTGTGCTGTTTAAGCTATCCGTTTGTAGTACTTTGTTGCACCATCCCTAGCAAACTAATATATGTTGTTGTTGTTGTTGTTGTTGTTGTTGTTTTTGGTATCAGGGATAGAACTCGGGTCCTTAAACTAATATATGAAATACCTTCAAAAATTTTAAAGGCATTTGTAGAGGTGGTTCTCAATTATAGCATCTCAACACAGTAAGTGTGAAAGCAGTTCATAAGGCTCATAAATTATTGTTTTAATTAATAATAGCTGAAGTTATGAAATATTTTGAAAGATCTTTCCTTATGTGTAGGAATTGGTGAATATTCTCTCTATAATAAAATTCATGACTCTCACCAATTTAAATTTGATGTATTATCTAGAATGTCATTGAAATCCATGGAAATGTAGGGGCTGTACTTGGAATTGCAAATCATTCTGGATATGCTTAGTCAGGTGTTTAGCACAGCTGACTAGTGTTTAATCTGTGCTTATACAGGGAAAAATATTTGTAACTACTCTCTTTAAGATCAACATTCAAACTCTAACTTCTAATTATAGTGCACTCATTTTAACATAAGTTGCCTCACTCGGCATTCTGTTTTCTGATTGGTTGCTTTCCTGGTTTGTTGCTTTACAACATATTATTTCTCTCTCCAATATTAGTATTATGGAATTTACACCAATTCAAGCTATATCTAAGTATCTAACTGATGTTAGTAAGATACAATAGTCTAAAAGGAAAGAGAGTTTAGCAGAGCATGACAGCACATGCAAGTAATCCTAGCATTCTGGGAGGCTGAGGTTTGAGGATCACAAATTCAAGTCCAGCCTGGGACACTTAATAAATTAGATAGACTTGTCTCAAAAAATATACAAATAAATACAGGTCTAGGCATGTAGCTCAATATGAAAGTCCTAGATTTGATCCCCAGTACCACTAACTAATTAATTGAGTTTTTAAAAATTTCCTTAACCAATACCACATAACTACACTGGATTTATTTTTTACTAAGATAATAGACTTGTTCAGAATCTTAAACCTGGTGGTTAAATACCAGTCATTCTTGCTATACCTGTAAATTTAATAAATATATTTTAATCAAGACATTTAATGAACATATAGTTTATATATTTCCTGGTCACTATTAAACCACTGACAATTATTATTTTATATTGGGCTTCCAGCCAGTTTATATTTGTCTTTGATAAATAAGGAGCTTATCAGGTTTTTAAAGATATTTAACAGTAACATTAATTCTAATGGCAAAAATCAAGCAAGAACATGGAAGAGAGACTTCTCTCCAAATGAAAATCTATAATATAATTTCATTATTCTCCAACAGGGCTGACAATGTGCCTTGGTTATTTTAATTAGTCATGTTTAATGTCTTTTGGCTTAAAAGTCACATTCACAGTAACATGTAACGTTCTGAACTGTTAGTACTTTATAAAAGTTTTTAACATTTTTGTAGAATACTGAATAAGAAATGGTTTCTTGGAAAAATTTTTATTTTAGATATGAGTAAAACATTTCACTGAAAAATTGAATTTCACTTTACTGCTGTTCTCTTTAATAATATTTACACATGAAAAACAAATTGCACCTTTCCACATTGAACATGTGAATGCAGAAAATTTAATTTACTTGAAATTAATTCTTTTGTAAAAGAATACATTTCAAACAATTTTAAATGACAGATTATGTTGATTTAGTGGCAATAAATATAAAATAATTGTTGAAATATCAACTGAGAACTGGGCATGGTGGTGCACACCTGTAATTCCAGCACTCTGAAGGCTGAGGCAGGAGCATCATAATGTTGAGCCCAAGCTTGGCAATTTAATGACTTGGGGAGATCCTGTTTCAAAATAAAAAGTAAAAAGATCTGAATGTGTCTCAGGTGTGAAGCCTCTAAGTTCAGTTCCATTACCGGAAAAAAATCAACTAAATTTGCTTTTAATTTTGAAAGTTTATATTTATGTTTATTTTTATGAGATGAAAAGAGGTTTTAAACTGCTATTGCAAGCATTTCTTTAAGTAGCCCATTTTGGAGTAGCTTGCTTAGTTTTAATTCTCACTAAATGAAAATTTAAATTGGATATAATGATAATGTATTTTGCTTTTAATGTTTTTGTTTTTGAACATTTCACGTTCTACTAAGAATTTTTTATTGTATGTGTACAATTTACAAACAAAGCAAAGATCACTGAGGAAAATTTGTATAATTGTTACTGTGCTTATTGTAGTCATTAACTTTTATATTACAAAGTTAATGTACTTTGTGCTTTCTGCCCTTCAACACTGATAGTTATATATTTAAAAAAAATAATCAGTTTACGTGGATAAAGAGCATTCAGTGCTATAGGATGGAAAATAGAAATAGAGGTGCTCAGCTGAGCAATGATGACAGGCATGAGAGCTCTCCTGCTTCTTACCCTGACTAATCACCAGCCTTCTGGAAGCTATCATGTTCTTAGATTTCTAAAAAAATGTTAAATGATAGTAATTATTTTAAGATTAAATTAGGGTAACTCTCTGAGCATACATGCATTTTCCCCCCTTTTCCTCAAATGCCTTGAAGTGAGGAAAGTTATCTATGTTTTAAAAATGAAAATCCAATTAAAACTGTTTCAAAAAGGAATTTTCATGACATTCTAGAAGTCTTATAGAATTTCTGGCATGCAGAAATCAGATAGGATTAGAATGATAGCTACACCATGTTAGAGAGTATCACAGCTCCATGCACACACAGGGGATGGATGATTGGCAAGCTGTGTGGAGGATGCTTGCAACTGAGAATTGACCGATACAAGGAGCAGGAGGCCCCCTAGGATAGTAGAAGTGGTCATAACGTGTGTAAATCCTTGCAGAAACAGTTTTCCTTGAACTAACAGGGAGAATGAGTAGAGAACGAGGCAGTGCTTTTGGTAGGTAGTGATCTCAGGAAGAAACAGAAGATGGATTATATCATCCTTAGACCAGGAAACAATGGGTAGTCTCTAAGGTGGATAAAACAAGAAACAGAGCCAAAAATATATCATTTAAACTTGTGGTGATAAGCACTAGAAAGGTTAAATACTGACACATTTAAAAGGGAAGGTTTAAGGAAAGGGAAAGATTAAGACAACAGGTCTATACTGGGATCAAGCAATGCAGCAGGTTGTTACTTTTCTGTTGTGTTCTGCTGTTTTTCACATAAAGCTTAATTTTTTTCTTGTTTTACAACATACATTGTAGAAATTTAGCAAATTATTAACAACATAACTCAAAGAATATTCACTTTATTCAGTTCATGTATATTTTTACACCAGCCATCATGCTTGTATAAAACAGAAAAAAATTCAATAAAGATCGTTTTACTTTAATAACAACAAAACTTCAAATTACCTTGAAAAGTATCTTAAAAGAAATGATCAGTCTTACATGAGAACTATGATACTTAAGAGCAGAAAAGAATGTTTGAATATACTGTACTAGGAAAAATCCTCATTATAGTACTAGATATGAATAAGCAATTATAAAAATATATCAAATTTCTAAGATTGATCTACAAAATTAATTTGAAAGCTATGACAATTAAAATAATAAAACTCAAGAGAGTGGTTGTTGAGTGCATCTGATAGAGATGTATAAGAATACCTAAATGTTTTCCCTTAGAGGGACATTGAAGGAGACTTAGCCTACACAGGATAAAATATAGATAAAATTATAGTAATTGTATGAATAATAATGGTACAGGAAAAGATGAATAGATTAATGAAACAAAATCAAGTCCAAAAACAGACCCAAGTATGGTCACTATTTAAAATTATCAGTGATATATTTCATCAATGGAGAAAATAGGGACCATTTTGTAAAGAACATCGGGGAAATTAGCTATCTACTGTTTAAAAAATATCAATTTTCTACTTCATATCATATATGAAAGTATATGAATATATGAATTAAAACCTACTTTAATAATTAAAACTACAGAGCTGTTAAAAGATGGAGCCAGTCATGGTGGTGTGTGCCTGTAATCCTAGCACTTTTGAGGTTGAGGCAGGAGGATTATGAATTCAAGGCCAGTCTGGGCTGCATCGCAGTTCAAGGACAGCCTAGATTACAGGATGAGATCCTATTTCAGTTAAAGAAAAAAGTAGCATTAGAAGACAATGTAAGGGAAGTGTTTGGGCAAAAGCATTACATCTCAAATATACACAAGTTTTACAAGAATACATATACTCTATGAACACACAGGTGATTATTATCAACAGTTTCATTCTTTGGTCTAGAAATTCTCTGACCTAAAATGTCTTAATCTGATCTTTTACATTTTAAAATTGCTGTTTTGTCTTTGCAACTGTAGATAAAATTATACTTTTTTAAAGTATATCTATTATACTACAGGTCCTGGTGGGCAGAATCACATCTAATTTCTAGTAGCGCTCCCTTTATAGAATCCTAAATCATTCTCACATGGGTATATTTTTCTTGTTTTCTCAGATACCAAATGTGCCCGTCCTACCTATCTTCTTGCTAAATTTAGTCAAAACTTGGAACTTTAACATAGCTTTTTTTCTATCTTGATCTGAATTCTGGGAAGAGCTAACAACAGTCTATGTAAAATTCTTCACTCACTGTCTGCAACAGATCTGATGTTAAAATAATGACAGCTGCATGATCCAGCTTCCCATTACTGTAACTACTACCTGAGATAAACCAACTTATGGAGTAGACAAGTTTATTTTGACTCAGTAGCATTGGAAGTTCCAGGCATGTCAGGTGGTCCCATGATTCTTGGGCTTGTGGTGAGGCAGCACATGAGGATGGAGAGTGTGGACAGAGCAAAGCCACTCACTTCATGACCAGAAAGAAAGAGGAAGGTTCCCCACTGAGCACAACCTCAGTGACTGGAAAATCTCCCACCCACCATACCCCATCTCTTAAAGTTTCACTAGTTCCCAAGAGCACCAATCTGGGGACCAAATCTTTAACATACATAGGAGTTTTTGGGAGTCATTACAGACCCAAATTATAGCAGTGTAAATTATGGATTTCTAATGTTCATTTGCATGACATAATCACCATCAAAGGAAGACTTACAATAATCACAAACCCAGACTGACTTCACAAAATGGTACAACACTAGCTAAGCATGTTCAAGGGGATTAGCTCACAAAATAGATACCATCTTACTGTCCTTATTTTACAGATAAGGAAACTGAAGCTTTGAGACTTTCAATAATTTATTCATGTTCACACAGTGGAAAAGCTGGGATGGAAGCCAAGCAGTCTCCCTCCATGGCATGGATTTCACAGCGCAGAGTAAAACGAAGAATCCCTTTATTAGCATCAATCATTACCCTACAGAAGACTCACAGAAAAACACCCATGAAAGAGTTATTTACCTTTTCCTATTTATTATTACTACTTACCACAAAAGATCTTCAGTGCATCTCCTTTTTTTTTTTTTTTTTTTTTTTGGTACCGGGGATTGAACTCGGGTCCTTCTGCTTTTGAGGCAGGCAGCGGAACCACTGAGCTAAATCCCTGGCCAAATGTATTATATGACATTGGTTTATAAGTCATAGCTTATTCTAAGGAACCAGTGCTTTGTTTGGGTTTTTTGTTGTTTTTTTTTGGTACCAGGGATCGAACTCGGGACCTTGCACTTTTGAGGCAGGTGCCAGAACCACTGAGCTAAATCCCTGACCCTTGCATCTCCTTTTCTATTGCCTACAATAGGATCAGGAATTGTTTTCAATTTTTAGTAGGGTCAGAAGTCAGATCTAGGAGAGATTCATAATCAAATGAGAGAGCATTTACTGAGGTCTATTACAATAGATCACCCCTCAGTTAAGTATGGTGGCACATGCTTAGTAGTCTCAGCTACTCTGGAGGCTGAGACAGGAGGACCAGTTAAGCCCAGGAGATCAAGGCCACCTTGATCAACATAGTGACATCCCATCTAAAAAACATGCATAAACCACTATTCATGCTAACTAAAAATCAAATGTGGTCTATGGACTTCCATTTTGGACCTGATTTAACTTCTTATCTCTCTGCTAAATTCAATTTCCTCATCTTAAATCACTGGTCATAATTCTTCAACTTGATTTCCTTTTGCTCATTTACGTGCTAAATAGCTGTCTGGAAAGCCATTATCAGAGGCTGTCTCCCTCCTGCCAAGGAAAGGCTTCAATTGCAAAAGGCTCACATTGCTTCATATTGCATCAATGTGTTACATCCATAAACTGTATAGAAAGAATTCAGAAAAGAAAATGCTTCAGAGGTACTACAGTAGTGACATAGCACTCCAACAGAGACTCTAAAGTGATACCATATGCAAGTTGTTTAATCTTGTGATTACAGCTACAGAATAAAGTTTTATCTGGTTTTACAGAGTGTACTACTGACAATAAATTTGAGCAAAGTGCTGATAACAACTGCTACATGTATTAAGCTTCAACACATTTTCTCTGATATTAATATACTGAATCATAGATATTCTAATCTAAAAGGACCTTGAGGTGCCTACTGACTCTTCTTCTTGTCTTGAAATAATTCTGCAATACTGCTCACTTATCTATGTATTTATTACAGGGATAATTTTTACTTCTCTTTCAGAAATTCCAGTCACTGATTCAAATATGAATTCTTCAGTTAAATATTGCATTTACCTTTTACCCACCACCTCACTCTGTAAAGGACCAAAGCCCAGTATGCTTGGTCCTCCCCTTACTGAAGGCTCAGAAAAAATTGATGGCATCTGGTGATTACCCTTGAGCAGATATTTAAATTTTACAATGTTTACTAAGTTTGTCAGCAATTGGAAAATAATTTGGAGAAAAGTATGAAATAGGTGGAATGCTCAACTTCTTCTGTATTGACCAAATAAGTCCTGTTCTGCTCTTAACTACAGCAGTTTTCTTTGCTCTACTCTCTTTCAGGGTCCCTCCAACTTCAAAGCTATTGATGTCCACTATTCTCAGATGGTTCTGTTTGTATTAAACAAATGGACAGCATTTACTTGAGAATGTCTTTTTAAAGTTATTCCTCAGAGCTATTTCATAAAGACATGGATCCAAAGAGGCCTTTTTGGAGGCAGATCACTGGGTTTCACATCTTACTGAATTGGATGTATTGTCCCTGACAACAAATATAAGGGTAATTGTATTGTGCATGACATGATTCTTGCCTCTTCATCTGTACAGTGAAAAGGCTGCCCTCAAAACCATCTAAATCTACAAAATCAGAAAAGATCAAAGCAGAGACACAAATTCCCCTCAACTTGAAATGGAAATGAGTGTGTCTCCAGTATGTTAATCTGCTTGTAACCAAGTAAATCATTTCAGAGGAAATGCTCAGCACTCCATCAAATTGACAGGGATAGTGATGGAGCAAACTAGGAAGGTACTTACAATTTCATTTCTATTGACTAGATAAACAACCTTCATCACTCAAAGTGATGGAACCAACCAGGAATGGAAGTAAAATGTCTATGTACTAATGCATTAGTAGGATTGAAGCCTATAGGAAGAATAGGAAAATATTGAACTTTGGGAATACAATCTCAGTATTATGTATTCTGTCATTATTTTTCCAGTGTTAGGTCACTCCCAGATAGGCCTAATTTTTTTATGCCTTTTTAGTGTGATTGCGTGAATCCACTAAATAGTTGTCATATATGGGCCAAGTAACATGCTGGGTACTTTATATAAAATGATCTCATTTAATTTTTTCAATGATGTTGTGCTGTAATTTTTTCATCACTAGCCTAAGGATGAAAAAACTGAGTTAACAGAGGTTTAAAATATAATTTTTCAACTCTCCAGGACTAGTAAGAAATGAGGTGAGAATTCTTAAAGTTGTTATGGTTTTTAAAGTTATTGAAGTTCTTATAGTTCTTAAAGTTCCATATGTGATAATATACTCTTGGATAAGATGAGAGAATAAAGTAGGTCTTAAAGTGTCTGTTGTGAGTTTCTGACACAATATGTTTATAATTTTCTCATTTAAAGAAGCAAGCATGTGAGTAATTATGCTTAGGGTTAAGTATATGTACAGAATTTAATTAAAAATATACAATAAATCATGAAAAATTATTGTTAGACATCTCAATCTGGTAAGAGAAACTTTTTTCTTTTAAATTTGAGTTAGTTGTTGGATTCTATGAATGTGGATTTAAGCCACTAAAACCTTGAATAAGTTTTACTGGGACATAAGGCAGAGAGAAAGAATTCTTATTTCTGATGTAACAGCTTTGGAAGAAAGAAGCTAATGAGAATCCCTAAGGTGAATGTCCTGTAACATTCTGTGTCATGGGCCCCTTTGCAGCTGGAAGAAGCTATGGATCTCTCCCCATAATGCTGTCTTTCAATGCATAAAATAATATACATCAGATTACAAAGGAAACCATTAAGTAACAAGAGCTAGAGACAAGTCTAACCTCTATTTATAATAGGGGTGAATGCAAAAGATATTGAGAGATCTGTAGCAACCAGTATAATATGATATGAAAAAATACATTATTTTCTATTTGTGACAAAGTTGCAAAAACTGCTAATAATTATGTGCTGTGGGACTCACATTCACATTGGAAGATAAGGCTAATTTTATATTTTAATGAAAATAAAGATGCACATCATTCCTGTCCATGTTCACCTAGGGCAGTGATGGAGAACCTTTTAGAGTTTTTAATAATAACAAACAGCCAGCTGCAGCACATGTGCCATAGGTTTACCACCACTGACCTAGGGAATTCAAAGTTTAGATTAGAACCACTGTTCCAATGAATGAGAGCCAATGCTGGGACAATAGCTGGAAGAAGATGTCATTGAAGGATGAGATCTAGTCAGGAACTGGGGCTGCTGTAGTGCCTATTTTGCTTATTCAGGGGACACTGTGAAGCTTAAGTCAAAGCTGAAAAGCCAAGATATAAAAAAGGAAGACTCAGCATTTAAGTCTTTCCCCCAGAGAGATCAATAATACCAAATCTATTCTGAGGAAGTGTCCACTTTATGAGAGTTACCTTATTTGGGGAAAATAAGGAACCATGTTTAGAGCAAGATGCTTGGTACCACTTCAGTAACAAGTGATAGAAAAATAAGTAGGCTGATTCCCTAAAGTTTGCCACACAATGCCAAAACCAGATGATGACTGAGGAGATTTTTCAGATTTTTTTCTACCAGTGGTCAGCAAATAATGATAGTAGCATAATTCTCATATAAAATAAGAATAAATAAGTTGAAACTACAAGCAAATATGAGTATATAAGTAGGAGTGAAGGGAATCTCAGCATTATATAGTATGTCTATTAATAAAGTAGAAAGAATGACACAATTATAAAGTCATTATTTTACAACCAACATAATAATAATAGATATACCTAAGAATAATCAAATGAGTAATAAAAAGTAAAACATTAATAATTAATAGTATATACACATGGAATCAAATTATTGTCCCATAATTTCCTTACTAATTATACAATTTTAGAAGAGTGACTGCATGATGATTAACCTAAAGGATACTATATTAGCCAATATCACCAATAATGGAGCACATTGATAATTATATACTTCAGGCTATGAAATAAATAGAATTCAGCATTATTCATAGGCTATTTCTCATAAGCAGGAAATCTCCAAACAAACAAAATGTGTGCCTTGAGTCTAAACCTGAGAAAACAGTGGAAAAACTCAAATTGAAAGGCATTCACACAAGCAAGTAATCTATACTTAGGTTTCTTCATTCCCTCCTTTCTTCTTTTTCTGTTTTTTTATCCTCAATATTTAAAGGTATTTTAGTTACATACAGAATTCTAGGTTGAGTTATTTTATTTTTAGAAAATTAAAGATAATTTTATTATTTTATTGGACACATGAAAAGGAATAGAATGGCATTTTAAATCTGTGTGAGAAAGTGCTATTGAACTTTATGCTAGGTGGCACTTAAGCAAATAATGAAGATTTGGAATATCTGCCTCAATAAGCTTCTGCTATTATATTAGTTTTCTATCATTGCTGAAACAAATGACTAAAAATATAGTAGCTTAAATAATCCAAATATATTCTTTCTCAGTTCTGAAGGTCAGTTGTCCAAAAGTTTCCTAAAATCAAGGTGTTGTTGACCTTCTTTCTGGAGGTTCCTGGAGAGATCCAATTTCTTTTCCTTTTCAGATTTCTTGAAACTATCCATACCATGCTCTAGCTCATGACCCCCTTCCTCCATCTTCATAGTCGTCCATTATCCCTCTCCCTTTGCTATCTCTCTGGTTCTCCCTCTTCTTCTCCCTCTTCCATATTTAAGGACCCTTGTGATCCTATAGAGCTCACTCAGATAATTGGGTATAATCACCTTATTTCAGGCCAATTGATTAGCAAGGTTAATTTTGTCTGTAATCTTTAAACTGAATTTCTTGCAGTATCTGAGTATTGCCTCTGGAAATAGAATCCAACAATTAGAAGAGGTCATTAGTGAACTAAGACTGGATACCTCTCTAATGGAGTTCCTTGGGTCTCATTAATCACTCAGTGAAGTAATACATTGAAATTAGATAGGTGGAATGGAATGCCATGGCAGCTTATGATGCAGTCTTTTAATGTTTCTTCTGGCTATTGCTCATTTGCTCAATAGGAATGTCTCCTTTTTAGCCTCCCCAGTCTGAGTTTTACATATCTATCCGGGCTTAGCTTGATTCTTCTTTACCATAAAACCTTTCTGCTTATTTCAGCCCCAAACAATTCCCTTCTTGACAAACACTCATCAGATGTACACCTCATAATTTATAATTTCCATTCTAATTACTCTATTTCATTGTTTGTTTACCATTGTTTGTTCATCATTGTCATTGTTGTTGCTTCCATTTATTAAGCCCTCACAATGGGTTAGGCTTTGTACTAAATCAGTGTTCTCCCATTTACTGTTTGTAACTACCTCTCAAGGTAGTTATTGTTATCCTCAGTTTACTCAGGATGAAGTATAGACTTGTGAGATGATATCTGAGACCCAGGTTCAGCCAGGCTGTAGTGGGAATATAGGAACTGGAACCCAAGTCCATCTAACATGACTGCTCCTTCTGACCCCTTTGCTGTACTGCTCCAAAGGTTGCTTATTTTGTTCTCGGATAACAAGCTTCTCCACAGTGGTCACTCCTTTATAATTTTTCTAAAGGTCTCAGAGCACTTACAATAGACGTACATGGCAGGAGCCCCTTATAAGTATGGAATGCACAGATTTGGCAAAAATATGGGCTACAATCAGAAAAGTGCCATTAGCAACGCAAATTGCCCATCTTTGGTTTATTGCATGAATGAAATGATTGTACAGCTAGGTGAGAAACTGATTTCAAAAATTTTTGTTTTGTGCCCTTAAGGGATGCCCAATAGCTTAGAAAAATTGGGGGAATTCCCTTTACTGGGTTTGGAAAGATGATTATGGTGACCTCAGTCAGGGAGTCTTCTTGTAGAAACTATGCAGCCAGGAGATTATCAATGTCTCTAACCACAGAATTTACATTTTTTACATCCAACCATATGTCACCAAAACAAATAATTCCACACATAGGAGTGGTCATGGTTATGTCCAAATCTCTGTAGGCCTGCTTACTACTCTCAGCCAGCCCTTCGGAAAATTGAAGTGTTAGTTCACAGAACCCCACCCCAGTATGAAATTCCAGAGCACTTACATTTGTGTTTAATGATAATAATTAAGGATTAAAAGGGGTTCTTCAATACCGACAGATGATGTATTTTATTGTCCATGCAGCAACATATCATTTTGTATACCAGAACATCCCCTAGCATAAAGCGTCCTGAATCTGTGCCTTCCCCAGTGGGGCACAGTTAATTCAAGCTCATTTTTCAGACATTCATGCACTCTGTGCTGATGTGAGGGTTCTTGGGGATGCACCAGAGCCCTTATGGAATCTGTGTGAACCTCAGAGCAAGAGACCATTCTCAGGACTGTCCCTCAGGTACTACTGTTTCAGGTTGAACTAGCCAAGCTCAGACTTGAAGGATCTGATGAAGTGAAACAAGGGACAGAAGGAAAAGGCTATTGCTCAAAAGCAGGTCTTGGGCCAAGATAAGGTTTATAGAAAATCCCAGGCAATGTGGGGAGGTGCCTGGGAATATTTCCTGGTTCTGTATATACATCCTGCTTTGTTTCTGAGCACAGGACCTGGCACGGAGCAGGTGTTTGTGGATTGGATAAAGGTGTCTTTCAGCTCACTGGCACTGTATTCTCTTTTAGACCAGACATTGCCAAGGCCAGAATTAAGCAGGATTTTACAGCTAACAAATCCTTTAGAGTTGTTCGTTATCCTACCTGTGCCTTTACCCAGCCCATTTTGTTCTTACATTTTTTTTGTCTAGCTCTCTGGGACTCAATGCAATTTTCTCTTGTGGCAGAATCCACCACTGTGGTCTCCAGACTGCTGTCTTTGGAAGCCCTATTAGAGTGACACATTGCACTTCTCATTCTTATTCCCTCAGCATCCCAATTTGGCTAGACTGGAAGTCTGACACCAGAGCACTCCACTTCACACATCTCTATGCACCATCAAAAACAAGGGAAAAACGATCAAAATTGCCATCCCTTGGCATTGAGAATAGGCAGGACCTGGAGGATAGGAGAATTCCTTCCCACATCTCCATCTCACACATGTTCTCAGCACAAGCAGTATCTTCCATTGCCCACAGGAAGTTATACAAGTAATATCATTTTCTGTGGATGCCATGGGTGAAGATATCCAGAAAGGTATCAATATGATCAATGTATGCAAATGGCTCATTACAGCATTTTTAAATCATTAATATGTATAGAATCATTGACTAAGCTTAAAAAAAATGTGATGCGTATTCCCTAGCATATGAAATTCTGACCCAGTCTGAGGCCCAAGAAGCTGATCTAAACAAATTATGGAATTTCTATGAACACCATATTTGTCAAGATAGACTAGGTACTTGTAGCAATAATCCCTAAACGTGGATCTCTTGGTTTTTGTTTATGGTACTCGTGTTTTCAACACAGATTAGTGCATGTTAATTGGATGGAGGAAGTAGAAAATACTCAAAGTATGCAGATGGACAGGGGCTCCATCATATGATGGCACTTTGCTCTCAGCAAATGTCTCCAGACTTGGCAAAGGCAAAAAGAGAAAAGACTGGAAATTTGTGTGTGGACTTCTGATTGGCCAGTGCTGGTCACATGGTGGCCATGGCTGATATGTGGGAGAAAACATGGAGATTTAGTAGCAATGTCTCTATAAAGAACACTGACTGAGTAATCACCTCCTCTGGTAAGAGAATCTCCTACTGATAAGGGTTCCTGGAGACAACTCCATAATCTGAAATGCTAACTTCTTCCAGGTAGTTTTCTTCAGAAGGAAAGATCTTGAAGGTATGGTCACAGACAGCAATGAAGGGTTGAGGAGGTTGAAACAGAGTATGACTTTCGGCGCCATGCAGACTGCATACTGGACATCTTCCCCTGCTAAAGATTGACCAGGCCTATTTACAAAAATGACATGAACATTGAAAACCTAAGAGAAATTTCAGTGGGTAATTACTTAAAAGATTATTTTATATCTCTAGTTTGATAGTTATTTGAAAGATTATTTTATAAGATTATTTAAGACAAAGCACATTAAAATTTCAAATACATCGACTTATTAAATACATATAAATTAATAATAAATAATCAGAAAGAAATAATAAATATTTGAGGAAATAGGCATGTTTACCCATTTGAAGATCACACAATGTACACATATATTGAAACCTTACATGATAACCCAATGCATTTGAAAATTAAATTAAATTAAATTCCTATTCAAATAATAGGAATGTTAATATTCAATGGACTGGTGAAATCATTTATTCCAGGAGTTGAAAAACTTCTCCTGGAAGCAGCCAGGCCAGATAGTAAGCACTTTAGACATCAAGGACAAAAATAGTCTCAGATAATAAATACATAACTGAATGAGTGTGATTGTCTTCCCATAACTTTACTAATGGAAACTAAATTTGGTCTTATATAATCTCCAATGTCATCAAACATTCATCTTTTAATTTTTTCAGCCACTTAAAAATGCAAAAGTATTCCCATCTCTCAGGAGGTATCAAAAGAGGCAGAAGGCTGGATGTGTCCTTACAGGCTTTCGTGTGCTGAGTCCTCATCTTCTCAACTCACCTCTTGATGCAGATGAGGAAATTGAGGTTTTTGTACTGACTTTCAAAGCTACAGAGACTGTTGGGAAGATAGCACTCTGGTTCTTCTCCTGGCACTTTCCCACTAATACACACTTCATGGCTTCTTAAGCTTAACAGGAGCCAGAGATCCGTGCTCCCCCAAAGGCCTGGACACATTAGGACACTAGATGCGGAAGGAGAGGAGTTAGGACCTGGGTGGGGGTTGGAGTACAGGTAGCCAGAAGCACCACAAAGTGTCAGGGGGATGTTATATCACCTCCACTGGTATAGTAAATATTTGTTAAATTTGAGAATTAAGAACTTTACCATGTAAAATTATAACTTTAGAATTTGGAAGAGATATTAGAAGTCATTAAATCTAATTTCCAGATGAGAAAAATAAGTGCCCTGAATGAATCTTAATCATGATAGAGCTACCACTAAAACTCAACTTGTTTAAGATTAGTGGTCTTTTGGGCTACTTTGCCTTAGATTGTGCTTGATATTCTTTCCAGCCTTGCTTGTAGGGTTTTAATGAGAGATACTCAAAACTTTTTATTTTTAAGAAAGCAATAGTTTTCTGCATAGAAAAATTCTCTGCTCAACCCACTTTTCTTTCTCTATCTTCACAGGTCTTCTTCTCAGTGCTCTTCTTCAAGAGACTCTTGGTATCTATCTATTCTATATCAATAGCTAACTTCCTGGCACAAGCAGTGTTCTCAATAGATGGTTGACAATGGATGGAATAAAGATAATTTGCATTTGTGTGAGGTCCATGAAGTATTCTCATGCATATTCATTAGTCAGGCTAAGTCAGTCTTATCTAGCAAATGGCCCTAGAGTTTCCATGATGATCTTTTTTCAATTTATCACTGATATGTTGGGAGATTTTTTTTTCTTAATTCTTGAACAACTCTCTAAAGTTTCTTATGCTATACTCTCTTTCAGGCCACAATGTATTATTTCCCTTCAGACCGAGGACAGAATCTAACACTCTATGTACTTAGTATATCCCAGCTGAATGGATGGACTGCCTTTCCTCTCCATATTCCCTACCTTCCTCTTTCCTTTCTTCTCCACACACTTCCAGAGGCCTTCAGTAGTTTGCTAGCAATCATGCTGGTGTCATGGAGCCAAGCACCGCAACAGTGTTTGTGTATACAGACACAGCTGCCACTTAACAGGGCAATTCAAACAAGGACATGAAATGTGCATCAGAGTGGCAATTACTTCTGATGTGTTCAACATGAGTCCTTGTAATTCTGTCTTTACAAAAAAGTGATGTAGCCAATACTAAGCTTTGCTATGGTTCTTGCATTCTATGTCCACCCCCACTTCTGCTCTCTCTCCTTTTCAGCCTCCTCTTCCTATGTCGCTGGAGGTGCATGTGTGCGTCATTAGCAACTTCTCACTGTGGTTGGAACATCACATATCTATGAATAGCTTTTAACAGCCTCCTTCAAGCTTCCTCTCAGGACTGCATTGACTCACCTACACTGGGAACAGAATACTTTGACTGGCAGTTCTCTTTACTATCCTAAATTACAATAATGTGGACTCCAGAAAAGAATTGCAAGAGGAAATGAATTTTAAAAGCCCCCCTGAAGTAATAAATCTAGCAAAGCAAAGAGCCAAAAAAGGAATACTGTCAGCAGCTGGAGATCTATAGTGGGAGGTTGCAAAGTGACAGTTTGGGATATGAAATTTGTGATATTTTTAAAAATACCTTTCAAGTTTGGCTTTGACTTAAACATGAAAAAGAAATTTCTTTCCCAGAGAAAAAAATGTTTAGGTATCCAATTTGCAAGTAGCCAAGTTGGGGAGAAAATAATTTGCAGAAGGCAAATCCAGGTCATCTGTTCCTAAGTGATGGGTGCTTAGTATCTCACACTGAATTCACAGCTACTGTCTCTAATTAGTAACAGGAACACAGTCACAGCAGCAGCCGGCTGCAGAACCTGCCTCTGTGGGCTTTCTGAGACCAGAGGGACCATTCCTGGCACAGGCAGACACAGCTGCTTAACGCACCCGGAATGTGTGGGAACAAACTCAGCTTGAGCCTTATGTAGGATGAAACCAGCCAAAGAGGTTTTTCCAGAAAGAGGCAACCTCATGGCTGTTTATTAATAGGACAATGGATTCATCCAATAGAAATGTTTGGTGGTGTCTGCTTAATTGTTCTCAAGCAGTTATTACTGCAATTAAGGACATTGCAAAACCTCGTCTAGACTAGTATTAAAAAGAACATGTTGCTGATTACTTTTTGTTGGAGAGAGCAGATAAATAGTTCATCTGAGTCTCACTCAAGTGTTTACTCAGTCTCTCTGTGTCTGTATCTCTCTGTCTCTCTCTTTCTGTCTCCATGTAGATTACAGCTTTCCTGGCTTTGCACAAACATGAGGTATTTTAAAGGGCATAACCAGCATGCAACTACATTTAATGCTTACTTCAGGCCTGTAACTCCAACACGCAGTGCCTGATGTAGTATTAGTAAGTTTGCTGTTCCAAAGAGCAATGACTATTAAGGTTTTTGGTTTTCATTTTTTTCATTTTCTTCATTGGAAACTCTAGCTAGAAGCAAACTAGAGAGGAACAGCTTGAGAGAGTAAGGCAGGGCTCACAAACGTGGCTATAAGGAAGATTCCCATTTTCAAAATATTGCAACCTCCAGGAAACTCCACAAGTAGACCTTCAATAGCCTTGAAATCATCTTCACCTCTATTTCTGTGAATTCCACCACTGTGCTGTCTCCTACCACTTACTGTGATGCTTCTTTGTTTCTTCAATTGCCATCCACAACCAGGCACATCCATAATTCTCTCTTCTTTCTGAAGTCAGTGCTAAGTGGAGAATTAAATTCACTGTCTTAACTCCATGCTAAACTATTTCTTTTCTGAGAGTTACAGCATTTTAAATCTATTCTATTCATCAGTGTATTTAGCTCTATGAATCCTTTAGCCGTAACTTAACAGTTTGATGGGTGTGTATTATCTTCTCAATTACGTGCTAAGTCCTTGGGGACAGTGACATAATTAGGAGTCCCTGGCATTAAGAACAGATTCTGACATAAAAGGCCTTTAATAAAATATTTAGTTTGAAGATGTTCCTTTTTAAATTATGAAACTATTTTGGAGTAATCTGGGATTCACAGAAAAATTAAGTAGTGAGTACAGAGTTTCCACATACTTTACCTCCAAATTACCACATCCCCTTTCCCAGTTTCCCCTACTATATATATCTTATATTAATAAGGTATCTCTGTCATAATTAATTAGCTAATGGGGATATATTATTATTAACTAAAATCTGTCGTTCGATTAGGATTTACTTTTGGTGCTGTATATTCTGTGCCTTGATAATGTCATGTATTCACCATCACGATTCCACAAAGAATATTTTCACTTCCTAAATCCCTAGTGCTCTACCTGTTATGACCCCCACCAAACCACTGCCAAGCGCTGACCATTTTACCATCTCTATAGTCATGTTTTTTCCAGAATGTCATAAAGCTAGAATCATGCATTGTATAGGCCTTTCAGATCCACTTCTTTCATTTTGATGTATTTATTTAAGATTCTTCCGTATTTCTTGTGGCTGAATAGCTTATCCCTCCTTAATTTAAGCAGTATTTCATAGTTGGGAGTAGTATAGTTTTTTCTGTTCACCTACTGAAGGACATTTTTGTTGTTTCCACATATTGGTAACTAAGAATAAAGCTGCTATAAACATCTGTGGGCAGGCGTTTTTGTGGGCACAAATTTTCAATTCATTAGAACAAATACCAAAAAGTGCATTTGCTGGATTGTATGGTAAGAGTGTATTAACTTTGTCAGGCCGGGGATTTAGCTCAGTGGTTCTGCCACCTGCCTCGCGAGCGCAAGGTCCCAAGTTCAATCACTGGTACCAAGGGAAAAAAAAGAAACTATCCAACTTTGTAAGAATCTGCCAAACTGTATTACAAACTGGTTGCATCATTTTGCATTCTCACCAGGAGTGATGAAGGTTTCAGTTTCTTTGATGACTGGGTTTTATTAAGCAGAAAACATGAAAGACATATTTGTGAGGTAGGATTAATTAAGAACCACCCAGTCCTAGCCTTGTACTGGCTTTCCATAAACAATGATGAGTAGAAGACAGGGAGTAACTATAGAACCAAGCAGGCCTACGTGATATTGTTCCCCTGCTACTTATCTGCTATATGGTCAAAAACCGGAGACCCATTTTCTCATATTAAAGATTGGGATAAGAGTACCAACTTCCTCAGATTCTACTAAATATTATAAGAAATATTATGCATGAAAAGATTGACATAGCCTTTAACACACAATAAGAGTTTCTCATTCAAACAATAGGGACTAAGCTAATCTCCACCAGATTTTTAGTGAAGACTTGAAAATAACCAGTATTTACTTCCTCTGTTTCAACTTCCTTTATTATAATTGAAAAGTTGTATGACTAAACAAACAAACAAAAAAATGACCTCAATATTCTTAGCAATATTCTCAGTTGCTATTTCTACCAGGTAAAAAATTGAGAGCCAAGAAATCATTCGGATTACTTTACTTAAGGGCTTTTAAGACTCTTGAATACAAGGCCACACATTTCGAAAGGCTCACTGACCCCAATCCTTCCTCTGAGAAAAATGAGCAGCGGCATCTTAAAAATTTGGCATAATTGCAACCTTTACAGAGGTCAACAACTGCAATCACCCTGGAATACTTTCACCCTTTTTCTTGGGTGGCGTTCATGTGATGGGTCATATTTTCAGGTTTCTGTTGCTTTTATTCTATATATTTGAACACTTACATGCTCCTGAAGCCTAATATCTTTCAAATGAGTTTAAGTATATTTTAGACCCTGCTTCTCAGACCCCAAATAGTTACCTTTAGCTTATCAATTAAAGGTAATTTTAAGTGTGCAAACACCCTCTGGCTCTCTGCCTCAATGCCTTGTTCCATGACTATCTTGACCTGCTGGCTTTCAATTAAGGACCAGTTAAAAGTGAACCTAAAAATAGCGCTTTATTTCCCAGGTGAGCCTAGTTATAGTACATTGGTCATTACTATAGATAAAACCAACCTGTAAATTATTGTTTAGGCATTATATCTATAGAAGACTGTGCTAGGATAAAATAAGTAAAGATCAGAAACTCAGACTCAAAGATGAGAAAGTTATGATTTCTCCATGCTGATGGGTTTCTTTCCCCCTGTAAATAAATTACAGTTCATTGGCTGGAAACGAGCATTAGCTATTGACTTCTATTAACATAATTATTGACAATAATATTCCCTAATTTTATAGAAAGATCTATTATTGTGATTGATAAAAGAGCTCCACAATAGGTGAGCTATGGAAGTAATGTTGCTTCAAATAATAATTTCATTAACAGGAGACTGAAAGTTTTATATCAAGAGTACTAAGACCAGTAAGTAGAAAGCACACTTCAGTGTGAAAGGAAGATTGGTCACATTTCAGGAGGAGTCTGAAAGGACTCTATTAATACATTATTTACTAGGAGAATGATATTCTGGAATCAAAACTTAAGCATAAGGCAGCTATAATTCCAGCTACTTGGGACACTATGGCAAGAGGATTACAAATTCAAAGTTTGGGCAATTTAGCAAGACCCTGTCTCAAAATAAAATAAAAAGGGCTGAGGATGTGGCACTGCAGCTCAGTGGTAGAATGCTTGCCTAATGTGCACAGGCCCAGCGATTGATCTCCAATACTGAAAAGCCAAAACAGCAGCAATAAAAAAAGCCTCCTCCAGTACAGTTATAAGAGTAAAAGAGTTTCCTTGATCTGAGAAGAGATGACTCTAAAGGAAGCAAAACTATGAGCTGGGTCATGGTTTAAACGTTTATATTTCCAAAATAAGTAAATTAAGGTGATCACATTGTATATTTCTGAGCTCTGCTTCATATTTCCATTTGTACGCCGATCATAAGGAATATATTTACTATTTTATTTTATAGGATAATATAATATTAGCTATAGCATCATAATAATATAATAATGCTAATAGGTTTATTTTAATAATTTTAATCTTAAAGAGGTTGGTGATTTCCTCCTAGGCTAGCTATTTTAGCCATCATTGGGTCAACCATTAACATTTCTGCATATGTAAGCTAGAAAATAGAAGTAATGCAGGTCATCACTTGATTATAGTTTTATTTTTAATTATTTTAAATTGATACATAAATTAAATATATTTATATTATGCAACATGATATTTTAATGTATGTATACATCAAGAAATGACTAAATCAAGCTAAATAACATATATTGCTTCACTACTTTGTTGTGAGAATGCTTGGCATCTACTCCCTAGGCAATTTTAAATATACAATGCAGCTTTATTAGCTATAGTCATCATGTTGTACAATAGATATCTTGAATTTTTTTACTTTGCATCCTTTCCCCATCATCACCCCACAACCTCCTTGACCCAGACCCTTTTAATCACTGTTCTACTCTCTGCTTCTATGAGGTCAACTTTTCTAGATTCCACATGTATGTGAAATCATGTGGTATTTGCCTATGTTTTAAAATAGTATAATGCTATTTCCAAGCAGTATATTTGCCCTGTGACTATTCACATAAGTAGTTGTGATGCATGTTCAGATAGGTTGCATAATAGTTACTGCTTTCAGCTCCCCTAATTCCCTCTCAAAGCTGGGTGACACAGACTCTCTCTTGGGCCCTCCCCTTACCAAATTAAGCCTAGGCCTACACAGACCATGCACACATACACTCTTTCTCTCTTCAAACCCTAATCTGGAGTCAAAATAACAAGTCCAGGGCTCCCCATGGAGTATGACAAACTGAATGGGATGGAAATGATCCATCCGGCTGAGGCCACCTCGGGCCAAACAGAGCTGGCGGCTGCCCAAAAGGGAAGTATGAGCTCAGTTAAGATCAGGAGGAAAGCACTCCTGAGCCTCCCTCAAACTGCCGACCCCCAGGTTTGTGAGGTGAGCAGGTGGTTAGAACACTCATTATACACTATAGTATCACATAATCTATGATGTTAACTAGACAGAAACATATAAATAATGTATCCTCAATCCAGCATCTAAAGGGGTAACAACTGGCACAGAGAGGGTCCTCCAGAAGCATGCCAAGGACAGTTTCTGTTTTTATGATCTTCATGGTGTGGCAATAATTTTCATCAGGAAAAGAGTGTGAACTTTTTACATCATTGAAATTCTAAATGTCTGCAAAGTACAGTAAGTAGAAATTAAATTTTAGGCTAGCATATAAAAAATCTTACTTTACCAGAAGTTTTAAAAGATCTTGATACTATATTAATTTAACACCTAGGTAGTGTCATTAATTGGTTATTAGACAAATTTGGGTGATATTTTAGAGCAATTTTTAAAAGCCTAAATTATTCACTAAGATTTTATTTTTGGTAATAACTGCTTTTCTTACAAAGATTAAACAGAAACAAAAGCTTATTATTGAAGTTAAAATTCTCCAGGCAAAATTGTGTAAAAAGAAAATGAAAACTTAATTTTTTAGAATAAGTAAAACCCAAATGAGCTGAAAAAGTTATGTTCACACAAAGACCTGCACATAAATGTTTATAACAGCTTTATTCACAATTGCTAAAATAAGGATGGAACCAAGATGCTTTTCAATAGAAGAATGGATAAACAAACTGTGTGGTTCATCCAGTTAATGGAATAATATTCAGTGCTAAAAAGCCACAAACAACATAAAGGAAACTAAAAGAAAGAAGTGAAAGAAGCCTTTCTGGAATGCCTAAACATTGTATGATTCCAACTATATACCATTCTGGCAAAGGCAAAACTGTGAAGATAGTAAAAAGATCAGTGATTTTCAGGAGTTTGGGAGGAGGGGGGAGATGAGTAGATAAAATACTAGGGATTTTTATGGCAGTGAAACTATTGTGTATTATACTAGAGTGATGGATACATTCAGAAGAACTTGTAGACATCCAAGGTGTTATAATATAAACAATAGATTTTGATTGAAAATAATATGAAATGGTTAATTCTTCAGCTGTAACAAACATGCGACTCTGGTGTGGAATGCTGATGTGGGGGAACCTGCAGGGTGATAGTAGATAAAGCATGAGTGAGCTTTGTACTTTCTGCTCTATTTTGCTGACAGCTTCAAACTACATAAGAAAGTCTCCATTTAAAAACTGAATACAAGCTCCTTGTAATAAATGGTCAATAAAAGCATTAAAAAAACCTTCAACATTACTAATCCTTAGGGAATGCAAATCCAAACTGTAATAAGACACCACTACACACCCACTAACAAGGCTAATATTAAAAGAATTGTGTTGGCATGGATGTAGGGCAGCTAGAACCTCTGCACATTGCTGATAGGAGTGTAAAATGATGTAACCATCACTTCTTACAATGTTAAAACACACACTCAGTGAGTAATTTCACTCTTTAAACTTTATCCACAAGAATTATTATACATGTTAATTAAAACACTTGAATACAACTATCCACATCAGTTTTATTCAGAATATACTCAAACTGGACAAAATCCAAGTGCATAACACATTATAGTGCATCCTTATAGCAAATCTATTCAACAATTGATTACAGTGAGCTACTGATTCACACCACAGCATAGATGGATGAATCTCACAGCCATTATGCTGAGCAAAGGAAGTCACACATGAAGAATACAGACTGCATGACTGCATGTATATGGAATTCTATAACAGGAAAAACTATAGTGATGAGAACAGGTCATTAGTCATTTAGACGTGGATGGGAAGGAAGCATGGCAGACCAATTAACTGCAAAGGGGCATGAGGAAACTTTCTAGGGAGATGTTCTAAACTTTGAATGGACTCATGATTACACCAAGCTATCTTTGTCCAATGTAATAGAGTTGTACCTTTAAATGTGTGATATAGTGTATAAGTTACACTTCAATAAATAAGTAGATTTTTAAAAATATTTTTTCCCAAATGCTATTTTTTGAGAATGGTGGAACATATCCCATGCTTATAGTCTATTTTTATGAACAGCTGTAATACATTTTTCAGCTTTCCAAGAACTCGAAGCCAGTACTACAGGTAGCTGGTATGAACCACTAGACTTGGTTATGTCCTTGAACGCTCTTTACCATTCCAGGCAAAGGCCATCCGAGGTATACCTGTGCCTCAGAGCTGGAAACAGGGCTGGCTGCATGAATATCTGGCAGAGGGACTCTCACAGAATCCTTATGTCTACAATGGCCCTGTACTTGGTTTAATATTCTGCCACCATCATCTTAAAATTTTTAAGATATTTCTAGTAAGGGTCTCCCCATTTTTATGCTACATTTGGCCTTGCAAACTATATAGGCTGCTCTGGTCCCTGAAATCAGGTTGACTTTAGTGTTTATTTCTGAGGTATAATCTTTGCATTTTTATGTACAAAAATAACATTAACTCCTCCCTTAATGCCTTTTCTCCTCAATGTGTGGTTCTCTTCCACAAACCAAAGCAAAACAGGTTGAAAACTCTAAGGTAAATTATGAGGTTTTCATTTATTTTCCACTCTGCATCATTCTTACAGACAGTCTCTTGTCATCATTACAGGCTTAGTGTGGTTTTTGAGTTATCAAGAAAGTTATTTACAATTTTTGATCGAGGTAGCACCTTTGAATTTTTTCTTCTACCACTTACATTAAAGTCCTGTGACATGCTTGTCAGAAGAGAGATTTCTAAGTCCCAGAGGAGAACTAGAGAGAAAGATTCTTTGGATAATGATAGGCCAGGTATCTGCATCTTTTAAATGTTTTCCAACGTGATTCTGAAGTAAAGTTTGGAAATCACTGGAGTAATCTTTGGATGCATGGTCAGGGCATCCAAATAAGGAAACATTTCAAACAGTGACAACCTGCCTTGTCACAATTTCCAGCCCGGGGAAGAGACCTCCTTATCAAACCCAAGAGAGGGAGTCCCAGAGCCCAAACCTTCCTATAAACTGTTCCTCATACGTATTGCCCAGTAGGAAGGAAAATGTTTGGATAAATTGTTCAACTTTTATTTGCAGTAATTTTAACCTCAGCTTTTACAACAGAAAATAAGGTTATAAACCAAGAGTTTATTAGCTGGGTTTACTTCCTTAAAATTAGTTTAGAACAGAAAATAAACGCTACTGTAAGGAAAGTTGACTTCTTATTTCTCCAAAGCTCAACAAGATCTGTGCTGGCTATGATAGAAAATTTAAGACCTAAAAGTATTTTCTCCCCGGACATTTTTAGTTCTGTGTATTGAGTTTACAAGATATAGGACAAATAACTGCATTTTAAAAGGAATGGAACCAAACCCAAGATAGAATGAGGCATATGTAGAAAGGAGCAGGCTATGAAATTACAACTTTTTGTCTGGGCAGAGTTTGTAAACCTCTAGGCAAACTTGCAGCTCCTGGAGGTTCCTCCTGGGAAGGTTGAAACTCTTTCAAAACATCTCCATGCCTTTTATCTTATCTATAAGATAAAAGATGACCCTGGAATTCTACCTCAGGACTGCTTTCTCAATTTAGTGGGCAGAGGATACATTTCCTAAGAATTCTTTTGTCTTCCTAGGAACAGCTACCACATCTTTGGAGCATGGTATATTAGGTTGTTTGTTGTCAGATTAAACTTCAGGTTCTTGCCTGAGGAAGGAGTTTCAAGGTGTCTGTCTAAGGGATTCTTTAAAACATAAGTTTAATTGAGCATTTCAAGGTATAAAAAAAGATCTTTGGTTGAACACACCTCTTTTTAAAGCCTGTTTTTGAAATCAAAGATAAAAATCTCTGCTTCTTTCTTTCCTTTTAGGTAAAAATATAAAACTGAATCTAAATCTATTTCAATTTTCACAGCACTGATTTTTTTATGGCTTGGGCAAAATGGATCATTGGAGCATTTTTGACCACTACTTGTTCACCCCAAATCACCATATGCTGTTTGTTTTACACCTTTCTTATGCTATTCAAATACTGCAATACCTTTATTAGCATGGTGAATTTTTCATAATCTTTTCAGTGCTCAAGCTCAAGAGACAAATGTTTGCACAATGCAGTATAGCAAGTCTTTCAGGAATTCCCTAGAACTGTTGCCTTCCCTTCTCAGTGGTGATGACTATGCAATGTGGTGTGTTCATGTACACAAGAGCCTGAGTTTGTGAGTGTTTGGGGCATGGGAGGAGTGAAGAGATTGTATCCCTAAGCAGTAATAACTCAAATTAATCCAAAATAAGTTTTCCTTTCTCAATTCAGATTCAAATTAATTATTTTGACTTGTAAACATTTCTAGTGTTTGCTCAAAGCATAACTTTTCATCATGAACCTTATTCATACATTTACCAAATAGAGACACTTTTACCAAAAAAAAAATGGGGTGGGGGTGGAAACTACATGATTTTGAGATCAAATTTCAAGGTAAATTCAGATAAAACATATAAAATTCTTCCAAATAACTTCTCCCCAAACAAGCCAATATCATTGGCCATATCAATTTTTGTATCTCTTATGTAATAAAATATATGAAAATATTTATTAGCAATAATAGTTAAGATTAACCTTTTTTCTTAAATACCATGATTTCTTGCCCTGAAAGTTATACAACAGCGCAAACTATTCCATAAAAGGACATGTAGATTTTCCTGTTTTGTTAATTCCAGAGTATTTGGATTAAAGAATATCACATACCTATTGTAAAGTATATTTTATTACTACAAAATATAAGTGATTGGTATTTTGCAATGGAGAAATTCATAACATTTAAGAGCATATCACCATACTATTATTGGACTGAGTCAGGGATAGGATGAATCTTTCTATGTAGGCATTCTGATAAGGACAATAACTGAGAAGTAGAGGGGAAAGAAATGCTAGGACTAATCATTAGAAACATTCTTTCCTTTACCAGGTAGCAACACTTATTATGAAATTCAAACTCACCAAACCTATAAAGAAAGTGATGAAAGATACTGCATCTGTGGATTAGGATTAGTATTGCCTGTCTTAAGAAAATCACCAATTCAGTAGCTGAGCTTAATATGGGGGCAAAATTAGAAAATTTAGTCATTATCCTCTAGGTACCAGGAAAAGACTTCTACTTTATATTTTTAAAAGAGAAGGAAACTAAAAGTGAATTTATATTGCAGTCAGTAAGAGAGTACTAAACCCCTTTTCCAGAAAATAAATGGTCACACGTGTTTTCCAGATAATTATGCCATTCCAAGGGGAAGACATTCTAACCTTAACAAAGATACCAAGCAAATAAGATTCAAAATAAAATAACAAAACCCTGTGTCACTGAGTTTATTTAATACCAAAATTATAGTTAGAAACACAAAAAGAAATTGCTGTGTATGGCAACAACACAAATGGCCTTAATGCTAGGTTTCTTGTGCACAATCTATTCAATATGATGCTTCTTCTTGGCAGTTGCCTGCAAAGAGGTGTGTGTATACCATACTGTGGCATGTTCACTAAAGCTATAAGTAGGAATGGCTGGTGTCATTATTCATGTCTGTTAGCTGATTTTTACTCTTACGTGAAACTTAGGCATTTAAAATTTTTATTTAAAAAATTATTTAAATTACCTCCTCTTGACAAATTCAGGGTATATTTATATCTCTTAAGCGCATATAGTTAATTGGCAGAGATTTAAAATAATGTATGTTCTTGTGACATTTAGAAAATAATTTCTACATTTTAAGAATCACATTCTGATTTTAATATTTTTTGTAGTAAATTAGGTTTATGTAGGGTGGATTTATTTCAAAGCACCACAATTTATAAGAACTGCTGTATATAAACAATTATATATAAAAATCACAACATGTTCCATTTAAAATTCTAGCCTATTATTTTTCTAAAAGTGTTCTGGATTTTTTTAGACAATATTTACATAGAATTAGCTATGGGGTTATATCATTTTTGTTTTGGTTCTTATTTGTCTTTAACCACCATAAGTCCTGCATTGTCTCTTTAACTAAAAACTTCCATAAATTTGTCTAGTCTATGCATCATTTATCTTTGAATCATGGTATGCTTACCTAGAAATTCCTTCTGAAAACAAAGCTCTTTGGTATTACTTTGGATGTGAGTTACAGAGTTCACATCTTTGGGAAATGCACTTAAATGCATACATACATACACACATACATACATACATACACACATACATATATATATATTTACCAAAGAGAAAAGGTATCTTTGCTTCCTGACCAGGTTAGATGGTAAGACACCCAGACGTTATTTTTTAGTAGGGAAGAGAACATACTAAGAAACAACGCTGTTGTTCTCTATAATCATTTCTCTTTCATACAGAGAGTTCCTAATCTATAACTACTTTAGAACCTGGTATGGGAGCTGCATCCAATGAACTCCCTCAATCTTGTACAGAAGTGCTGAAGATGTAATCCCTTACAGAATATTATAAGTCTGACTGCTTCCATAGGAATGTGTGAAAATGAGACACAACAGAGTTTGTTTTCTTCATATTGGAGAAGTGGCCATTTTCAAGGCCTCTCTTTAGGAGAGTGCCCTGATCTTAGAACCTATTTTCATTTCTAATTTCGTCTAGAACCTCAGACTCAAAAGTCGACCTGCACTCACATTTTTTCTCCGCAACTCAGCCTTGAAACCAGGAGTCATCTGTAACTCCTCTCTCTTCCTTAGCCTTCAAATTTAACACATTTTTGCATTATCTCCTCCTAATTTTACTTTTTTTTTTTTTTCGAACTCAGGACCTCATGCTTGCGAGGCAGGCGATGGCACCAGTGAGCTAAATCTCCAGCCCCTAATTTTACTTTTTAATTATAATTAGTTTTCCAACCCACTTTATTCTTTCCATTGGAACAATCACTAAATTAGTTAGAACTCATCTTCCCTAGACTGAACTGATTTTCCTCTCTCCACACTTAGTACCCTCAAGTACATCTTCAACATAGCCAAAAGATTATATCTAAAAGTGGATATTTAACAATACTATTCCTGAGAATTTGTCAGCTTTCTCTTACTATCCATTATATGACAAACAGCAGCCTCTTTAACAGTTCTTAAAAGATGCTGGTTATAGGGCCGGGGATTTAGCTCAATGTTCCGGTGCCTGCCTCGAAAGTGCAAGGTCCCGAGTGCGATCTCTGGTACCAAAAAAAAAAAAAAGATATTGGTTACGTAGCACTTATCTTCTTTTTATGGTTACAAAACTTTGCGTATTTTATTAATAATTCTAGTTGTTCGATGTCCTGTCTCTACCCATATCATATCAGTCCTAGCCCGATTTTTTTTACCTAATTCCTAAAAGCATTCCTTTAAGCCTCAACTGAGATGCATCCTTTACTCTGAAGTTCTTTCATTCTCACTACTGCTTCTAAGATGATATAAGTATCCTTTTCCGGGTTTCCAAAATATTCCTTGAATATCTCTACTGTTGTCCTTTTGCATTTATATATAATTTCTGTTTATATATTTGCCTTCCCCTTTGGAAGACTGTAACTAAGACGTTCATTTTTGTAGCTTTTAGAATGCCTAGCATGAAACAAATGCTCACTCAATGTTGGCTAAATGAATTTGGTCTTTAAGAAATCATAGAGTTTAACTGAAGAGTATAAAACTTTCTGACATATTATTTAAGGAGAATATGAAGTTACTCTTTGCATCAATAACACAAGTAAAATAATTTTTCAATTTCAGAGCTTCTGTGAAGATTAAGTAAGACAAGAGAACACTAAGTACAACTTTCATCAAACAGACAAAACCCATCCTCTTTCAATGCTTCCCATTTCAGCAAATGAGACCTCTCTCTATCCTACTTCTACTGCAATTCTGATATCACTCTTTAGTATATCTTTCCATCCCCTCCATTAAAGAGTTACTTTGATTCAACCTCAAAAATATATTGGTGCACAAGTGCAAGGACCCAAGTTCGATCCCAGGTACCAAAAAAAAAAAAGCAAACAACAACAACAACAAATATATATATATATATATATATATATATATATATATATATATATATAGGAATTCTTCTACTTTGTAGTACCACTACCCCATCCTTGCTCAGGACATCATCTCTGTTTGGATACCTGGAGAGCACCCAATTTTCTATCCTTACTTCCATTCTTGCCTCCTTTCAATATTTTCTTATTTTAACCAGCCAGAATAATCTATTAAAAAATAAAACTCTTATAATTCTCGTCATTGCTTTAAACTTTACAAAGATTTTCCTGGGATGAAATCTTTCACTTGGATGACTCCTATTAAACCTTTTCAAGTTAAATGTCCCAGTCTCAAGAACATCTTATCTGAAACCCAATTCCTGATTAGGTTCCTATTATATTCTAGGGTAGCATGCATGTATTTTCTCATTTCTTAGTATCTATCACAATTGTGATAAGACGATTTTTTTGTTTTTGAATATTTATAGTTGATTCCATCATTAAACTATGGTTGCATGGAAACAGATACGATATCACTAATCTCTCCTCAGTCCTACGACAATACCTAGCATGTTCTGGGCACTGAATATTATGTTTCTGTTAAGTAAATAGCTCAACATTCAGAGTACATAGAAAACACGTGATTGACATATAAAAAGAGGCTGTTTTCTCCCAGTCTAAAACACGTTAACAAAAGCAGCATTTTCAGCCCATGCATGTCATTGGTTTCATGAGAAAATATAAGAAAACATTGAAATTAGTGTTTATGTTTCTAGGACCTCATAATTTATCAAAAGTTAAATGAGGTTATAACACTATAACTTTTTACTAAATGAGATATAACAAAAATAGCTTTTATTCACCAACCATTCAATTACTTTATGTACATGTAAATTAATTTGCTAGTACCAGCCTGACAAAGTCTCATAAACTAAATGGTTTAAACATAAAAGGGAGCCTCACAATTCTGAAGGCTAAAAGTCTGAAATCAGGGTTTCAGCAAGGTCAGTTCCATCTGCAGAATGTGAGGATGAACCTGTTTCAGGCTTCTCTCCTAGCTTCTGGTGCTTTGCTGACAATCTTTGGCATTCCTCAGCTTATAGATCCATCAGACCGATTTCTGCTTTGATGTTTACACAACATTTTCCCTGTATGTGTCTTTAAATTTCCCATTCTTATATTCATTTTAGATTTGTGCACACTACAATGACCTCATTTGAGTTTGATTACATCTGTGAAAACTCTGCATCACTCATTTATGGAAAACAATAAGTCAACCTTATAGAAGTACAGAATAGTGGTCACTAGAGACAGGGAAGGATAGGGTGGAAAGGGCAGCAAGAAATTAAGAGGGACTTTTAAAGACTGGAAATATTGCCAATGAAGGAGAAGGAGAGGGATGTCAAGAGGAGAAGAGAGTGGCTGGAGAAATTCATGCACAATGTATGCATATATGGAACTATCATAGTGAATTCCATTAATTTGTACAATTAATATGCATTAACAATTGTATTTTTAAAGTCCTGTGTCCCAGTAAAGCCAAGTTCTGAGTTCCTTAAGGTTAGAACTTCAGCATATGAATTTTGAGTGAGACACAATTAAATTATAACATAAATAATATGATATAGTATAATATAATAAATATAATAGCAAATATATCTTTATTTATTAATTGATTAATTTAAAAATATCTGCTGAGTATTCACGGTGTGAAAAACACTATGTTAAGCATAATGGTCCCTGAACAAATATATTCTCTTACAGGAAAGAGACACATTAAACTAATAAATTACAAAGTCAATGACCTGGTTTATTTATATAAAGAAGATATAGACAGTGCCTTATATATCAGTGACTGGTAGATATTCCTAGCTCATTTATGCTATAAACTACTGATGGATAAAACCTTAATTTTAAATGTCTATTATGTCTCTGGAGCTGCCTAACATAGACTGAAATACATCCTCTGAATTACTTTCACAAGCCATTCAAAAACAATTAGCATTTGTTAAATCTTTTTGGGCTCTCACCATGTTGTATATTTATTATGTTGTATGTTTATCATTTTCATACCAGCTATAATAAAGTTTGTTTATATCACTTTATTATCTCTGTATTCCAGTTTGTAATGTAATGTCTGCTTTGCTGGTTGTTTAATGTACTTGTATATGGCTTGTCAAGGGACAAATGAACAAGGGATAGCTCTAAAAATTTAGACAGAATTCTTCTTTCCAGGATATTACATTGTACTTAAAATTTTGTATTCTACTTAAATTTGTATTGTGCATTGTATTTAAAATTTTGTATTGTACTTAAAAGGTTGCTCATCATTAGTTACTGGGTCGATTGGCTAATTAATGAGATTGGCCAGGACTGTTACCTATTTCAAAGATGGAAGAAAAGTGATATGCTAAGAGGGCAAATGACTTGAATTTACAAATCTGATAATGAGCGATAAAGGAAGAATCCTACCATATTTTGACAGATGGACTTCTACTCCCTTCTGAGTTACTAGTTTTAATTTATGAGTTTCCAGTCATATTTTTCCCCATTGCCCTGCCCTCTCTTCAACCCCTCCACCCTTCCCTGTTTACGAAGACTTTGCATGTTTTTCCTTTTCTCATATTTTTTCTTTTCCCTTCTTTCCTCTCCCCTTCCCCTCCCACTTCCCCTATTACTTTAGACATTTTCTTCCTATTTCACAATATCAATTATACATTTTGACTCTTATTTGCACTTTTAGTCTTCACACCAGAGAAACTATTTGGTATTTACATGTGTGTCCTATTTATCTCACTTAAGAGTATGGCCTCAATGTCCATCCACATAGCTATAAATATCTCTAGTTTCTCATTCTTTATGTCTGAGTAGCTCTCCATTTTATAAAAAAAAAAAAACCACATCTTCTTTATCCAGTCTCCAGTTGATGGGTAATTGGGCTGTTTCCAAGTTTTGGCTATAACAAACTGTACTGCTATAAACATGGGTGAGCATATATCACTGTGGTATGATTCTTTTAATTCTTTTGGGAAGGTACCCAGTAGAAGAATAGCTGGGTCAAATGAGACTTCCAATCCTAGTTGTTTGCGGTATTTCCATATTGATCTCCACAGTGGTTCCACCAGTCTGCACTCCCACCAACAATGACGAAGTGTTCCTTTCTCCCCACATCCCCACCAGCATTTGTTATTGGTTGATTTCATGATAGCAGCCACTCTTTCTGGAGTGAGGTGGAATTTCAGCATTGTTTTCATCAGCATCACTTGAATGACCAGGGATGTTGAACATTTTTTCATGTTTATTTGCTGCTTTTACTTCTTTATCTGAGAAATGCCTGTTCATTTCAGAAATCCATTTTTGAATTGGGTCTTTATATTTGCGGGTCTCATTTTTTTGTTTTTGTTTTTTACTTCTTTATATAATCTAGATAGTAGACCTTTGTCTGAGGAACAATGGTTAAAAATTTTTTCCCACATTGTAGGCTGTCTCTTAGCTCTGTTCGTGGTTTCTCTTGCAGTGCAGAAGCATTTTAATAAGATGAGATCCCAGTTGTTGATTCTTTGTGCTAGTTCCTGTGCTACTGAGGTTTTGTTCATAAAGTCCTCTCCTATGCCAATGTCTGCAAGAGTTCCACCTAACTTGTCGTCCAGCAAGTTTAGTGTTTCTGTTTTAATATTTAGATCTTTAATCCACTTCAATCTTAGTTTAGCACATGGTGATAGGTATGGTCTAGTTTTAATCTTTAGCAGGTTGAAATCCAGTTTTTCCAAGACCGTATACTAAATAGGCTATCTTTCCTCCAATGAGGGTAGTTGGCTCCTTTGTCAAAGATGAAGTGGCTGAGTATGTCTGGAGTTGTTTCTGCACCTTCTAATCTATTCCACTGATCCTTTGGTCTGTTTCTTTGCCAGTACCATGCTGTTTTTGCCACAGTGGCTTTGTAGTACAGTTTCAAGTTGGGAACTGTGATACCCCCTGCCATGTTTCTTTGCCTACAATTGCTTTTGCTATTCTAGGTGTCTTCTGGCTCCAGATGAACTTTTAGATTGTTTTCTCTACTTCTGTGAAATATGATGTTGGGATTTCAATTGGGATTGCATTGAATCTGTATAGCAGTTTGGGATGTATTGCCATTTTCACTATATTGGTTCTTCCTACCCAGGAACAAGGGATGTCTTTCCATTTTCTTTTGGCCATGTTGTGTTTGCTACCTATCTGTTGATTACTTCCTTTTGATTATCAAGTTGACTGGCAATATCACAGTGTTTCTGATAAAGTAACTTTTATTTTATTTTGTAATAGTCCCCAAGCACAAGAGAGGTGGTTCTGGCAATTCAGATATACCAAAGAGAACTAGCACAGTGATTTCTTGAAGTGGAAAGATGAAAGTTGTCTGTTTAATATGGAAAGAAAAAAGTCACATATGGATGTTGCTAAGACCTGTGATAAATTATCGTTGCTCATCTACTCTGCCTGATTTATAAATTAAACTTTATCATTCATATGTATGTTTGTATGGGGAAAAACATAAATTTGGTGCTGGCTGTAGTTTCAGGCATCCCCTGGGGTCTTGACACCCATCTTCTATGGATAAAGAGGACTGTTGTACTGACTGGCAGGTGCGTCAGTCAGTCTAGCAGCGCCACCCTCTTTTTACAGCCAAAGGAAGAACAAATTGGCTTTGGAGCTAAAGTCACAGTGTTGTTTTGTTTTATACTTGAGATCCTACAGGGCCTTCCCATCTTCGTTGATCTGCTCTTCGTCAGGAAAGCACTGCCTCGTGAGCTAGGATGACAGTCCAGAGTAGGAAGCACAGAGTTGCCCTGAGTGAAGGAGAGTGGATCCAAAGGAAAAGGACTTCTGGGAACTCAAACAGCAAAGTTCTTAAAACTGAAACTTCTCTTTAGAACAGCACAAAGGTCTTCTGCCCTCCCTCAAATGGAAAGTAAAAGAAATGTAACTCATTACTAAACATGAACCAGAGAAAGGAAAACTAATAAACAGCCAAAGAGATATCCTCCTGATTTCCCTGTGACAGATGTGTCTGACTAAATGGTAATGAGCAGTGAGTAAGTAACTCATCTACAAAACGCTGAAATTGTTTTCCCTGGGAAACTAAGTCTCTGTGCTAGAGAAAGAAAACTTGCATTTAGTTATCTGTAATCTCTCAGCAAGATTCTTCAGAGCCAAATTTCTAGTTTAGTTTATTCTTAGGAGGAAAGTTTTCCTTGTGATAGTTAGAGGGAATGGGTGGGGGTTGGGACAAGGGAACTAGCAACAGGATTTCTCCCAGGAAATGTCCTCTATTTTGGGAGTTCCACAGTATATCTGCAGTTATAAAATAGGGAACTTGAAACATTAGAGGTACTCCCATAAATATGCACTATTTTTTATGTTTCTATGTGACATTTAAAAATAAATGTCTGTTAAAGAAAAACATAGAAAACTCAGGTTGATCTTCTCTACTATTATCTAGAAAATAATCTATGATGAACAGCATGCTTTTACTAATTTTTTGAGATGCAAGAGAGAAAATGCAAAGCAAAATTGGCCTGAATTGCCCTAGATGGGGAAAAATCTGAGTCCTTTATAATTACAGATGTAAGAGGAAACAGTCATACAGTTTGCTTCATTCTTTCTCTGGAAAATGCTCACCTGTCTGTTTAAGGACAAAGCTATTTCTAGGCCAAATACCTCCTCTGTAAGGCACAGATTTTCAGAAGAGTAGAACTTCCCAGCCTCCTCAGAAACACATTTACATGCCATATGATGGCTAATGGCTGGTGAAGCACTGTGTCCACTCACCCACTAGTTTCCACCCTCAGGTAACCCTGTGTTTCTCAGGAGTGCAGCCACATGACTGCCAGTAACACAAAGAGCTGACCCCCCCCCCCTTTCTGGTGTTCAAACTACAGCTCGGTCATAGTTTCTGTTTATTTTTGGCTGCGATGCCCGTGACTGTCAGAAGACAACTTGGAAAACCCTTTCTGTATGTCTCTAGTCTCTAGTGTTGTGGTGTGATGCTTTACGAGCAAGAAGTGGGAACAAAAAAACCCACACCACTAAATTCACTACCTAGGCCAGCTATGAACCTCAAAGTCTAGCTGTGACCATTCAGACAGACATTATTCAGCAAAGAGTTAAAATTAAAACTCCTATTCTGAGTCACTGAAAAATCCTAATGGATCTAACTGTGTAATTTTAAGTGCCTGAACACTAAATCACTATTCTTATTATGACTTTTAAAAAAGAATACGATCTCATTTTAAGTGTAAAGATCTACTTAGAAATGAAGACTATTTATGGATTTTGCTCACAGGATCCATGTGTACTTCCCGTTGTAAAATAATACCGTGATTTGAAAGCTCCTTAAGATGCAGGGTGAAAACATAACAAATAAACGCTCTTGATTTGGTGGTAAAGACCATGTCTGTTCACTCTGATCCCTCGCCCTTGAAACTACCTGGGAACTGTGAGTGAATAGCTACTGCGTATGTATAAGTGTTGTCCTGGAAAGTTAAGGATTCAAGACAGAGTATATTTTGCTTGGGTACTTTTCAGATGTGCAGATGTGCAATTTAAGCTCAGATCTTGAGATATTTGTTAATTTCTCATTGATTGAACATCTGCTGTCTGCCAGGTCTGTTACAGACCTTGAAATTAGAAAATCAAAGAGGAAAACCCTACATGCCCTTAGGGAGCTTATAGTTTTATAAGTGGCTCACAGAGGCATACCAATCATTTTATTATAGGATTTAAAAGTTATCTGAGAGATACAAGCTGGTACCCATGGAGCCCTTAACTTGAGAAGCCAGCAGGCAAAGACTCTGGCATAAAGTAAGTATGTAGAAAGATGTTGAGAAAGGAAAGCATATTTTTGGCTGAGGGAAGTAACAGAAGCACTGAAGAGAGCTTAGAAGGACAAAGAGTTGAAAATACTGTAGTTTAGCTAGATGAGTCAACACAACAATACAAGATGAGACTTGTGAAATAGACAAGGACTGGATCATGCTAAGACATTTGGGTTTTATCCCTAGGGCCTTGGACAGCCATTCTAAAGGCAGGATTCCAAGGAAGGGACATGATCAAATCGACAGTCCAGAAAATTCTTTATAGAAGCCCTAGGAAGGATAAATTGGAGGGGGATAATCTATCTTAGATAAGATAGTTAAGAGGAAATTTTAGTTACAAGAACTATGAAAAGGAAGGATGTATGTGACTATGTGTACAAATATAGAATGTGAACATGCTGTGTGCAAGATATGATATTGTGCAAAAGATTGCACAAATTATGTTCATACACTTTCTTTTTCTTTTTCTTTCTTTTTTTTGGGGGGGGGGACATACTTCTGAAACCAGCTTCTGAGCCCAGCCTTAGCATGAAGGCCTACACAGAGCTTGATAATTAATTCCCATTTTACAAATTTCCATAAAACTGGGCTTGGAGAAAAGAGGCTAAGGAGGGTCTTCTTTTACCTTCTTTTACCTTCACATGACCTGGCTTATGAGCCAAGTAGATAAACAGAGGTGAGTAAAGTCCATATTAATGGTTACTCTTCCATTCGTATTTTATTTTTACCATTTTCCTTGGAACTGTGCCAACTCAGTGACTAAATAGCACATAAACAGTAGTGGCTGCATAGACATGCCATGAGTCATACAGGGATTAATTTGATTTAACCAGGATTTAAAGAATACTGATGCAACTCTAAAAGTATTTTAGGCATGGCAGGACTTTGGGAGATTCCCTTCTTTATTAATGATTTAGTAAGGTTAGTAAACCAGTCAGGGAAAGCAATAAGATACTAATGCAAGTATTGACTGACATTTTACGATTACCAGATTCCAGAAGAAGAAATGTACTTCTATATAAAAATCAGTCAACTATGTCACAATTACAGTTATAATTATCATTACGATTAATAATGACTGAATAGACAAAGTACAGTTACTCTAAGTACTTTATCTGCATTGAGCCCTATGCAGTGAGTGTATGTAAGGAATATGTATTTCCTTATTTAAGGCTTCATTCACCTCAAGGTAAGCAGCCTCTAAGATTAGGGTCATATTCTTCCCCAGAAATTCTGACATCAAATACTAGACCTTTTCCTTTATCCTGTTAATTCTACTATACTATCTCTTCTATAGGGATCCATTTTCTTCTTTTAGGCCATCTGACTGTTGAATAGCTGGACCAAGATTCATGCTCTGGTCTGCCTGCCTCCAAGCATCACATTACAGTGTCTTGCACTTAAAAATGTGTTGTCACAGTGCTACTCAAAGAACTCAGTCCATAAATTATTACTGATCCCCACGGAGACAAAAGAATTTACCCCAGAATATAAATGAACACACTGCTTCCTCTATGGGAAAGTCATGCTATTTGGAAAGAACAGTATCAGCTCACTAATATAGTTGACTTGCATTCTGGTCAACTTCTAATTATCTTGTTGGGGACCAGTGGCAAAGAGTTGCTGACAAGAGGCACAGGTTCATCCACATGTGATAAGCCATGAACCAGATCACTGTGTGGCTGCAATCCACCCGCCTAGACAATCTCAAAGAAGCAATAAACAGCACATTTCAAAAACCCGTAAGTGTACCATAGTTAACAAATATTTTACTCAACAATATGCAAGTTTTCAAAGATGTATTTGAAATTTTTGAATTATATAATAAATCTTCAAAAATTTTTCATCAAATATTGTTTCAAATGAAGTTTTTATTGAGAATTCTGCAGTAGATAGATGTCTATAATTCTATTCTGACTTTGAAAATATACTTTTAAGTTATTATAACTGTATTATTCAATGATTAGGCCATGGTACTTTGAGTTCATGCTATTTTTATTTCATATTCCCTTGAAAGGAATGAAAAAGAGTGCACCCTAGAAGTTATATAGAAAAATATACAGATTTCATTAAAATAATCAAAATGATAAAGACTTGAATGAAAAATTACTGAATTCTTCATGATTACCATCTTTAATAAGGCTTTTTTGGCCTGGGGTTCGGGGGGTACTGGGAATCGAACTAAGGGCCTTGTGTTTGCCAGGCATGCGCTGTGCTGCTGAGCTACATCCTCATCCCAATAAGGCTTTCATGAGTCCTTATAGAACCATTTTGAGAAGTAGGATTCCAAAATATAATCTAGTTCTGAGGTTAATGATGTCTTTGCTTGATACAGTGATATTTACCAATAATGTATGGGGAGGATCTAGTTCCATCATTCCTAGATATTTTATTCTCTCTTTCTTCCTTTTTAGGGACATTTGTCTGTCCAGGGCAAAGGGCAGCACTTTATAAATTCTAAAAACCAGGAAAAGCATTAACATTAACATTTAATGTTTACCTAGGAGCAATTTCAAGCTATCAAAGATAATAGTTTTTCATTTTGTTTATACACTTCGCAGTAAATTGATATTTCTCGTATAATTTTAATGGTGCTCACTGGTCTTAGAATATAATTTTACTATTTGGAATGATACAAAGATTGACAATTGCTTTAGTTTTGCCTATTGCTGATTGGTCAGGAGTGCATCATAAATCTGCTTAATGAAGCAAGAATTATTTATACATGGTTAGGCTTTTTCACCTCTATATGTTTACCAACTACCAATTACGCAAAGAAGTCTTAACCTTGTCTTGAAAGGTGCAGACTGAAGAGCAATGCCATCTTTATAACAAAATAAGAAAATAATAATAAATACACCGTGTATCATTATCTTCGAAATAGTTACTCAGAGAACAAGACATAGTCCAAAAAACATTTTTACAAAGACAAACAGGCATATAAAAACACAAAACTTTCTTTTCAACAAACTAAGATAAACTAGTAGTATAAATGAAGCAAATTAGCATATATATAAAATATATTTGAAACAACAAAACAGGCAACTTCGGGGAAGTATTTGAACTTTTCCCTACTTCCTTCCTATTTCTCTCCTTTGCTGCTCTTTACTTGTGCTTTGATTGTTTTTAGAAATTAAGGAACAAAGGTAGTCAATGTCACTCTTTTTTCCTTCCTAACAATCAGTAAGTGATTGCATTGACCCAGGAGGCAAAATAAGTTTACCATATTATGTGAATTTAACAAAATTTTTATGTGCCCATGTAGCTGCGTCCTTCCAGTGATTTCTGAAATAAGGAGAACTCTTTTTTACACATTCTGAAAAAAAACATTACTCTTGAAAACAGAAGATTGTAAACGTTGGAATGAGGATGTGGCTCAGTGACAGAGCTCTTGCCTTGCACGCACAAGGCCCTGGGTTGGATCCCCAGCACCACCAAAATAAAAAAAAAATTTAAAAAGATTGTAAATATTGAAATAATACTTTTGAAAGTAGTACATTATTTTCAATTTCTCTTTCAGGCAATATTGAAGTTTACTGGAAAAATATATTTTTGTTGCCATTTGGCACCTGGAGTTCTCATAAAGTCTCATCATTAGTAGTATTACTTTAGGATACCTTGTTTCTTTATGCAGATAGTGATACACTTTGGTTAGTTTACTAACAATCATTCCTTACATTTGTATAGACTTTTTCAATTCCAGAGCAAGTTATATTTGATATCACGTTAAATTCTTGGAGTCACCCTGTGGGATGACTGCAGGACTGTTATTCTCATTTTATCATTTAGGAAACTGAAGCTCAGGGGACTAAAGTACGCTGATGCATGGACACAAAGCTGTCTGTTTTTGTTCAAATCCCAGCTCCACAACTTGCCAAATGAGTGCAATTGGGAACAAGTTACAAAACTTCTTTTATCTGTTTCCTAATCAGTAAAATTAAGGTAATAATAACACCTGTCTTACTGGGTTATGAAAACTCATTTTACTGTTTTTGAGATGCTTACCACGGTACTGTACCTGGTGTATAGTGAATGCTACATGAATGTGAAAAGTTGGATTTCTGACTGCATGTATATAGCCCTTTCATTACAGAAGCATTGCAAATATATCTTGTTTCACTACTCCTTGTGCTGGTTAAGAAATAGGGTATTGGACTGGAGGAAAAAGGACTATTCTAGAGGCATGTTCTTACATTATAACTTAGACATTTTCTCAAATTAAAAATAATCTAATAATAATGTTCATGGAAATCATTTACTTAGTAAGCCTTCCTGTGTGCAAAGCTGAGTGCCAGGTGAATAATACATGCTTTAGATTATTAAGTTCTGATAGCAGACAAATTTATCCACATTTTCAAATGAGTAAGTGGGGGCATCAAGAGGTCAGAGGGCTAAGTTGTGCAGCTGGGCAGAGGAGAATGATATGCATCAAAGGAGAGTGGCACATCTGACTTAATATTGGTATCTACAGAATGAAACAGGAATGTACTTAATCATATCAAGTGATCTGATACTCAGCCCTTTATTTTCACCAGGGACAGTGGGCTTGGCAGTCACAGAACACTGCAAAGCTGAAATTAAAGCTAAAGCAGGAGGAACTTTAATCTAAGCAACAGATGACTGTTTTTCACTAGATAAGATAGGTTCAAATGAACTGAAAATTTAAAGTAAAGAGAAAGTTAAGTGAACAGATCCTCTAAGCTATCCACATTCTTACATAAAGCTTTATTCTTCCCAACTCAGAATTACTCTTCTAAGGATTCTATTTAGTTTACTATTTAAATTATGTTAATATTTGTTATTTATATGTCAAATTACATACAGACATCCTGTGCCCTAATCCAAAGATAAAATAAATAAATTTGTAAGAATACTTGTATAAAACTTTGTAAAACATGGTGACCATATTTTCAGTGGCTTAGAATACTTACAATCCTTGGAGAGTTTCACTTCATTTTGTCATTCTAAGTATAATAAAAGTGCAGCATGACCACCTCAGAGGACAAGCCTGAATGGCAGCCCCAAAACATGATTATCAAGAGCAAAAAAAAAAAAAAGAAAAGAAAAGGAAAAGGAAGTGGGAATTCAGTTTTTAACAAGTTTAATCCGAAAGCTGTTCCATATTGTTACTGCTCTGGTTTCAGAGCAAACTTTTTGGTCTCATCTCATTTTGATGCTGTACAACACTGATCATGTGAGGGAACCCTTGGAATGCATCTGAGACATCTCTGAACAGGTACCAAACCCAAGTGAGTCAGAACCCTGCTTTTACATATATATACATATGTGTGTGTATATACATATATGTAGTTTATATTAACTGATGAAATGGAATTCCAAAAAGAATTTTTGCCAGTTTACAATTTCTGGGTGTCCTCAAAGGCCAGACCTTTCATAATAACCTTCATGAGGAAATACAAGAAGAGGAACAGTAGGTGCAAACTGTAATATTAATGAGTTTTTGTGACACCTTGGTGCTTCTAAGCCTCCTGGGGCAGATGAAGCCTCCTGCAGCTTGGCAAGAATTGTCTCTTTCCTGTTCTGCTTTCAAGTCATACCACATCCCAGCTCAAGGAGGGCAAAAGGATAGAGAAAGGGCTGAATCTCCATCTGTTCCTCTCCGATATTCTGATATAGCTCTTACTGTTTGTTGGAGATCAAGGTATAGAGATTCTGTTATTTATTAATATCCAATTTCATTTCTCAAGATCTACTAATGTTCTAAGTTACTATTTTGAAGAAATAAATCACTAGTAGGTATATCTTAAGAATCTTTACTTGATAGACAGGTTATCATTTTAAATTGCTGATGAGCCATTGCACTTTAAGCATGAACATTGAGTTATTAGTAAATTCAACATAATCAAGATTAATGATGATGGAGAGAAAGTATGATTAAAAAGCATTTGGGAATATTTCCTCCCAAAATCATGTTAGATAAATATGGTCACAGATGAAGAACGCCACACACAAACATATGCCCATTTGCTATATCAACGAGCTATTTAGTGTAATTTTTAAGCTGATCACCAAACTTGCACAAGATTTAAGGTTCTACCTGATCTCTTCTGATATGTGTGGGAAGATAGCTAATACATTCATAATTATATTAGAGGCTAGAAGACACACAAAATGAAAATATAAATTTTTCTATATGGGATATTATCATGTCTAGATAATTTTTCCTTCTTATTTCTTGTTGTTAATCATCAGAATAGTTTCCCTATTTATATACTACACCATTTGATAATTAATGTACATTTGATACATTTTACAGATATTTTAAGAAATTTTCTTGAAACCAAAAGCAAATCATTCAATCAGATACTAAAACTAAAAACTGGCACTTTCTTTGTCTCAACCCACATTCTTTCTTTTCTCTCTTGGTTGCTTGCAAAGAAATTTTGCTAAAGAAAACATGTAATGATAAAGAGGCTGATTTTTAAAGAAGCAAATTAGAACCCTGACCATCCTTGGAGATTGTTACCCTCAAAGTATTTTCTACTCCTATTTTTCCTCTTTGTTTACAGTGTTTTTCATTTTATTGAACTGATGAAGTCTGCAAAATTAAAAATTGTCCTTTAGGATAAGTGTACCCAGAGAGGCTTTTACATTTGTTTTATTTCTAGGTCAGTAGGACTGAATTACTACCCTAGGCAAATGGTTCCATGACTGAGTCTTGTTAATGAATAGTGTTCCTCTGCCTGTGTGTTCCTATGCCTCTGTCTCCTTTGGGTTTCACCAAGGAAGAGCTGATAGATGTCAGGATCAGGGTCTAGTATGTCACCTAAGCCTTCACCTGTGAATATGTCTTGGCACTTTATTTTAGCAGGGCCTTAGCCATGCACCTTTCCTTTTGTACCTGTCTCCTGGCTTCACATTACTTTCAAAGACACCATGATCCTTTATATCTTTGATATCTATTTCCTCTGTTGAGTGATTTTTCTCTTGTAGCATTAATTATCATTTACAGTCATATACTATCTTGTGATTGCTGAGTTCCTGTTCACTTGATTTTTCTCACCAGATAAGTTCCATGATCCAGGGACTTTATCTGCATTTCAGATCTTTGTAAAATCAGTGTCTTCCATCAGCCAGGCACATAGTAGGCTTTCTGTGAATAGATGAAAGCATGTATGGTATTCTTTATCACAAAAGAGTGCCAGTGTACCACAATTTCCACTTATATGCAACAGTTAATTAAATAATTTTCATTTATGTTGGTTATTTTTCAGGATAAGTCTCCCAAATAAATTTCAGAAGATTTTCTTAACCTTATTAATGAATTAAGGTAAATTTATCTCTATCCACATCTATAATTTGTAATTGCCATGGAAAGTAAATGGCCACAGAAAAGAGCTTAAAATGGAGAATGTTGTTAATGTTAATTCTATGAATTGTACTTTATTTTATTTTTTATGTTCTCATGGTTACATGTTTTTTCTTTCTTTCAAAAGTTTTTTATTAGTATATACATTTTTGTTGCACATAACATTTACATTCATTGTGGAGAGTCGGTACAGGTACCTAATACATCTTATTTTTATGTCCCCTTCTCCTTCCCCTTTCTTCCTCACCCCTCCCTCCATCTCTTTGGATTCTGTTTTAGGGTGCAACATGCCCCTTATCATAGAATCTGAAGGTCCATAGATGATTTGTATATGCTTAATATCTCTAAAACACTAAAGATTGGGCAGTGAACCAGATATGGTCAAAAATCTCCTATTGCATAATCACAAATCATTCCCTAAGCAAAATTTCATCTCACCATTAGCTCATATGTCAACAATGTAGAAAAAAGGACTACCACTTATGGAAAAAGTGAAGAATTTTGAAAATTTCTTGCAATATATGGAATATGTTGAATATAGTTTTCGCTAGGAATTGAGATTAGAGATAATAAAATGATAGAAAATTTCTAAAATACTTAAATTTCAAATATCATAGCAAAAGATGTTCTAGAGTAGCAGTCCTTTACTGGGTGTTATACTTCAGGATATATCATAAGTGACTGGATGGCTTTCAGGGTTTTTGTTTGTTTTTGTTTTGCCTTGTTTTGTCTTTCCCAAATGCAGCCTTGCATGGTCACACATCACTGTGGAATCACAAAAGAGTACCCTACTCAGTGATGTACTTACAGTGATAGGCTTTCTGGATTTATTAAACAAATGGTCAAAACCACTCAACTATTGTGTTGAGAATAAATCATAAAGCTATTAATTGTTAATTGCATATGTGCCTCATTTTTTCACTTCTTGAGGTTCTAGAATGTGTAGACATTATTTTGTAGGGATAGATAAAAACATGTTTTATACATAATGTAATTGGTCAATTAATGTTTTATATAAAGCTCATTGTTATTTTGTAAAGATGCTTAAGAAGCAAATATTGTTAAGGGACAGGAGGAATTCATTTCAATTAATTCATTTCAGGTGTAATTAAAGAATCATTATCTCCTTTACACCAGGAATTTCTTTTGGTTATTGTTTTGACCTCCAATTTTTACTTCTTAATAAAGCTGAATTTTGCAAAGCATCAGTTAAAATAAGAGAAGATAATACATTCAATCAACTATCTTACATTTACTAAATTTTAATGATGAAAGAATTGCTCTTCATAATTTTTACTGTATAAATTGGCCTTTAAATTGGTATCATTAATTAGGTATAGAAAAATAGATGTGGCAATTAAAACTTTTGCATGGAAGATTAAAAGTATGTTAAGAAGATAGATATACTCAAATAAAATTGGAATATGATGATGAAACTGTGGTTCACTACTTGCAGGGCTTTATAATTGTCCTATTTTACATGTAACTTGTCTACAAAAGGATCACAGTATTTATCTCTATTTTAATTAGAAAAGTAGCTTCTGTCTTCTATAAAATGTCTCTTAATATGCCCTAAAATTTCATTTCTTTAGTAATGTTTGATGCCTCAAAACATATTAAGTACCAAGCTTAAAGAAAATCCAAGGTATTTTAATCTTGGTTATGCTCATCACAATTCCCAGGCTGCCTGGCTTTCCTGCCCAGGTTTTCTGACAGTCCCCAGCACTGCCGCCCGGTCACTTTCATCTCATCACCAATCATCTGCCTGAGATTCTGAAGCTTTTTTTTCTAAGAGCACTTGCTTTTCTGTTGCTCCATTTTGACCTGGAGGAACACATTCAAAGTACTTGACCTGGTTTTGTCACTCCCAAATTCTCTTGTGCTCCCTGACTCAAATACTCCACAACTGCTTTGCAGATAAGTTACCTCTGGGTGGGACCACACCTAAGCCATTTTTTATGTGACTCTAAAAATCTATAAAACTTCATCAGGACTCATAATAGTCATAAATTCTGCCAGAGGGACAGACTCATATATTGGATGACTCCAAATTACGGATACATGTTTTTTTTCTGTACAGGTTTTGTTTGTTAGTGTGTACTTATTAGACACATTATGGAGCCTTTTGTTTTTATTTACTTCTTTCATTCTTTCTTTCTTCCTTTCTCTTTCTTTCTTTCTTGCTTGCTTTCCTTTCTTTTTCTTTCTTTTATCTTTCCAAGGTTTAAAAACTATTTGTATTTAAGGACGCCTATGGAGAATAGTCAAACAATATTTGAGATAGATGTATCAGGACAAGTCAGTGGTACAATTTATTTTCTAAGATCTTCAAGGAGCAAGAACTCGTCAGCAAATGCCATTCTTTCCATTAACGATTTTGAGGTAAAGATCACCCTTAAAGTTTCTTAATTACATCCTACAATATAGCTAGATTCAATCTTGCTATTTGATTAATATAATTACAGTATAATTAGAATAGGTATATCAATATTCCTGCTGTGACAGTTAGAGAAGGAAGCTGGCTATATTACAAATACAATATTTTGATTGTAACCGTCCTATGGAAGCAGCAGATAGTAGATGATAAAACAGATGGAAGAGAATCATTGCAAGGTGAGCTGCTGATTGTGCCAATTAACCTTAACTATCAACCTGATGGATTAAGGGACTCCTGGCGAGGTGACAGGATTATGGGGTGCTCTGCTCGTTGGTGGATTACCACAGTGATGTCCATCACTGAATGTGCTGTTAGGAGGTGGGGTGTGGGGGCCTGTATCTGGAGAGTCTGTTTCCTTCTGGCACTCTTTCACTATCCTCTGCCTCCTGGCAACCATGAATTGAGCAGTTTTGCTTCCACACCCTTTTCTGTTTCAATGTTTCCCTAGCCAAGATTGAAGCTTCTGAAACTATGAGCTAAATTAAAACTCCTCCTTTATTTGTATCAGGTATTTTGCCCCAGTAACAGGAAAGGTGACCAATACCATAATCAAAAGTGTTTGCTTACCAGAAGGTTTTGTCTATTTTGGGCTCAGGCTAATGATCTCATATGGCCCAGCCAGAGGACCTGCAGGGAAAAGAAGCACTAGCAAATCTTTTAGTCTTGGGAATAGAAAAAAAAATTAGAAACTTGAGAGGACTTCTAGTTTTCTCAATGGGGTATTTCTTGAATTCTGAGGCTATGCAAAAAACATGGGAACCCAAGGAGAAACTTCCAAAGGGCAAAGTAAAACTCACATGGGTTGGTAGTGCTTAGGAAATGTATAGTCAGCCTTCTTGAGATAGCAAACAAATATTAAATCCATGTGGAGATGGAGCTAAACAAACAAACAAAAAAATCTCTGGAGGTCATAAGTAAGGCTCTATAGTCTCGCAGGGCAGAGAAGACAAAACCCACAAGATTTTCACTCAGGAAAGTCATCCTCTAAGAACAGAGGAAGATTAGAAGTGGATGAAGCCTACAGCCACAACCCAGCTTGGATCCAACTCAGTCCCTTATTGGACTGGATATGTATCTTCACCTGAATACCTATCAGAAGAAAGGAGAATGTTTTCTGGTAGAAGATAACATTATCTAGCAAATCATTATTGTTTTATATACAGTATGAAAACTAAAATCAGCAGATATAACTAGAGCCAAAAGCACATGCCCTTTAATAAAAAGGGAGAAAAAGACACTAGAAGTAGAGAAAGAAATAATATAGCTATTGGAGTTAGCCAAGAAGGACTTTTAAAATTTGATTTAATAAGTTCAAGAAGAAAAGAAGGGACATAAGAGAGTAACAGATGAAAACAAAATGCAAAGATATAGCATCTGAACTAATAACTTGGTCATTATGGTTAGCAGCAGATTAGACATTAAAAAGCACAGAATCGGTGAATTTAAAAATCAATAGGAAAAGAAATAAAACAGAAAAATAATAGAAAAAATGTTAGCGAACATAAGATACATGTAGAATCTAATCAAAAGTTCAAACATGCCTATAATTAAATACTAGATTGAGAAGAAATAATTTTCCAAAATATTAAAAATACGTATTGTTGGGCCAGGGATTTAGCTCAGTGGTTCTAGCGCCTGCCTCGCAAGTGCAAGGTCCTGAGTTCAATCCCCAGTACCAAAAATAAAAAATAAATAAAATTTAAAAAATAAAAATACATATCGTCTTCAATGAAACAAAAAATATGACTCCAATCAGAATAATGGAAACCAGAATAGATCTTCCAGTGCTAAATTAACTGGAAGCACAGAATTCCATGACCAGAAAAAAATACCTTTTAAATTGAAGAGGAAAAAAAGCATCTTCAGACCAACAAAAACAGGATTCATTAAAAGGAATTCATCAGGTAGAAGAAAAAATTATTCTGAGATGGAACCATCAAAAATCCCAGAATAAATAAAGAATGAATAAATATATCACTAAACAAATGTATGTTGAATTTTAAAAATAGGTCTAAAATCTTGTAGAGTATAAAATATTTTGAATTAAAATACAATACAACAATAATATAAAAGGCAGAAGGGAGATAAGTGGTATGAAGCAATTTCTACCAATATTAGGTAAGTACCAACAACAATAATTTTTGTTATACTAGCTATAATATAAATATTTGTTTACTTGTCTATATTTCTTGCCAAATGGGAATACCTTTTCACCCTTTTCTATTTCTTTTTGTCCTACCACCTCTAACACCAGTTACTCTAATGCTTGTTGTAATAAGAATAGCATATGATTTTGAGAATTTGATATAAAATGATGTTCACATAACAATGCAATTCAAATTAACTTGTAAAATAAGATTATGGAGGGATATAAAATGTTTCATTGGAATACCTCAAATATTTTTGGAGCTTTATTTTATCTCAGTGTTTGAAAAATAGACATGTCATGATTTCCACCTGTGAGGGAAATTAGAGTCTGTTGAGATTTCATGTATTTTAACCAAATAGAGCAGAACTCAGAGATTTGAAATAAAGATATTATTTTACCTTGGGAACATTTGCAAACCTGTTTCCAGTTGACACTTTACATGCGATTCATGGAGGGGCATTATATATATTCAGTCAAAATGCAATTTGATGGCAGTTGGAGTTGAGGTAGTAAATACACATGACTGCAGGTTGAGGGAAAAGAATCAGACATAGGACTCTTCTCACAGGTCAGCTCATGATTCACAGTTTAGGAAATCCTCCAGGTAAGATTCATTTCTCAAAAGGATTTGTAGTTATTCTTACCTCCCAGCTAAGGGAGTTATTTTTCCAACTGATCATAGTATTCAATACTGAGAGGTAAGGTTTCCCTAATAGTACTCCTCCAGTCCAGATCGCATAAAATATATTCAAATAAATTTATCAAGTACTTATTGATCACTATCCTGGATACTCTACTGTTTTGTTTTATAAGCAGAAAAAAACCCATGCATGAAGAAGAAAGCAATGTATGAGAGAAAGACAATCACAGCACTCTGTCTTGACTGAAAGAAAACAGGTATAGCCAGACATAAATACAAATGAGAAATCTCAGGCTAAATTGCAGAAGTGATCCATAATAGAATGAAACATTTTAGACACTGGTGAACAACAAGAATATTAGATAACCTTGAGAAAAAATAAGAATTTTGAAAAATTATTTAGTTGACATGCTGGACATAGTTTAGGCAAAGAAGAGTATATTATGAAGAAAACAGTAGAAATATTTACTATTCAGAAGCCTACTGTAGTCTAATTTAAGGCAGTATAGCATCATGGCTAAAACCATTAACTGCTGGATTTAGGTATTTGAAACTATGTGACTCTAATTAATGTATTCATCTTCTGCAAGCCTCAGTTAAATCACCTGTTAAATATGATTAATAATGACAGTTTTTTCTTTGAGACAGAGAGTCTCACTATGCAGTTCAGGCTGGCCTTGAGCTCACTATGTAGCCCAAGCTGGCCTCAAACTTGTGGTGATCCTCTTGCCTTAGCCTCCCAAGTGCTGGGATTACAGGCATGTGCCACCACAGCTGGCTCTGGTATTAACAATGATACCTAATTCATGTTGTAAGGAATGATGCATGACTATCACTGAAGTCTGTCAAAAAGCAGCTGACACATAGTAACTGCAGTATATTCATAAAATATAATTTGGCAGTTGTGAGAAAGAAGGGTTGACGGCCTACAAGGGTGTAGGCTTGGGGACAATATACTAATTTGATGAGTAAGATAAGATTCCTCTCTAGGGTGGAGTAGCACTAGGACTTGAAGAAAAAGATGTAGTCAAAGGTGAATTCCAAAGTTTACAAGGGAAAGTGACTGCAATGATACAAATGATAGCTTGGAGGGAAAAGCTTGTCCCCTGCAGCAGAACATGGTAAATTCCTTTGCTCTGTGTTTGTTTGAGACATCACAATACATCCCCACAGAGAAGCAGTTAGATATGAGCTTCTGGAGCCCAGGAGAAGAAAGAAAATTTGGTGCCTGTCTGCAGAAAGATTTAGACTATGGTTCCAAATGTGACTTGGGGAGCACGTTGGTATACAGAGAGATCAGAGGACCAGGAGATGCTCAGTGAAACCACTCCAGAGGGACTACTCCAGGTGGACCAAGAAAAGGCCCTTGTGAGAATCGGAGAGGGTAAACCTTCTCTAGCTCTTGAAAATTGCATAATTTGTGCAAACTATCTCACTGAATCTTAATGAAGTACAAGGTAGTCATATCACTAGGAGGAGAAATGTCTTATTCAAATAAAACTGAGGGGATGCATGTGGAATGTTCACATTTCCCCCACTTTCTCCTTTTTAATAGGAGTCCAGATCTTCTTTTTTTTCCTTTCTCATTACCCTTTTTGGATGAAACTATTGTGTATAATAAAAAGTCCATAGTAGCCTTTGGTCATGTCTTTCATACCATATCACTAGTAAATTAAGGTCATTTAATAGCAGGTGATTTCTGTCCTTCAGCTTTCAGGAAAAAGGAATATTTGGGTAAAAATTATACTGGTAAGCACTTGCATGTTCTCAAAATTCTTTTGTGTCCCATAGAGGTAGAGAGAGTAAGTCTTTCTGAGTGTCTATTCAGGAAGTGCTACGGGCAGTAAAGAGCACCATCTGGATTTGTGAACTTTTCTAAGCTAGATCCTATACCAGTAATAGGCTTACTTACATAACAGAGATAGTCTTTAGTAATAGTGTTTGATGGCCTTAATTTGATGAATAAGTATCTTGAGAAAGCCAACCTATGTTGGGTAATCAAGCCTTTAAATTTACATATGCCTCTTTTTGCTATGGTCTTTGGATTTTTTTAAAAATTAGTTTTATTAGACATGTTCGGAGTTCACAATGATTACATGCATCATGGGGAGCTGGTACATGTACATAATACAACATAATCTTTTATGTTTTCTTCTCCCTGGCCCTTACCACTCCCTTTAGCTCTTGGTCCCCTTCCCAACTGCAAAAGATCTATCTCCCTGTTTCCTATTATCTATCTTTCATTTAGCTCTTTATTCATGCTTTGAACTTTTCATATAAGAGCAACCATGTGATAGTTAAGCATGTGTGTCTAATTATTTCATTTAACATTATATTCTCAAAGACACATCCATTTTCTTACAGATGACCAAAACTTATCTTTTATATGTAGCAGAGTAGTGCTCCATTGTTTATATACACCACATTTTTCTTTATCCATTCATCTGTTGTTGGATATGTAGGCCACTTCCAAGATTTACCTATTATGAGCTGTGCTGTAATAAACATTGATATACAAGTATCATTGTAATATGATGTCTATTAACTCTAGAACAATTGTTCCTAGAATAGGAACACCTGGGTTGAATGAAATTTCTATCTATAGTTTTTTTAGGAATCTCCATATTGATTTTCATAGTGGTTATACTAGTTTACATGCTCACCAACAATTTAGAGGGGTTCTTTTTTTCCTGCAGCCTTGCCAGCATTTGTTATTTTTTGAATTCTTCATGATAACCATTCTTTCTGGAATAAGACTGAATCTTAGTGTTGTTTTAATTTGCATTTCTTTATTGGCCAGCAATGTTGAACATTTTTTTCTTGTATTTATTGGCCATTTCTACTTCTTTTTTTTTTTTCATTAAGTTTATTAGTACATTTTAGGTATACAATATGATGACATTCATTGTTAGGAATTTGTACCCTTACATGGTATATCTTGGTTCTTATATTTTTCCCCATTCCCCTGGTCTTCCTTCAACCCCTCCACACCTCCCTATTTACAAAGATTTTGTTTCCGTTTTTTCCTTTTCTTATATTTATTCCTTTCCCTTCTTTCCTTTCCCCTACCCCTCCCACTTCCTCTTCCCCTTTGGACCTTTTCTTTCTATTTCTCCAATTAATGGGCAATTGGGTTATTTCCAAGTTTTGGCTATTACAAACTATGCCGCTATAAACATAGGTGCACATATATCACTGTGGTATGATCCTTTTAATTCTTTTGGGAAGATACCTAGCAGAGGAATAGCTGGGAAAAAAATTTTACCAGCTGTCCCTGAGACAAAGCTCTACTCTTTAGAATATATAAGGAACTTAAAAAAATCAGCCCCCCCCCGCCAAATTTAAAGACCCAATCCAAAAATGGACATCTGAAATGAACAGACATTTCTCAGACAAAGAAGTAGAAATAGCAAATAAATATATGAAAAAATGTTCAACATCACTGGTCATTTGAGAGATGCAAATGAAAACAACGCTGAGATTCTACTCCTTTTGAGAAGTGTATATGCATTTAAATTGCCTATTTTTTCAATTGGGTCTTTTATTTTAGGTGGTCTAATTTTTTTGAGTTCTTTATATATTCTAGATATTAGTCTTCTGTAGAATAGCTGGTAAATATTTTTTCTCATTCTGTAGATTATCTCTTAACTCTGTTAGTTGTCCTTTTGGGTTATAATACTGCTAGGATTCACTTTCCATCTTATTTTATTATAGTTTTTTTTTTTAAACACAGGTTCTCTCACTATATGTTTCACACTGGTTTTGAACTCAGTGTGTGGCCTAGGCTGGCCCTGAACTCACAGTGAGCCTCTTGCCTCACCCTCTAGAGTGCTGGGATTACAAGCTTGGACCATCACACCCAGTTCATTTTCCATTTTCATCCCTTTTTCATAGGCCTCTACACATGTGAGTTCACATCTCTTAACTCAGGGATGTGATTTTCCATTGTGTCAGGTTTTGTGACATGAATGTGCAATTCATTCTGTTCACAATTGTGATTGCTTTTTCCTCTTCAAGCAAAAAAAAAAAAAAAAAAAAATGAAGCACCACTGTTACTGACGCTGATGCATAAATCACTGACATATGAGGAGGGAGTGACAAAGGCAAGGGTACTGCCCAGACGAGAGCTGTATTACAGACATTGTTTAGATTTGCCAGTAATTTGTGAAAATGACAAGCAGAATGCTAGGTTTTCTAGTGTTATTTTTAAATCCTTTTCAGATGATGCACACACTTATTACCCACACTCACACCTTGCTAAGCCTTGCAATAGTCTCTTGGAAGTATCTACATTACTTGGCTTCATTATTAAAAAACCCCTCTGAGGCGCCAATCATTTCCCCAAGTAACCATGATCTTTAAGAAAAGTCCAACTTTAGGATCAGAAAACCACCTGAAATCAATTAGTAAAATCTCTAAGATGTCAATTTCACAGGCAGGCTGGGGAATAAAGGGAGACATTGCTGATCTGTTTTTTCTATGAATAAAAGTAAAGGGAAAAATTGTAAACTGGGAAGTTAGATCGTAAACAGTTATAGTGCCCCACTGATATATTTTGAAAGAATATCTTCTAACAAAGATATCACTCCAGGACATTCTTGAGCAAGCAGACAAAGGACTGGTTACTCAAAAATCAATTATCCAGCAATCCTTCCTATCTGTAAAATAGTAAAACATATAAAAAGTCATGAGTAACCAAAATTAGAATCAAAGCATCCAGGCATAAATCTGTGTCAGTCTTTGAGGCTGTTCACAAATCTTTTGATGCTCTCACTTCGCAGGCTGTAGTGGCATTGCAATAACCACCCTCTTTGATTTGGATGTTTGTCTGATGAGAGTTCTATGCACATACTATGAAATACATGTTCAAATGGAGCTTCCATGTCATGAGGCCCAATTGACTACCATGAATCTTTACCTGTAAGTATTGAATAGATAGCATGAGAAAGAAATAAACACCTCTGTTCTCCTATGTAATTGAGGTTTTTGTTGTTGTTATTGTTTTATCTTGTTTTTTGAGACAGGGTCTCACTATATAGTTCAGGTTGTCCTTGAACTCATTATGTAGCCCAGGCTGGCCTCAAACTCAAGGTGATCCTCCTGCTTCAGCCTCCCACACAATGAGATGACAGGCATGTACCACTATGCCTTATTGTTTTTTGGTGGTTTTTTTGGAGGAGGGTAAGTCATTGAGGTTTTAAAAATATTAGTCCCTGCAGTATATCATATGTTCTTCTGACTTAAGAATAGTGCTCACAAAAATGCACATAAAATATTTACACCTGGAGAGAAAATATGAAATATAATTTCTTCCTATAGAAGTTTTATGTTGAGATGAGCTAGAAAACTGTTCATCCACTACAACTCAAAAGGTCTCATGGTGTTCAAAGGATCATTGCCCAGGGGTACATAATTTGAATAACAGCATTCCACCCCAAAAAAATCGGTTTGCAGCTTGAAGGAAGTACACTTTATGGCCAATGAACTCGTGGCAATCTTTGGGCTTCAGCTTCCTGAGCACTAAGATAACAGACATGCACCACCACGTTTGGCATGTAGTTTTTCATTCCATAGTTTAGATTCAGATATCTACAATCTTTTTTGTGTTTATAGTGTCTAAGAGATTTCTTCTAATTTCAAATATTATGTTAATGTATATTTAATAAATATTTATTATTTCCCATAACCAGGAACTGAATTAGAATGCTCAAACTGATCAGTAGATGTAGGAAATATTTTGGTGCCCAGAGGATGCAGGTAAATAGGAGCATCACTTTGATCAGAAAACATCAGAGTATTTACAAAAAAGCCCTGTGTTTCTAGATCATTATCTATGGACTTAAACCTTTTACATATGAATGTTATAAATCTTGCCACAAAATTTTATGCAAATACAAATGCAGGTAGAATGTTTATACCATTTTTTCAGCTCCTCTTGTGTTTGCATGGTTCCACAGGTTAAGAAGGGTGGTCTTAGGGTGATCCCATTACAGGGGTTATTCTTATCTGGCTATGTTACCTGCTACTTATGCACAAAAGCTAACGTGTTTCTAAGAATTGGTGGAAGGCACAATGGGATGAGGTAGAGAACTGAGGATACTAGATGCATGTATTGGCAGTAGCAATAAGGACATAGCATGTATGACAGGATAACACAGGAAAAACAAGAGCCTTTTTTTAAAGGAAAGAATGAATCACTTCAAATCACTCTAGTTTGGCACATTCAAGAGAAAAGTAAAAGCCTATCAAGGTATCACTGTCTGCCCATACCTAACAATCACTTATGGCAGAGTTTCATTGAGAAAACATGAGATTCTACATTGTGTCCTGTTTGCATTATACTGTTTGGACATTCTGTACTCCTAAACCATGATAACAACAATGGTTTTATGTTTAAAAGGGTCAGGCTCAGTTATCTAAAATGTTTCAATAATTTTAACGGTACAATCTGTTCTAAATCCTTGGGAAAACAGAGATGCCTGAATTAAAAGTGTGGTGAGATGAAAAGTTCATTGACTTATACAGGTAATAATAATATTTTAAGAATTTTCTGAAAATATTCGCTGTGTCTCAACAACTTTAATATATTGAGTGGTTAATATTCAGTGTTCTTGTTTAAAAATCTTTGATGCAGCTCATCATCATTACCCATATTTGAATTTGTTTGTTGGCTTGATATCCTCTATTATGTGTTTTTTTCTCATTTGCCCAAATGAGCTACTCCAATGTGATTACAGCCATGTGGGCCTTTACAGCTTTGCATAATTAGGTTCTTTGTCATCAGAGTCAAGTTGTATTTCATCATGAAAGGAAGGACTTGAAAAGTAAGCTACTCAGGGCTGGACCACAGGACAATATGGAATCAAGGTTTGCAGAGTGATTTGTTCTTTAAATACTGGCCTCATCTGGTCTCATTAAGTGTTATCAGAAGATACTTTAATGTATTCCAATAATAAGCAGAATGTGTGCACTTTATTCTTAAAATGTACTGTTCCGGGGAAAGTAAAACTTCTGGATTGTGACTGGGTTCCTTATAAAGCAGAATTGTGTAATCGCAGCTCAGTTTCAGAGAGATCAGCAGCTTGCCATTTGGTTCTCATGGCTGGTGAACAGCAGAATCTTCAGAAAGAGCACCCTTCAAGTCAGTTACCCTCAGCTTTGTGCTGGAGATTCTAGGGCTACTGAGAGAACAGCAGTCCTTCAAATACACTGAGTCTGTGAGTCTCAGCAGGCTCTGGAATACGGCTGGAATCCTAATTTTCTAATTCTGGAAATTGATCAAGAAATCCCAAGGAACATTTATTTCCTACCCTGCCCACCTTTGATCTCTTGCGTCTCTTGATTCCTATAATTATCTTCCCCATAGCAGCATTTGTTATGTGCCTAATGCCTGCCAGGCAGGGTACCCTGTGCTTTACACAGAGTAGGTATTATGTCCAATTACATAAGAATCATCAGAAGAGTAGTGATGTGCCCAACACTACACAGCAACAACTAGAAATCCTGGGGCTGTTAACTCAATCTGTCTGACTCTAAAACCCTTGGCCTCTTGGTACCTCCTCTTTCACTCAGCTTCACTAACACAGAGATACACAGAGCTGTCACAATCAGCAATTTCGGGCTTATTCTTCTGAATTTTTTGGTGCATATAAACATATAGACAAATACATCCTCAAATTGAACTTTTCATCACTTTACCTGACTGTTTCTCCAGAATTTGTTCCTTAGTGGTTCTATAGTTTGGATCTTTTTAAAAATCTTATTAGTATATGTTTGCAGTACACAATGTTTTCATTTGTCTTAGGGAGTGGGTAAACGTATTTAACATATCTTGATTCTTTTTGCTCCTCTTCCTCTCCCCTTGCTCCTCTCTCCCCATAGTTTGGATCTTTAGTGTTCTCCAAAGCCCATGTGGAAAAGGCTTGCTCCCCAGGGTGGTGCTCTTGAAAGATGGCAGAAGATCCCCTTCCTCTTTCTCTCTGTTCCTTCCCCACTATGTGTGAGTGGTTTTTCTCTGCTACTTGCTTTCTTCCATTGTCACCTTGTGCTCTCATTGGAGGTCCAAAAGCCAAGGGATGGTCCAATCATGGACTGATGCTTCTGAGACTGGAAATTAAAATAAACATTTTCTCTTTAAGAGTTGGTTGTCTCAGATATTTGGTATAGTAACAGAAAGTTAACACAAATTTTGTATATAATTTTCCATAGGAAAAATTAATTTAAAATTCTATATTTATTTAATTATTAATGAGAAATTACCCCCCCTTTGGTATATTTGTGTATTCATGGCCATAATAAATAATACAAACACATTTGTGTACATATCCTACACACTGGTACTTCTCTTTCTTTAGAATAGATCCCCCAAAGCAAAAGTATATAAACATATTATTTTAAATAGGAATTTCCAGTTAATCATCAAAAACTTTGTGCCAATTCATTTCTCTATCAACAATATAGCAGAGTATTTATTTCCCTATACTATGAATGGCACTGAAAATTATAAATTCACCTTTTTCTCCCCCAAAACTGAGGGTTAACATACCCTCCATTCATTTTGCAAAAGCAATTTTGTTCCAGTATAACAGCAACTTCCCTTGAAAATGTGTTCTATAGTAAAAAAAAAAAAAAGTATGTGTGTGTAGTGTGGGGGGGGGGTAAGTGTGTTTGTATGCTTTGAAAAAGACTAAATATTTTATAGTATTGGAGTGCAAAGGAGACAAGCAACTGCTAACCCCAGGGAAAGCAGTGTGCATGATAATGAGGTTTAATTTCCAGACACTTGTCTCTTATTGAACAGCAGAGGTTGGTGCTGAGTCCTTGTTTGTGAAACTGGGAAAATAATATGTGACTCTTAATTAGTAAAAGAAATGTAGAAGATTAATGAGTTCATATCATTAGTACATTTCCCTTTACATTGGAAAAAAATGTTTTGGAAATTCAATGTCTTATCTCCATTCCATGGATTATATAATGCAATTTAAAAGTATGCAATACACATTTTCTACAGAACTCTAAAAGTTTCACTATGCATAAAAGAGTCTCATTAAAAAATCCACTGCATCTATTATGTAAGATGAATATCATTGCTAGATATGTCTCAGCTTTATTCTCATAGCAAGGGGGTGCTGACAACCTCAATTTAGTACATTTCGAATTCCAGGGCTGTTTTTAGGAACTATTGCATTCTGGATCCTTGAGAGAAAAAAACATGAAATGTAGTTAAAAAGGAATCAAACATATTCAAATGGTGGGTTTTCTGTAGGGATGTGGAATTACCCAGTTGGGAGTAAAAATTCTCCCCCAACAGGACTGATCAGCCAGTGTGTTTTTAATTGTGCCGAGCTGTGTCTATTTTTTGAACACTTCTGAACAAGCTAAGTGAGATGTTGCTAGTTTCAGATAAAAGTCACCGAAATTGGTTTCTATGGAAAGAATAAACACTTCACTGGAAGCAATCATAAAATATATCACTTTAAATAAACGGCCCTCCTGAGATGGCCACAGATGCCTCTGCTTTAGAGCAGACTAGTTCAGTTGTCTTTTCACTGCCAAATCAGCTGGCCATGCCTTGCAATTGGTTCAGGGAAAATCACTTTCAGGCTAGTTCGGCTTCTTAGAGACTTCCTTAAGCATGGTTACCTTTTACTATTTAATGAATGTTCTATGAAAAACGAAAAGTTAAAACTGTGATTGAAGGTGATGTATCTTAAGTTCTGTTTTCTAATCAGGCTTATTGTGCTAATGAATCTATGAATTAGCAAAGAGAATTTGTATTTGCATCTGTATGTGTGAATATAGATTGAATCAAGACAATGATCTCATCATACTCATCTGGTTGATGATTGTAAGAGAAAGAAATTATCTCCAGAAAAATGATCATGAAGGTGATTTTTCCTGTTTATAGGAAGCTGTGGCCAGGATAACCAAGAAGAGGGTAGGTTTTGGAGGCAGATATATTTGAACGAGAAACTACAGTCAGCCCCATGAAAGTTGAAAAAGGAGATTCATTATTACCAAACCTCAGTTCCTTTGTCTGGCCTCTTAGTGGTTTCGCTGGCATGCTTTGGGATCTTTGCCCTGTTCCCTTGCATCTGGAGATCTTTCTGCAATTATCCATTGGGCTACTTTCTTCACCTTATTCAAGTAATTTCTCAAATGTGACCTTCATAATGGAATCTTTCGTATCTGTCTTATTCATATTTCAACCCCCACCCTGACTAGAATGCCCAAATCCTCTGTTCTTTTATTTATTCATATTAATCATGTCTTCTGAGATACTCTATCATATATTTCTTTTACCTGAATATTAATTGTCTGGTTTCTTGCCCTGGCATATAATCTCTACTACCCTAGTACCTAGAACCGCACCGGTCAAATGGTTGCTCAAAGCGACATTTGGTGTGTGAATAAATAAAAGCACTTGCTAGTCTCTGGCATATCATTGTTTCTGAAATTTATTACTTTCCTTTCTTTCCCTTCCCTTTAAGGAGCTAAATCTACATACAAATTCTCGCTCACACCTTTTATACTATTATAACGCTATGTGTATAAATCCAATGACTGACAAAACTGAGTCCTGAATGTTTCCATCATTTTATTAAGTAGGTAGAGTCATCTACCAGATTTTTAAAAAAAATACTACCTGGAATAAGTCTTCTGAAATGTAATAATCCATTATTTAAAACTTTCTAGAGAGAAAATTCCATCAATTCCACAACTATTTATTCCATGTCTAGCCGTCCACTGTTGATCTATCATTTATTTCATACACTTAATATGATTCTATCCTATTTTCATTGATTGCATTTTTGTCTGGCTTCCAATAACATTCTTGATGGAATTTTTGTCTTATCTACTCCTCCTACAGAGAGGGTCTCTTCAGTCCATCTTTCCTGTTAACCTATATAAGGCAGTTATTCTTTGATTTAAGTCCAGAGGTTGATATTTCTCTGATTTTAATTTCTTTGAAATTAGGCATCTGTCACAAGTTGGGTTCTCCATGAAGCAGCCAACCAGATAGAGGTAACATGGTGAATGGGTTACTAGGTAGCAACACCTGAGAAAGAAGAGGCACTGAAGCATGACTGGATAGAAGGAGCTATCAGTCTGAGATAAATATACAAAATTGTCTAGCGTGGAGAGCTAGAAGGCAAAGTTTATGTGTTTGAAGAGTCCTTTATGTAGAAATGACAGACACTTCACCACTAAACAAAGAAAAGCAGTACCTTAGATCCAAACTTGAGCATCCTGAAAACACTAAAAGCCAGAGGTTCACCTGCAATCTATGTTTCAAGCTGAGTGACTAGCTTGTCTTCAAGGAGGATCTGAGCAGTGCAGCATGCTGTCAGCCACAGCATTATAACACATGCTGTACCACCCTGCCCACAGCTCCTTGGAACTTATCCTCTCCTCTCCACATGTGCCAATGACTTATTTGCACCATCTGGGACACATCATTGCATTACATCTATGAGTTGCTTGATCAGTGTGCATGACAGAGCAGATGGCTGGGGAGCTGATATTCCTCAATCAATGGAAGAAGACACGTGGAGGAAAAATAATCCAATTTCTTCCCTCAACAGATAGAACAACTTTCACATGTTCCATACAGTTCTCTCAGAGGTCTCTAGAAATAAAGCCATAACTGTCTGCACTATTGAACTGCTCATGAACGCACTCTGTATTGACCTGTGCCTTTCCCTACCACATCTCTTTACTCATTTCTGAGTGTTTCTTGGGATCACCTCCCAAATAAATTACTTAAACTCAAATGTTGTCTCAGGATCTGCTCTCCTGGGGAATCCAACCAAGAATAGGTATCTAGCAATGAATATGATATGAACCCTGCCCACTGATTAAAGATGAGTCTATAAGTTAGGAAACCTGGAAGATGATAAGTAATTGGCCCTGATAATCTCAGAGAGGTCAAATAACTTGACAGCATTTACTTAAGGAATTGATGAAAGAGTTAGAAGTAAAACATAAGGGTCCATTTGTTTCAATTTTAGTTAGATGAATTCTAGTCCTATGCTCTTTACATAAATATCCTGTGTATTTCTTCGAAATAGGACATATCACTTTCTACTTAATTACAACATTACCAGCATTTCACTCCATTTTTCAGTAATCCTGACCTAGAGCTAGAGATTTGGGGCTCAATTTTACTATGAACAAACTGAGGTTTAGAGAATTTATGTGTCTTTATTTCCCTGTAGTTAAAATTGTTATTATCTGGAAGAGGTAAGCTTCAGACCCAGGTTTTCTGGTTCTAAATATAATCTGGATTTTCTCAAATCTACACATAGGCAAAAGCAATAACTTTCCCTCTTTCTTCTAATTATCATCCTCAATATATTTGTACGGTATATTCATATTTTGATATTGCTGTATTTTCATACTGCTAATTTCCAGGTAGAAATAGAAAGCAGAAAATTCCAAAGTAATATAAATACTTATTACCTTTGTTATTTTCTATCAAAACTTTGTGCAAAGCTGCTAATAGAAAAATGAATTTCTTATTTACTTTGCTTATTTACCTTTACCTCCTTATTAATCTTGGATTCAAGGAAAAAGAAATAAAAAAAAATCTAATGAAATGTTATTTGAATAATCTAGACACTGGAAAAGAATTCCTTAAAAAGTCCTATTACTGTATAGAGAAAAACCGTAATTATTCAGTGGGTATAATTATAAACAATGGTAAGACTTTTGAAGTGTTCTCTACAAGAGATCTTTTCACTCATTTCCAACTCCAATTATTCAGTCATATAGAATTCAGTGTCTGCTGTGTATGAGGACTTGGAGAGTAAAAATGAAGAACATTAAATTGTATTTTCAAAGGCAAATATTTAATTTTAAATTTTAACAGTGGAAATTAAAACTGGTTGTTTTCTTCAAAACACACTGAATAGGAGCAGAGGTGAGTAGGGCAAATATAAGATGCAGTGAAGAACACAAGAGAAGTCAGTCTCCTGGATTCTTAGGAGTAGGACAACTCTGACTATAGACATTATTCGTTGGGATCTTCATGGTGCAGAGTCCAGCTACAGTTATGCCATTGGTACCTGGCCCTGGAAATGGACATCACAACTAAGGAGAGGTCTCCTGTGACCGCCCTAGACATCCTGCCCTGAGAGTTGACAATAGGAAAGGATCCCAAGTCTGAAGTCCTTCCAGAGATAAAGAGACTTCCTTTGAGTAAAGGTCAAGAAAATCTATAAGAAGAAGAATGTTCCATCTCCCTTGAAAAAGCCAGGTCTACATGAGCAGATTCCAGTCATTTAAGACCAACAGTGCCACTCAGGAAAGTAACCAAAAAAGTGTATCTGAGCTGACCAAGGTGAAGAGAACCAGTGGGTCCCTAGAATGGTCCTTGTGTCCTAGCTGACCTGGCTGAAACCACCTGAATCTGAGTCCTCGCCTGAATTCCACATTGCTGGTTTTAGACCTTTGACCTATAGCTCTGCCTCCATCTTTCAGAAATCCAAACTAGAGCAGATCTCAAGCCACCTCTAGTCCTGCTGACCTGGTATCTGTCTGCTATGGTTTGCCTACCTAACGGCTTAAGAAGTCCTCTTATACCCTCCTTGGGATTCCAGGACAATCCATAATAGAACCAGACTTGAAAACCAAACAAAAGATCACTCACCCAACTATAATAAAGGTTTTTGCATCGCAAGTCCACTGTTTCATTGTGCAGTCATAGACCCTGCTTCTTGAGTTGATCCAGAAGTATGTGAAAAATTTCCAGGGTAAGAACTATTAGTGAAAGCTCATAACTGCCTCTTCCTGTAACTCCTGTTCAGTAAGCAGGACATTTGGAGGACAGGTTTCTGCATGGAAAAGTTAGTGCGTCTGCCAAAGACTATATATGTTCAAAGCCATCTCTCATTACTTGGCAACAAAAGTTCCTTCCAAAACCTGACCATAGCTTTCAGGAAAAGCAGGATTTACTTGTACAAGAATCCAAATAACAGCAAACTACAAATTTTAACCATTTCAACTGGATAGCCATAGATAGTATCACTAGAGTATAGATATGATCCAAGTCAGTCTTTCAGAGTAGTTTATGCATTTTTATGGAACCCTAGAGTGCGCTCACATACATTTTCTCTATGTCACTAGGTAAATGCATTGAGAACTATGTTTATCATTTTATAAAGAAAGCAAATAATTTGCCCTAATTCACAGTTATTAGATGGTAATACCTAGGTTTAAACCAATATTTGACTAACCCCAAAATTCACATCATAGTAAACAATAGTACAAGCTTACAAAGCTAACTCATGACATAGCCTGGTCTGGGAATCAGGATTTCTAATCCTGAAGGATACTTTGCAGTATTACAGAGAGAGTTTAAATTTAGGGACATATAAAGTTTTGAGTTTTCTTAGCAAAGAAACCAGTTATCAATCTAATATTTATAGAATATTCTTAAACTATTGAAGAGAAATATAACAATAAAGCCCTTAGGTAATATTACTACAATTTCAATGTGATAACCATTGACATATTTTTGGGTTTTTTGTTTTGTTTTGTTTTGTTTTGGTACTGGGGATCAAACTCAGGACCTTGTGTTTGCAAGGCAGGTGGCGGAACCCCTGAGCTAAATTCCCACCCCCATCAATGACATATTTATTTAACAGGGAGAAGGAGAACATCAGTTTATCACAATTTGATGAAAATATAATCATGTCTTTTGCCACAAAGGTTATTGTGTATGAAGCAAACTTCTCCTGTCAAATAGATTTCCTGGGATATCAATATAGAAAGTGAGATTCTACAGCATTATTATCAATCTTCTATTTCTCTCTGAATCTTTTCCCTGTGGTTACTATTCTCTATAATATAGAATACTTTGAGTGGACAAAACCAACAAATCAATGATATAGCTTCCAGCTTGGGTGTAGTGGTATAGGTCTGTAATGTCAGCACCCTAAGAGGCTGAGACAGGATGATAACAAGTTCAAGCTAAGTTTGGGCAATTTAGAGAAACCTTGTCTCAGAATAAAAACTTAAAAAATAGTCATTGGTGGGCTGGGGATTTAGCTCAGTGGTTTCTCTGCCTGCTGCGCAAGCGCAAGGACCAGAGTTCAATCCTCGGTACCAAAAAAAAAATAGTCAATGGATCTAGCTACGTGGGAAGTCCATGTATTCTACCCCAAATACCTCAATCAATCAATCAATCAATCAATCAATCAATCTAGAGCTTCCACAAAGAAATAGAGCGAGCGAGAGAGAAAGATTTTCCCATAGTGGGATAATAGTTTTGATAGTAACTGAACCTATGAAATAGTAAGTGTTTTGTTTCCATCTAATCATTCCAGGTAAAAATTGCTTGACAAATTCTGTTCAAATCCATGAAGACATCAGAAATCTTCTAAATCAGACCAACCTCCATCTTCTTCCCTCAAGCCAGGATCAGTTGCCGTTATCCATATCTAAATAATGTTTTCTAGTGTCTTCAGACACATATTGGTTGATATTTGACTCTGTTTTCAATGAGAAGCTGTTATCTCTCAACTTCATTTGCCAGTAAAAATGCTCCAAATCACTAAAACAATTTGTAATAAGTTCTCTTTTCCAACAGAAAAATAAGGTTAGAAACTAAGTTGCCAATCTATAAGAGGTGAAAGTTTTTAGTCATTAAAGTCTGGTTTTAATGTGTTATAGGAAACATTGAAGAATCAGCAGAAACTTTATTTAGCTCAACAGGAAAAAACACTACTATTTGGACTCCTTGTCATATTTAATTTTAGTTTCCGAACACGTGGACAATTTTGCTTTATTTCTCAACACTCAGCAAAGAGATCAGCAATTACCTTAGCCAAAAGTTGTTTTTGTGACAGATTATTTTGATGGCGAAACCGTTAAAAATAGTCTTGCTTTCAGAACTGGAAAAGGAAAAAGGCTTTATCAATCTTACAAAACAGTTGTATTATTGAATCAGAATTTCAATAAAATGTTAGAAATTTGGAAACTCTAGATTTTAAAAATCTGCTTGAAATAGAAAAAAACCCAAAATGAACAATGAATATGTATACTTCATGAATTTAAGAAAAATATCAATTAACAGTGTTTTTGTTAAGCTTTCCTTTTAAAGATGTCCATGAATTTAATAGCTTTTAAAAACATTGGAGTCTCTATTGGACTCTCACTAATAGGGTCAAAATCTACTTATTAACTCAATTATCTTCTCTGAATACTGCAGTTTCTATTTCTGTGCTAGAAGTATAAATCACAAATACAGAATCCAACAGAAATGGAAACTATAATTCTGGTCCTGTTCAGGTCTTACATTAGTCCAAGGGAGCTGGGAGAAAGCATTAACACCTGTTAAGCTACTTCTATGTTCTCAAAATAGATTATGAACTTACATGTAAAACATGAAAGTGTCAAAGTATCAAAACTTTTAGATCAAAAGTAAAAACCTGCACAAACTATGACCAGGAAAGAGTTCATAGGTATGACAACCAAAAGCAGGATTCATTGTTTTTTTTAAAAGATAAACTGTACTTCATCAAAGTTAAAAATTTTGCCCTTTAAAAGACACTCTTAATAGAATAAAAATTTAAATTAAGGTGAAAGAAAATATTTACACATATTCAACAAATGTGTGTGATCATATATCCAAAAAATGACTTGTGTTTAGAATATATGAAATATTGTCAAAGTTTAATGGTCAGAATACAAACAGTTTTATTAGAATATGAGCAAAAAAATGAAAAAGATATTTTACTAGAGAGATCATAAAGATGGCAAATACAAACATGAAAATATTTCACAATCGATAAATTAGAACAATGGGATACTACTATAAACATATTAGAATCATTACAATTTTTTTAAAAACATGATAATACTAACTGCTACAGAAGATCTAGAGCAACTGGAGATCTCATACATTGCTAATGTCAATGGTACAGCAACCATGGAACTCTTGGGTTACTCAAGAGAAATAAAGATCTATATTCACACAAAAACTTGTATAAAAAAATAAAACTTATATAAAAAAATCAAATATTTGAGCAGCTCCTGCCTCAAATGTCTTTGAACAGGTAAATGAACAAGTACATACCAAGGAACAAACCATTGATAATTCTTAAAGTCAGTTTTCTGGGTGAGGAAGTTGGTCATAAAAGATTACATAATATATGAGTCCTTTTATATCACGTTCTCCAAAAGTCCAAGAGATTGTGACAGAGAAAAGATAGGTGATTGCCAGAGGGTTAGATCATAAAGAGGAGGGTGTGCATGGTGTTAAAACAGTTCTGTCTTCTGCTGGTGGTGCCAGATACTCAAATCTGTACATATGTTAAAATTAACAGGCCTACATATAAAAAGAAAAAGTCAATTTGCTTCATGACAAACTTAAAAATGTAATTTAACATAAAAGTAAGAAGATCTAAAAACATTATTTAACTACCATCCAATCACCTAGAAAACCAGTAGGAATAATTCTGTGGTTGACAACTGACAAAATTATTTTCTCCAATTTCTTGGACTTTTCTATGCCAAAAGAGGCTTGCCTTCCTAAGGACAAATCTGGTGACAATGATGATATCACTATCCAGTATTCAATCTAAGCAGGGCACGGTGTTGTACACCTGTAGCTCCAATACTCAAGAGACTGAGCAAGAGGATTCTTTGAGCCCACAAATTCTAGACTAGCCTGGGCATAGTATTGCAGTGATACTTCATCTCAGATATATATATCCACAATATTCTGGAAGCCTGTGTAATTAGGCTTTCCACTGTATAGTGAAGAATACCGGAACATGAAGATGTTATGGTCCAGCTAGTGAGTGACTAAATCTGTATTCAAATCAAGGCAGTCTGGCTACAGAGTCTGTGATTTTGACCATGATTTTTTTTTCTAAATTCATCTTAAAAGTAAAAAGACTCAATCTAAATATCTTGGCTGTGCTTTATAGAAACATATAAAAATAATATATTTGATATAGTGTCCCTGTCTAAAAGAAAGACCATCTGCCATCTTTGGGTGCCTGACATAGGTTAGCTCTCAAAGCACTTGACCTTAGGTACAGACAAATATTTTATTTTTTATCCTATTGCTTTGTGAAGGAACTACATATCATATCATTGTCAGAAGTTCATATGAATGGACTTTGTACCAAGGTCAGAATTGACTAATTTTTCTTTTTTATTTGAGTAAAGAAAAGATGTATCAATGTTGGATCTGTTTAATTTCTTTTAGCTTATTATTACAACTGAGTAATATCCCAGAGTAGAATATTTAATATCTACATTGGAAATAATGACATTGAAAAGCTATAATTCATTTTTATATTAAAACTCCCTCCCCCAAGTTTTCAGTTGCTATTGAAATTATTTGTATCTTGTTACTCTTCAACAGATCCAACACAAGTGTTTTTACCCTGCTTAGCACTCCAAAAATAGTAAATAGAAATACAAAGGCTAAAACCACTATCAAGAATAAATCTGTCATACTATTCCAGAGAGAAAAAATTTATGATTGTGCATTTCCACAAAATAACATATAGTTCAATCCCACCATTGTCCCAGAAAAATGAAGCTAAACATCTCATTTGAAATAACAGAGAATAACTCAAAAAATGATAGGAATTTTAGTGTCATAAGGCACTAAAATCAAAACAAAACAAAACATGGAGGTAGGAAGAAATAAAATGCTCTAGTGTCCCATAAATAAACAACAGGAAAAGCAGGGGAGAGATTGTTGCAGCTAAATGACAAATGGGCAAAGTCAATCAAGTGCATCTCAATACAGATTCTGAAACTGATGTATCCACTTGGTGGATACTAGTGGTAGATTGCGCCCTATCTGTAAATGAAAAAAAAAACAATAGAATGACTTTAGCATATTGGATCAATCTGAACATATCTATATCTATATACTTATGTATTTACATATTTGATATTAACCAAGCTAACAAAGGAAATTCCAACAGGTCTGCTTTCTTCTTGCATCCTTGGCTGATAATGAATGCAGGGAGATACCTACAGTTTCCACCACCCCAGAAGATAGGGACCATTGAGGTAAACCTGAGTCAACGTACATCATATCCTCCCCCTCTCCGGATGTCTCATGTTTTATCACCCTTTGAATCAGACTCAATTAAAACAGGCCAGTTTAGCAAGCCAAGATAAAAAATAAGACTGCCTCTTCTATCAATTCATGTCTGGAAAGAAGAAACAGAGTGTAAAAGCAATTTCCTTTGACCAGCCTATTTTTAACTGGAATATGGTATTACAGAATATTTAAAATGATGGAGCTTGCAGCAGCAAAGCTGAAATATTAAAATCATTAGCCTGCTAGAGGAATTTGATTATAAGTTTATTAATCAGGATTATCAATGAAGGATGAAAAGGTTTCAACTAAATGCTTCCTTCTCCTAACAGCTCCCAGCTTTTTTCATTAAATATATGACTATAAACAGTGTAATACATTTGCATCTCTTTTTATAATTCAACCTTTTGAATTCATATGTATTTTTTTCCCTAGAGCAGTGAACACAGCACTGGAAGAATAAAAACTCCAGTTCCTGTTTTTTGGAGCCCTTGTCTGCAGAATATCAGAGATCACCTTCCTAAAGTCCTCCACATGAGGTGGCAGAAGGGATCCTGAGTTGCCTCCCCAAACCCCAGCTCTACGTTATTGAAACACACTTGGCAGCTGGGGATTATTTTCTCATGCTGAGCTTCAGAAGCATGACAGGACTGTGCTACTTCTTCCTGGACCCACATCAAACTCTAGCGAAACCTTTCTTAAACTGTAAGTATTTGCCATGTAACATTGGCATGCTACACATGGCCCCAAGCACTTCCTGCTCCCCACAGAAGCATGGGTAGGAAGAAAGGTTCACATTTATGATTCATGAAGGGCCACAGTATAGTACCAACTCCTGTGAGATTTTTTTTTCCTTCCCAGATCTACCCCAACACCATAGAGCCTATATTCTGTCAGGAATCAACAGAAATAAATGCATGACGAAAGCTGAGTGGGAAAGGAAGCCTCCCACACTCATTCACTATTGATCAGAGGATAAATTGGTGTATCCTCTCTTGAGCACAATGTGCTACATGCACCAAAATCCCTTAAAATAGCTCATTTTTTAAACCAGGTAGTCTCACTTCTAGGACTTAATCCTAAGGAAATAATCAGGCAATTGAAAGGATGGATGTTTCAATATATTTATTCCAAGGTTTTGTTTTGTTTTTTTTCATAATAACGAAATAAAAAACAACCGGGTCAGGGATTTAGCCACCGCCTGTCTTGCAAGCACAAGGTGTGGAGTTTGATCCCGGTACCCAAAACAAACAAAATAAAACAAAAAAACAACCAACTAAATACCACAACAACAATAGAATTTTCTTAAATAAATAGTGATGTATTCCTGCTAAGAATACTCTAGTCATTTATACTAGCGTCTAGTCTTGATGAAAATCTATTTTTATTGATACTTAAAGATATAATGTCAATTTTTAAAATTATAAAACAAAAGTAATATTCTGTTGTCATCAAAGATTTTTAAGTTTATGTAGAAAATGTATTTGTATAGAAGAAGAGTAAAAGGATTATATGTGTCAAAATATGGCTATTTTTGGATAATGAGTTAATGCTTTTTTCTGGTTTTTTTCTTGATTTTCTTTTTTTCTAACCAAAAATCTTTATTTAATATTGTGGGAAAATGATAGATATTTCTGTTTTGAAGAAAAATAACCAGGAGAATTATGGGCAAGATGGCTTTTTCTCTTCAGCACCAGAACTCTGATCCACAATGACAGTCATTTTCTTTGTGACTGAGACATGAATAGAAGATTGGATTCTGTTACTTATCAGTAAGATGGTTCTGGGAATCCATTGGAATAGTCAGATTGCTTGCTGAAAGGCCAACGTGGCTCTGGAAATGGAAATCTAGATTATGTATAGTCCCTTAGGGGCCTGGATGATTCGTGCCTGTTCCAAAAACCATTGCTTAGAGCCAGAGGCATTTAGCTTCATTCAGGGAGTTGTGGAAGTGGAGCATTCCTGGACTTTGGGGATAGGTGGGCAAAATGATCCCTCAGGCTCTCCAATGTGGTGCACGTGATTATTGTCTCACAGATTCCTCATAGATCCTTAAAGAAATAGCTACCTCACATGGCAGATCACAGGCCACTATGTGTCCTATGGCACAAGCCCACTCTTCCATAGTCTTACTTGTTCTCTATATACCAAAGGACAGGAATAACAATGCTTCCTTATCATCCATATTAGATACAGGATTATCAAGCAGACTAATAATTTTTCTTGAATAAAAGTGCTTTGCATGCATCAGAACAAATTAGTGATTATGTAAAAGCTATGTAATCAAATATGAAATAAAACTAAATAATTTTCTAGCTGTTGAATTTGTCCTGATGCCTTTTATTTTAATATTGCTTCAGGAACATTTATGCAAAATTTTAATAAGGAAAATTATTAACATAAATATAGAAGCAACTTATTAACCTTCCAGACATTTGAAGAGGTTCCGAAGACTACTCTGATCATTTTACAGAGGTTACATTAAAATCTAACAATACATTCTTTTTTTCTGATAGTGAATTTCATGAAAAATAAAACTGTTCCTAAGATATTAAGCCACTCTCAAAGGTATTTTAGTATTCTTAGATTCTTCCTACCTTATCTAAGAATATATCCTTCTAAACCTTAAATAATTCTTAACTCTCTTGCCCAGTTTTACCATAAACCCTCAAAATAATATATGATGTTGAAACATGTGAAGATGCTGATATTTGACTTTCTATCAGAATAAGTTAAATTTAATAGATATTCAATGGACATATCACACAGATAGAATTGCATTTACTTAGAATATTAGTTCATGCTTCAGTCACATCCTGTGTTTTTTTTTGTTTTTTTTTTTTGGTACCAGGGATCGAACTCAGGTCCTTGCTCTTGTGCAACAGGACATCCTGTCTTTTTAATCACTTCTATTTGAAAATGAATTTAATCTATTTCATAACCGCCATCTCAGATATGGGTATTTTGGGGATAGAGAGACCATGCCTGATTCTATAGTTAAAAATTAATTCTGTATTAGCTAGAAAACAGAATAAGGGCTACTACATAGAACAGAGAAAGAGATATTTGGCATGGCTCTATGATCATAACTGGTATTTCAAATTAATATCCTGTGCTGACAAGAGTAAATAAAACATGCCCAGGGAATTGTGACCTAAGAAACTTCCTGGTGAGGTTCTCACAGCCTCACTTTGCATGAGTAGTGACGACATTTCCCATCCCTTGAACAAAGACAAATAGACATCACACAGCAGTACACTTAAGCCTTCACTGGCTCCATCAGCCACACTGATGTGAAGATAAAATGATATTGGGTTGTTAATTTACTCATCAACAAACAATCTTCATGGTAAAGCTTCTTCTACTCTGTATATGCCATTCTGTATCTTGACTGTGTAGTCATCACTGTAATTATGTTCCTGGAATCACTGTATTGTTCTTATTGATAATAAGATTTCAGAATTGTGCACAGACAAGTATATAAATTAAATAATGTGAAATAGCATTATTGATACCAGAAACTGTATAGCAGGCCAGTTCACAGAGTCAAATCTTTAAGTCTCCTAGTTTTCTTTTCATTTTTCACATCACTTAACATTATTCCAATACCTAGTTTTCTTGGGCCTCCATTAGGACCTAATGGAGGTGGTTATAAGGGAGCCAAAGCAACCACTGCAGCTTCTGTTAAACTTAGGAACACAAGAGATCCTCTGGCTCTGTGACTCATCAGCTTAATATACAATGACAGAGACTACAGACCCTGCAGATCTTTCATAGTAGCTGTTATCACAGGACAGTCTTGGCCACAACACAGAGTACTTTCTCACAAGTTCCAGAAACAATTTGTTGGGGAGACTTTGCTGACTTTGGCTCAGCTACTCTGGTGAGTAAATATCACCCTGACTATGCTGCAGACCTTTTCTCAGCTGCTCCTCTAAGTCCAACAGGATGATACTCAGCAAACAGATAAAAGAATAAAGATCTAAGGTTTCCAGGATCAGTGCTATTTTAAAGATCTCAAATTTTCAACATTCTAGCCTATCCCTTAGTGAAAATAGAGAAGAAAAAGTAAAGTCTCCAAAATATGAGTCAAGTATATTTGTGCTTAATACATGCTCAAATATTTGTCCTTGCTCAAAATCCTTCAGTGCCTTCTCATGACACTCAGTAAAATCTTTCTGCTGGTCACACTTGCTGCTGATCTAGATTTTTGTCCTTGTTATGAGGACTTTCTATGGAGAATCAGTGGGACAGCTTTCCACGTCTTCACCTCTGCATGCCTCAGTCAAGTTTACCTAAATTCTTCTCCTAACAAAGACCTTTGTAAATAAAAAAGATGAACCAGTGGGTGCATCTTTACGTTTCTGCCCTGCTTAAGCCTAGGAAATTCTACTGATTTGATGTCTAGTTTCTATTTCCTGCATTACAATGTAAACTCCATGACAGTAGATGTCTTGTCTCTCTGGTTTATTACTGTATCCTCAATGCCTGGAATAATATCTTATACATTGTAAGTGATATTCGATAAATGAATGCAGAATGAATGGTCTGCATTGTCCAAAGTTAGGTGATAAATAGTCCTCTGCTATAATCAGACAAATACAAATATTTGTTCTTTGTTCTCCTGGCTTTAAGGACAAATTGACAATATTTCCAATATTGTTGAATAGGAGAGCACTTTGAATAGTGATTGAAGAAAGAGATGTTATGAACTAGGACTTTATTTTAGGCTTACACTGTGATATTGCAAAGATGAAACATCGCATCACGATCTAGTGCTTATACTTCCAAAATACTCTCACCTCCAGTGATTTTTATCAGTATTTATACCACCTCCCACACGCACACAATTTTACAAGTTGCCAAATGGCATTTGGATATGGTGACTTTGGAAGGCTGTTAGACTGTAAAGGTGAAGCCCTTTTGAATGGCATTAGTGCACTTCAAAGACAGGCCCCAGAGAGTAGGGTTACCCTTTCTGCCATGTGTAGATGCAGAGAGAATTTAGCCCAGTGGGCCCTTCCTCAACCATGCTGGTATTCTTATCTGAGATTTTCAGCCCAGGACAGTGTTTATAAGCCACTTTGTTTATTGTGTTTTGTTATTGCAGTTTAAACAGAATAAGACAAAAGAGAATCAGAATATGTTTGGTTCAAGAAAAAAATAAATTAAAGTTTGGTTCTAATACTAGAATAATAATTAACTGAAAACTTTCAAGTGAATTTTCTAGTTGATCAAGAACTTTTATTAAATTTTCACCATAAAAATCATTCTAGACTGTTGGGTACTTGAAAGAATAATGACTTGGGAACTTGAGGTTGTGATTTTATGTGATGTGGATTTGGATTATCTTAAGCAATTCATTTTCTGACTGTGTATCTCATTCTCTCTCTTCTAAAACTGGGTAGTTACATGATTGTCATCATATTACTGGAATAAATGCAATTCAGTAGAAATGTTTACCCCATTCTGAGACAATACAGGACATAGCAAGGATTTTAAGGCTACTTGTAAATATTTACTATAATTTTTCCTATTCTAGAAATTGGATTGAATACATACCAATGACAGGAAATAACTTATAAACTTCCTTGATGTTGCTTTTTGGAAACTATAAGAATTATATTTTATATTTCTCTATAAGTTCTCATTTGTTTTTAATTATGTGATCTAAACCAGCAGTTCACATCCTGGGGTTCTTTTGGCCAAAAGGACACTTGCCAATGCCTTGGGACAGTTTTAAGTCCTACTAACATAGAGTCAGTAGAGGTAGGAGATCTTAAATACCATACAAAACATGGGATAGCCCACACAGTAAATTATTCAGCCCAAAATTTCAATAGTGCTAAGAGAGAAACTGGACTATATAACCATGGTATTTGTGTTCTTTTCATTTGTACATTTCCTGAATACAGAAAGCCAAACAAAATTTCAGTGAGGAGTCCACCTGAATAAAACTAAAGAGTAATTTAGTAGAAGCCATCACTAATGAAGAAAATCAAGCTAACAGACCAACAAAACAAAACAAAAGAAAGCTGTCCAAGCTGAATAACCTCTTTGAAGATAAATGACATTGTACAGAAAATCAGAGTTCAAGTTTTTCTGCTTTCTCAAATAATCTGAAGTTTTTTTCTCTTCCTTGTCCTCTCAACAAGTCTATGTCATATCACAGAAAGCACCTTAAAGTTTATCAAGTTGCTCATACTTAATAATTATTTTACAAGAAAGTATTAATATCTGAGTTGCACAAACCAGACAACATGCAGCAAACAAATCCAAAGGAAACAGTTTCAAGGGCACTTTTTAAATTACATTTATCTTTTTTCTATTCTCCTCTATATCTGCATGCACATCAGAAGAAATAATTTAACTATTTGCAAACTTGGAGGTAAACTGTGCTACACATGGCCCTGTCCCCACGGGGAAAGCCCAGGGCTTCCCAGCCATCCTTTCACAACCAGCCTACTTGCAGGTGAGTATTTCCTTTAACTTCTTCATAATTGTCCCTGCTGTCATGATATAAGTTCATCTTTGTCAGACTCAGCTGAAATATGCAAATCTTGTGCAGGTGTCATCCAGGAAATTGATGAACTTGAGGATAAATATATACCGCGTGCCTTTGCAAAGTTAATCTTAAGATTTTGGATGGGCTCTTTGGCATGTTGAGCTTATTAGTTTCACAATTTAAAAAGGAAATGTTTCCAGGGCAAAACCCATGCCTCAGGATCCTATATCACATGGTTTTTTCTCTATTGCAAAGCAGATATAACTTTCATTTTATATATTTTCCAATTCACAAATATAAAAATGCAGAAATCTAACATTATTTTCCACCGCTGCCAGAGCAGCTTATCCCTCTGCCTTCTTTTAAGCATGGATCATTTTATTTTTTAAAGAGTAGATTTTGATAAGTAACAGCTTGATTGTTTTCCTTCAGGAAAATTTGTATCCTTATAAAAATATAAGTACAGTATGTGAGTCAAAACTAAATACATTTTCTCTTCAAGTAGTTTTAAACAGGAATTAATGTTCTATTTTTTTCTCTGCACTTTTGTTTTAGTTTCTGCTTTGTGTTTTCTTCCCCCATTTTCTAACTTCCTAATTTTTTTCTTTTAGGAACATGACAAAATAGGTTGTCCTAATATCCCAAACATTACTGTATTCAATATAAAATGTGTTGTTAAAATACAATTATCATCCCTGAATAGTATTCATTTAAAAAACAAACTTTACTGATGGAATAAGGATCAAAGAAACAGTCTGAACGTATTAGAGTATTGAAAAATTTAATAACTGACAAGCAAGAACTAGGCAATACATATGCCTGAAAAGGGCATAAGTATTTAAGAGAAGTTTTAAGTATGTTTAGACAGCTGGATATTAATATGTAAAATATGTTGAAATTTTTTTTTAAGTTATGATATAACAACAATTATCCTATTGAGAGTAAAACTTATTTAAGACACCACGATGTGCTCATTGGGCTTGGAAATTTTCTTTTAGTTAAGGAAGTTTTAGTAGGTACTTATGATAGACCAATCAGTATGGTAATCACTGAAGACTGCAGAATGAATCAGGCATTTCTATCCTCTAGGAATCTATTACCTAGTAACAGGGAAAGGAAAATATGTAACAAGTACCATCCCAAGAGGTTGGAAGTGTTAAAAGCGAAGCAAGCATTATGTCAATGGGTTCAAAAGGAGAGCAGTCAATTCTCCTGTGCACTCTGGAAACAACCCAAAGTGGAGAAATTTCACCATTACTGAGACTGTGCCAACCCTGGTCTGTGCAACATCGCAAAGTATTGCAAGAGGGTTCAGCATTTCATAGAATTATCTGGCAAACTGCAAATTGGTTGTAGGAGTCACTCATATTCTTCCATACATAATTTTCCTTTAGGAAAACTTCATTCCCTCTAATCAAGTCATTTGTACGAAATGTTCAATGGAGGAAACTCTCTTCTTTGTTTTTGTCAGAAATCCTTAAGCATCCTCATTAAAACTTTGAATGTGTTCCATCATACTTCTTTGCATAATTCTCTTAGCTTCTAGATTATGAGAGTCTTCAACCTGGAGAACAAGTCTTATTCATTGCCCTGACTCTTAGAGTGCCAATTCTGTAATGAGTGAACCACATGTTTATTGAATGAATAAGGAAAACTGGAATCTACCTGAAAAGATGACAGTAATAAAAGAGCAACATGATAGGACTATGGAAATGATAAATTATAGAACAGCGTGCCTAGGTGGCATTTCATGTAAAAATTTTACATTTTATATACAAGGTAAATAAATATATGATAAATGCATACTAATTATTAATATGGAAAATACATTTTTAATTTAAGAAGTTCTGAAATTTATTTAATCTTTTTTTCCTTGTGTTTATAATATTTTACTTGCCCAGGAGAAAGTCACTTCTTTAATTCTTCTTACTTCTTTTTTTATCCTTTAAAATAATCCAATCATAAATACAGCTGAAAGGAGAACAGAAAATAGAAATAAATTCTTGAGAGGCATATAGCTGTGAACTTTATATACTTATGTCAACTCATCTAATTGTCTTTTCGTTTCTGTGATTTAAAAAAAAGTCTTTCTTGTGGCAATGAAACTTAGGCATAGAAAGACTACACAATACATATTCAAAAGAGAGAATGTACTTGACTCTAAACACTGCATTTTTTAACCATTCTTACTCTTTTGTACATGAGTAAATTCAGTAAAATAAATAAGTTCTATATTAGAAATGCAATCGTTCTAGTTTGCAAAATATTTATTACATTGTGAATAAGCCACTGTGTATTAGTTGTTGAATAAGTCACTGCCTATTAGCTATATGCGTTTGGCATTGTTTTGGCAAATTGAAAAGGTTGCAAGCTAAACTGGTCAGAGATATAATGCCTTTTAGGTTTAGGTTTTGCATTGTTCCCAACTATATCTATCTCAGAAGCAATTATCCTCATGATAATTGAAATTTAATAATCCCCTAAGAAAATATACTGCTTCAAATCATTTAGTGGTGACACTATAAGGAATTAAATGGATATAGATGTTTATAATATTTTAATTCCTATTAATCTGTGACATATTTATTTGACTCCTTTTCGTTTATGCTTATATAATATGAAAAAGCAAAATAAAGCAAAAATAAGGCAACAGCTGATATACTGTCTTATTTAGAAATTATATGTTTAATATTATATATTGGGGTCATTTAAAGGAAAGATTGGTTTTCTGCAGAAAAGAGCTTCATTAATGATAATCCTCAAAGGATTCAGAGAGTAATATTCTGCACTTTCAGAGTAAGTCACATTTAAGCCAGCAGAATTTTGTGAGCGCTTTTTATTTAATCAGAGCATATCATCTTCACGTTGCTTGCCATAATTTCAATTTGCCTAAATTATTATTTTGTTGACATTTTAGTTGCTATTCATTTAGAGTTTTAACTGAAATGACTTTATCTAAAAGAAAATTTGGTAAACATAGAGTGTTTGCTATAGTAACAAACTAAAGATGGAAACAGAATATATCACAAATTTCCTTAAGTGCCTATTTCTATACCATCTAAAAGCCATAGGACATTCTGCACCCATTTTATGCCTACAGCATTTGGATGGAATTGTGGGAGCAAGTTCCCCTCAATATGGGCTCCTCAAATCAGACCTCACCCAAATCACCACAATGCCTTTGAGTCTTCTCTTACCAGCTATATAACCTACAAATCAGCTTTTTAAAAACTACATAGGACTGATGATTACTAAGGATAAGAAGAGTAGATCTAACTTACATAGGTCACAGTAACTTTATTTCATTTGACTTATTTAAGGTTCTGGTAAACCAAAACATGGATGCAGAAAGGCATGCACTAAAGACTAGACCCAGGGCAAAAATACAAAGCTAGCAGTTTGCCTTTGAGAACCATCTCCTCCAGTCAAGTATGCTCTCTTGAATCATCAACCTCATTCTGAACCCCAGGCCTTTTATGCCCTATTATATCCTCCTTGCTTTCTTGATCTCCTAGGGATTCTTCTTGCTTTTTATAAACTTCAGAAAAGGATTTGAATTGCACTCACAATAAGCTGGTAACAGCTTAGAGGTTTACATCTCCCAAGGATTACTGCCTTCCAAACGGGTTGAACATCTGGTGCCACTCGCCTGGGTTTGAACCCTCCACTACCAACCCTGCCTCACACACCAGCTCAAGCTATTTGATATGTATTCAATGTTGAGCAGGTTATATAACTTCTCTACACTTGTTTCCTCACTGATAACGTGCGAATAATATTCCTTCTTTACCGGTGTGTTATGAGACTTTAATGAGATAATGTAAAGAATTTAGCATTGTGCCTGGTGTAAAGTATGAACTACATAAACTACAGCTGATAATATTATGATAAGCAATTTCCACAAAAGACAAAGTTTGACCCCTTCCCTAAGTAGAATTCAGAACATTCCTTAAACTATAGGTGGAACTTGATTATATTATGCTGTTTTGCAAGTGTTTGTTTGCAGCAGGCTTTATTATTTGTTAAGGTATTATTTCCTGAAAAAAAGTGAGCTGATTAATAGACATGACTCAGAAGGGTTGCAGGAGTACTAATCAGAAGGGAAACACTTTGAATCTATTTTATTCGAAAGAGCAAAGTTCCAAAAGTGAGTTTCATGAACAGAAAGTCATTTTACCCCTACCCTCATCCATCACGAATCTTCCCAACAACGGTCTTAAAGTTTGGCTCCAAAACAGTGCTTTGCTTTTTACTCTGCCCTCCTATAAAGGAGAAATCCACTTTCTCAAGTACTTCTATAAATATGAAATTAGAAAGTTGATTTTGACAGATGTATCTGGCCCTACAGCTTTTTTTTTTTCTAATCTACTTGAGTTGCCACAGGTGAACCCTGAGAATCTGGGAAACTGGCAAGTTTAGCTTTACATATCCTTGTGCAGAGATGGGACAAAGGCTATGATCAGCAAATGACATGTATTGTTTCCTGGATGCAAAAGTGTTTGTTCTGAATTCTTCCCTGGGTTTGCGATCCATGTTTATCAACTGAGAAAATCATCTCTGACTGCTGTTGTTTAGAGGTTTCCCCTCTGGGCAGGCTCTTCTGACAGCACCTGCTGGGTGACTGGGGAGGAAAGGTCATGAGAAAGTAAACAATTTCACAGCCATTTCCTGAGACATCCTGATCTTATCCTTCAAGATGGATCACAGTCTCCAGCTGAACCTGTTATAAATAGCACTCAGCAGTAGCCCAGTAGCAATAGTGAGAATAGGATTGATAGTTTGGACTTCTCTGTAGATTCCTCATTTAGGCCCTAGTGGATCAGGCACTTTTGCATGCCCTGCCACCCTATCTATAGTCTATCTTACAGCTTCTCTGAACTAGCCAAGAGTCTCTTAAGCTTGTCTTTCTGTCATTTGTATTGCAGAAAATAATGGATTACATAGGTTTTATATTTTATTGACTGTAATTTTTTCAAATGATACCATTTGACATGATACCTAAATAGTGTACATCCTTCATTATTGGAGATTTACTGACTCAAGTTTTAGACTTCTCTCAGGGATATGATTCTTTCATTTTATCAAGGCACCAAGGGCCTAGTTTGTTTAAGGGAACTGTTTCCGTTTCAGGCTCAGCATCCAAAGATCTGAATATTCAGGATGGAGAGCCACACCATATGTTTTTTTCTGATTATCAAAATGCTTCCAGTAAATTCAAAAAACCACCAGCTATCACAAGGGAAAGACAAATCCCCAAATATTCAACAGAGATAGAAGCTTCCATCTGAATAATCCATTGGGTGTTACAGTACAGAAAACACTAAAGGATTGTTTTCAAAGTATTTGATAATGACAGGCATGGTTTTGTTTCTTCTTTTAATGATATGTTCTAAGAACATCTCTGGAGTTTATCTAACATAAATATTAAAAGTGTGCCAGAGTAGAAGCAGGCATGACTAAATATCATTTGACAAGAATTTGCACATATATCATGTACCATGACCACTTAGAAGAGCAAAATGTCTCACTTTCATGTAGAGTCAGGCTGGTGGGAAAATTTAACTGAGGAAAATTTTAATGAACCAGAAAGAGTTCTTACTGATAACACTTTCAGAGGCAAAATCAATGCTGTGTGGTTATAAGAAACTGAGATATGATTAGAAATAGATATAAATTGTCCAAAATGAGTTTTTGTTTTATTAAGAGCTGAAATACTGGATAAAATATATCTGGGCCTCAGTTTAATCACTACAAAAATAAGGAGTTAGATGAAGTCTCAGCTTCCTTTCGTCTCTACTATTCTTACTTAGTACAATAAATTTTCAAAATTTAAACAACGAAGTGCATTATTTGATAAGAATGTATTTGATATTCCTCTAAAAGTTGCACAGACATATATGATAATATGTTTTAGTCATTGGAGTCCTCATTACAAAAATTCCATAGTGTTCTTATTCTTAGAAAGGTTTTGAAGGATGTCAGTTGTTGTGGTCAACAACAAATATAGAATGAACTTCCCCTATGTATGTGGAGATTAAGTAGATACAGATTCAGAAGCTGGTATTAAGGAGGGGAGGAGGTGTCCCCATGTCTGACACCTTCCAGCGCTGCCACTCTTGCACAGAAGAACAGGGTGGAGCAAGTAGGGCTCTGCCAGGCCAGTGCAGAGGATGAGGGAGGCCACACCCTGTGACCTTACCAGCTGCTTTCAACCTGTGAGAACGGTTATTCCCAGTCCTATTGTTCAACACTTCCTGATTCTGCTTGTTCCATCTGACTCACCAAACATGAAATCATAGCTAAGAAATCTTCAAAGGGACTATGGAAGGAAAGCCTTACACACACACTGTTAAAGTGATAAAATGGTGTCAACCATGAAATGGCTATAAACAAAATCATATGTTTACCATGACACCTGTACTCTATAAAGACCTGCTCCCCAGATAAAGCTAGTATGTCTTACCCTGCTTCCCAATGTTTTCTCCATTTAGATCCACCCATGTTTTAGTCTGTGAAAACATAATGTTCCAACAATGATATGCCCCTCATCGTTCTCTGTATGTGACTTCCTCATTTGAGTTTGTTACTCTGAATTTATAGCATCATATGGCCAGCATACCTTCTTCTTCACCTGACCAAGACTTCTTCTACTGGAAACCCAATTGAAATGCCAAGTTCTCTTCAAAGCCTGACTTTCTTGATGCCTATAAATAGAACTAGCCTTGCCCTGTCTCTTAGAAGGTGTTCATATTTCCATCATAGTCCCTAATGGAATTCTCCTCTAAAATGGTCCCAGATTTTAAGCTCCTTATGAGAAAAGCCTTTATTTTTCTCTTAATCCATAGAACTTTCTGCTTCCTAAGACTCAGTTTGTCAAGTAAATGGACATATCCTGGCTTCTGTCTCAAAACAGGCATATCTTTATAAGTGTTGTGTGTATTTGAATGGAGGGTTGAAAAAGTACCAGGAGTTGGGTGTGGATAGTGAGCCCAAGCTGTCACCTTGAACCAACTACAGAAGTTCAGGATCCCCCTGAAATTGTACTCAACTAGTGAGAATGGCCAACAATTAAAACTCAAATCATTGCTCTTTCCATTAATCTTGTTCATAAAATTTGAGCACTACATATGGAGTAGAGTTCGATATCCTTACATGTTTTGCTTCTTTAACAATTAGTAGAGGAAGAATTGGAGTGATAAAAAAATCAGATAAGCTAAGGAATTGTCCAGGTCCACTGTGAACACACAACATTTAATCCTACAATAAGCTACAGCTGAAATTAAAAATTAACAAAGCAAAACAAAAACCAAGTCCTTCTTCACCTTATATACTGCAGTTTGAAAGTAAGAAAAGAATGTAGAGGAGAAAAATGAGAATATATTCCAACCATCCATACTCAACTTTTCAGGATTTTGCCGAACTTTGTAGGAAAAGGCAAGGGAGAAAAAGTGTATCATTTGTGACAATTAACACTAGCTTCAGTAATGAACACCCCTGAAACCCCAATGGCTTTGACACAGTCAGGTTGCCGCATACCAAGGAACACCACATCAATATCCAGCCAGCAGCACCCGATTGATAATAAGCAAGTTTTTAGAATACAGGCTGAAAAAATGTTGAATATCAATTTCCTGGCATTTCATTGTTCAGATCCCAATAAAACAAAAATAAATAAATGAATAAATCAATAAGATAAAAGCACCTATCAGGAAAGGAGCTGGTTTCTGTAGGGTTGCTGTTTCTATAAAGGAAAACAGCATTCTCTTGCACAAGGAGATTAAAACATCAGGAAGAAAAAGGTAAAAGAAAATATCAAAATAAAGGAAGCTCAGAAATCCTTGCTACATTAAATTAGCACACAGGTGCAGAGTGGAGTCCATATGAGAAATATCTACCTGTGTATGTTCAATGGATTAAATAACTGTCCCTGAGAGACCCCTGTATAAGTCTTGGCCCCTATCCCACAGTGCTATTGGGGTTGCTAGAACTCTTAGGAGATGGCTTAGAGGGAGGTCCTCAGTCTCCGGGGGCCATGTCGTTTAAAGGGACATGGAAACCCCAGCCTTGCTTCTTTTTCTCTCTGGCTCTTCTCAGTCTCCATGAGGTGAGTACCTTTGTTCCACCACATTTCTCATGATGCCCAGCCTGACCACAGGTCAAAAGAAACAGGACTAAGTGACCATGGATTGAGGCCTCAGAAACTTTGAGCCAAAATTAACATTTCCTCTTTATAAATGGATTTATCTAAGACACTTTTTACTACAACAGATCTCTGACTAATGCAATTTGTATACACATGTACATATATGCTTTATTCTTCAGCTGTATGACTGAAGCTGGGAAGCAGAAATGGAATCCAGAGTGTGGAAAAGGAAAAAAAAATATTTAAAATATATATTAAAATATATTTATATTAACTTTATGCTTCTTTTTAGCAAATGCAGACTTTGGTAATTCTCAAATTCTTTGGACCTTACACTGCATATTAGTAAACTACATAACCTATTTTCTTTCTTGCTTCTTAGTTTGGGATACACATTGCCTCATCTGTCTTCTCCAGTCAGAAAAAACAATGAGTATTTCAGATCTGATTTCACCCTGCTTTTCCACCTCTTTCCCGCACAACTTCTCTCAGCAAACTGTATTGATTTCTGCTAGAGCATTATTGAATGACAAGAATTGTGTTTCTGTGCTTGTTTGCTTTCAACACAGTGTAAATTTTCTCAAGGACTTCTCTTGTATACCCAGTGCTTCACAGAACTCCAGGCATATATACAATTTAGGATGGCCACATACATCAGGAACCAGATAGAGACATTTTGAGTGTAAAGATGGACTACTAATAATTCTGTGAGACAGCAGAAATAAACTAAGGCTGTGCCTGGAAAGGAGACATATATGCTCTAGAAAGGCATGTTGATAAGAATGCAAGCTCTATTTCAGCAACCAGTTTGGGTCTGACATGACTTTATCCTAAATTCTATTCATTTAGAATAGTGCCAGCACATAGTTCAGGTATAATAAAAATGAGAAGATGAAGGACTGGGAGAATATAAGATACGTGGCTTCTCTTCAAGTCCTAGTCTCATTAAAGGAGAGAATTTTTCCCCAAACTGTTTCCCCGGTCATCTCACTTTTCCACTTGATATGTTTCCTTAATAGCTTTGCCTAACACCATGGACCACCCCACCCCATCACACTATTTTCCAGTAACTCCACTAAGACACGAGGTTCCTCTCCAATGCAGTGTGACAAATAAATCTGGGACCCTTAAAATGGGAAACTAGTCGGGGATTTAGCTCAGTGGTTTCCCCACCTGCTGCTCAAGTGCAAGGACCTGAGTTTGATCCCCGATACCAAAAACAAACAAACAAACAAAAAAAAAATGGGAAACTAAACTGCCACATATACCTAACTACTTTGACTCAGGGGTTTTGTCAATTTCAGATGTTGTCATTACAGGTTCAGGTCTCCAGCAAGAGCCTGTTTTTATTAGTACGTGTTTGTAGTACGTAATGTTTAGATTCCTTGTACAGATTATTTTGATCTTTATTTATAAATTGGGCTTCTCATATAAAATAAACCATGTCATATTTAAGTTTGTGTGTCTGACTTATTTCACTTATTCTTATCTTATGGTCTCAAGGTGCATCCATTTTTCTACAAATGACTCAAGTTTCTCTTTCTTTTTTTTTTTTTTTTTTTTGGTACTAGGGATTGAACTCAGGACCTTGGGTTTGCAAGGCAGGCACAGTGCCACTGAGCTAATTCCCCGCCCAAGTTTTTCTTTCTTTATGGCACAGTATTTACACTGCTGGCTGTAAGTACTACATTTTTGTCTATCCATTCATATGCTGATAGATATATATGCTGCTTCCAAGGTTTAGCTCTTATGAATTGTACTGCTATAAACACAGGTAAGCATGTATTTCTGTAATATCATGTCTTTAAATCTTTCAGGAAGATTTACCACCAGAAAGAATGGACACCATCAAGAAATCAAATAATGCTAAATAATGGTAAGGCTGTGAGGACAAAAGAGCCTTCTTTAACCTTGGCCTATCCTCCTTCCTAGATTTAGGCACTGAGTAAAGGAGCAAAAGCAAAGGAGGTAAAACAGTTCTCTCTGTTCCACTTGACTGCTATTACTCAAAGCAGCTGCTGCTAGAAAGGAACAATGACAAGAGGGCTGTTTAGGCACCATTACAACTGGAGGAAATGGAGTGGTGAAGGACTCTGTTGAAATTGCGTCATCGCCAAAAGAATGAGTAAATGTCAGAGTGGAGAGATATATTTTATGGGGAGCAGTAAGGCAAGTGGTCTTGGAGCCTGTTGGAAGTACTATGGAGGAATTTTGAGGAGCAACTGCACAATTGTGAAATGGATTGTTCCTTAAGTCAGGTTCAGTAATATCCCAGAAACCAAGACAGCTCACCCAAGCAGAAAACCCCTACTGAGAAGTGCACATGGTCCTCTTTATGGACAGATTATGATGTGGAAGTCTTCTAAGTCCTAATTAGCGCTCATGGTTTGACAAGGGTGGTTCCCTTACTGAAATTTTCTTTCTGTGTTGTTTTACAGAGGATTTCACAGAAAGGGACACATATTCAATTCCTTTTCAACCTCGTTAAAGAATTCAGCAAATTGCATTTGTTCGGGACCAAAATATCATAAGCTTGGCCACAGAATATTTATGATTCAAAAACAATTGCAAAATGCCTTGCTGTAATGCTTTATTGACACAGCCTTCCTGTCCCTGCATCTTGCTTCCTTTCAGGAAAGTGGGACGTGTTGGATGATTTCCCAGCTTCTATTTGGAGAGGAAATCTACAGGTTTTCCACCATCCAGCCACTGCCAATCTGCACACTGCAAGAAACACCTGCAACCAAAGGCTGTGCCCATTTCCCTTTGTGTGTCTGCAGCTATCAAAATAAATAAGCCATCTTGGATGGAAAAACTGCATGTCTTTTCAGAGTAACCTAACTCTCCACATGTCTATAAGGAGGCATATGCCCTGATGTTATCTACAGTGCTTATGACTAGAATTACAATTCAGGCATTCTGCTTTGGAAATCAATGTCAATAAATCTCACAAAAGAAAATGTTTCTTTAAAAAACTCATGCACAGGCAAATTTTCCTTGGTAGTGCCCATTTATTTTGTACCCAATGAACAAACTGATATAATGGGAAATATGAAAATGCCTGTCTTCTCTCCCCAGATGTACCACCAAGACTGTACAAAAAATTCTTGCTGTCTTTGAGTTTTTTCTTCTACCCATTCATTCACTCTCATCCCAGACATCTGTCTCAGAATCCAGAAATCTACAGAGAAAGGTAGTTGCTGTGCTTCCTGTGAACCTGCCCAACCCCCAAATCTCTGAATTTGGCTCAGACACCCTGCATGCTCATGACACTTTTATGCTCAGCCTTATGCTCAATACAGAGCTAGAGAGTGGCTGTTGCTCAGATGGGGGTTTATTTACCACTCATTCTTTATAACTCTGGCTTTAAAAGCAGAAGCAGTCACTTGATATTCCTTTGATAGCAAAACAGTAAAAGATAACAAATCAACAGGCAAAAACCTAATCACTCGATTCAGAGTCCTGATTCTTCAGTAGCATTTTAACATGCTACTGCAGCCAGTCCCACACACCCCCTTGCATCCATAGCTATGTGGATGATGGCACAAGAGGAGGAGGTGTAAGAGCATACAGGTCTGTGTACGTGAAGACAGATTGCTCAGTGGTTTGGAACACAGTTCCAATATGGGATTTCCTCAGTCACAATGCCTGGGTTTGATGAGAGCCAAGAATACAGTGCTGTGCATGACCGTGCTGTCCCAGACTTCCTGACACCGAGAAAAGCCCCCCAAACCCAAGACACTACATCCTTTGTCATCAGTCACTACCCAAGGACTGGTCACTTCCTTTAAAGTGATTCAGTGTGGAGGGATCAGAATGTTCAGATAATGCCATTTCTAAGTGTCTTTTTCTGCTCAGACTGGATTCATAGCTGTTTCCTCCTGGATGCTGATTTAACTATTTCCACAGCATTTCGTCATCATGCAAAACACTCCAGTTTCACACTCTCTCTATGACTTTCAGGTTATTTTAAAAACATCTTACCCAGCAAATGCCTTATCTTCCCCTCATACCGATTTCTGCTGCTTGTCCCAAGATCACCTTCCTTTCTGCTTATCTGAAGCCTAGCAGTTCTTCAAATGCCCAACAGTAGCCCTCTTTCTTCAACAAGCAAATCCACACTGATCTTCTTCACCAAATTTCACAAGTATTTAGGCCAGACCTACCTGTCAGCCAGCATGATCTACCTTCTATTTGAAACCATTCTTTACATGTGCACATCTTGGCACTGATCTGGAGTGGAAATGTCTTTAAGGATCAGCAATTTACCATGAAACTGGTATTTCGAACAGAGCCTAACACATGGTAAGTTCTTAGTTCATTTATTTTAACTGAATAATGCAAAAGAAGCATAGATGGATGACCAGTGGACTTACCCTCTACATTAGGAACAAAATGTGGTGGCCATCACACATAACCTTACACCCTTTACAATCCTGCTCATTTCCTCTCAGACAACTATAAACATCAACACCACTCCTTTCTCCACCCCCCCTTAATTGTAAGAAGACCAAGTATCTTTTGCACAACACCAGTCCTTCTACAGTTTAATTATTCTCCTCCCCACCTCTCACTCCCTCTTCCATGATTCTTTATTTCTCTTTGGCATATGTAAGAGTCCTCCCTTAACCTCAAATCTTGTTGGTTTCATTACTTCTCCTTATAGCCCATTCAGCTGTTCAAAAGACTAGTCTTTACTTGCTTCTTTTTTTTTTTTTTTACTTTTTCTTGTTTTTAATTCCAGTCTCTGCCACTTTGTTTCGACTTGCTCCTCCACTAAACTCATTTTAAACTCAATAATATCCTGCATGTACAATAAAATAAATGTCTTTATATTGTTATTTTATTATTCTCACTACCGTCTTGGACATCATCACCTTTTTGCACCTTTCTACTTACTTGGGTACTTAGCATAGGCTGAAATCCTCTAGTTTCCCCTCTACTTCTCTAATCTTTTCTTTCCCAAATCTTCAGGAGCACTTTTTGAAACCACTTAAATTTTTTTCCCCAAGATCCGTACACAAACAATTTATCTTCTTGTTCTGTATATATTCCTGGATAAACAGGTTCATTCTGGAATGCATGAGTAATACCATAGTAATATTAATCATATAATAATAAAATAATAGCAATTAACATTCATAAAGCACTTTTTCTGTACTAGGTACTATTCTAAGTAATTATGTATGTATTAACTCAATTAATCCTCATATACACTGTATTTTACAACAAACACTTTAGAAATAAAAAAAATGATGCACAGGTTAAACACCTTGCTTTTAGTGAAAGGAGCAGACTCAGTTTTAAACCAGGTAGTTTGACTACAGACCCTATGCTCAAATACAAATCCTAAATTTCATATAGAGAATTAGAAATTCCAAAAATTGACAGCATCATATTCTACTCATAATCCAATGCCCAAATCACGAAATCATTCCTAACTCTTCCTATCCCGCACCTCTTCAGCCCGACAATCATTGACTTCCCATCATTCATTTGCTTTATATGTCTTTGATCTCTGCTCTTTACTTCCAGTTCTTTCACCAAGGCCTGGAACTGAGTCAGCTTGCATTTTGATTAGACTGAAATTTGATTAGGCTGAAATTTCTTTGTTAAGTGGTCTCCTTGCTTCCAGTGCTATCCTCCTCAAACTCACAGTCACAATGATGCAACAGAGAATTTTAAATATAACACAAATCTGATGATGTCACTTCCATGCTTTAAAATTTTCCATGGCTTTTCTCCAGTGATTTAAAGTCCATCTTCTATAGCATGGTGTATAAAGCACATAGGCCTGCAGGCCTTTCAGTTTTATCTACTACATTAAAAAGTTACTAAGAAGTATAGGGCTTTTGTCCCGTATCAGCATTCTTCCCTTACTTACAGGATAACCCTGTAAGTCTCATTTAAGGGTACAAAACTTCAGTGTAGTTAGTACCATCGTGCTTTTACAATAAAAAATGTGTTTGTCTCCTCTGCTAGATTATTAGCTCCTAATGATAAGGTTTTTTTTAAAATTTGGAACAACTCACATAGTTCCTTCTAGTAAGTAGGTACTTTATGCTTTAATGAATTCATTAATGTATAAATTAATGAATGACCAAATAGAAATCAGTCATTTATTTGTTTCTATTACTATGAGTTATTTGTCAGTAGAGCACACACATAAAATAAAACCTTAAATAAAAGAATTTTCCTGCCTTTACTAGTGGACAGTTTATAATAAGTATTAATTACAAAGTGTTTATTTTTCCTGAAGCAAGACAAATCTTATGGAAAAAGAGAACTAAGTTCCATAGCACATCTCCATACTTGTTTTTCTATCTTCTCTTACCAAAATTTCCATCTATATTTTCCTACTGCAGAATGTAAAATGTCTGTTCAGTCATTGTATGTACTCACTAGTGATAGTATGATTTATGTTCAGATTAGCTTCATAGTACAGAAAAGCCCAAGATAATAGTTGCTTAGGAACAATAGACTTTTCTTTTCATCTTGCATTATGGAGCTCCCAAGGAGGACTTCCAGCATTGATCAAGTCTCTCCTGTTTTGCTGCTCTTTGCCCCATTGCCTCACAGCCCAAAATGGTTGCTGGAATTTATGTTATTATCTGTGCATTCCAAATAGCAGGAAGAAGGAAGAACAGAAGAAGGGTGTGGCGCTCACCTTTAAAAATGCTTCCTGGATATCCCACACACAGGACACTTCCACTTACTCCCACACTCTCAGCTAGGACAATTGCAAAATATGTTTTGTTTCTTTTCTTCTTCCTGGTGTTTATATCTGGTGGTAATGTCAGAAAAATATCTGGACTCTGCTGCTAATAAGAAAGAGAGCTACATAAAGTTAGTAATCGGTAGTCCCTACCACAGTCTAGTCTTAATATATGGAAAATGCAGACATCTCAACAGTATTAATTATACAGGTAAGCAACCTATGGTTAGCTGAGGGACCAACTGGGGATGATTATTATCTAACTAGTGGACCGGCAAATCAACCCAAGAAAGACTAGAACAGCACCTCTGGCCTCAGAGAACTGAAAGTTGAGAGTAACAGAAGCAAAACAAGAACATATATTGTGCTTTTTCTACCATTATTTAAATGCTCTACAGCAAAATACTAATTAAGTAGATTATATAGATGCTCTTGATATATATATATAAAATATATATTACATACATATTCGTAGTTATTTTGAATTAACCTATTAATTAGAACAAACTTGCTGAGCATAGGAATTGCCTGACACTTTGCTACAGTACAGATTCTAGTTCTAGTTCAGTAGTCTCAGACGAAGTGAGAAACTCTGAGAGCCTCAATATGTGCTGACTTATGTGTTCATTCAGGTTTCTGGTGAAGCAAATTCCAAGATGACAAAGATGTGCGAGAGATTTATGGAAAAGTCTCTAGAGAACATAGAGGCAGAACCAGAAAATGTAGAACAGCCACTGGACTGCGATGAAAGTTGGACCTTGGCAGATAGGAGGGGTGGGGAGGAAAAGCCCTAAGAATCTCACAGGACAGAGAAGCCAATGAGGAAGCCTCATGTTGATGCCCATAAGAGGAGTCTTACCTATTCCAGGAATGGGCCACACCAGGAACCCAGCCACTGGCCAAGACAAGGAAGACATGGTCTTGGCATCAATGTGATGTGGATCCAGAGGGATAGCAGCTGGAGTTATTAGTCAACTACTCTCCTTAAAGCAGGAGATCTGAGTGATGCCTTTTTATGGTTGTAATGGTGCATGCTCTTACCTCCTTAAGTACAGTACACTAAATATATATTAGTATTTATTTGAGGTCCTTGCAATGTCTGAGAATGTTTATTACAAAATGGATTTACACTGCATAGTCTCAAGGGCCCAAGTTATTTTTTTACTGAATAAATAAGATTGAACATAAAGGGATTAAAACAATAAAGATTGAATTCATACCAGACCCAAGAGAAATGTCATGAAAAGTGCATGGGCAGCAAGAAAAAATAATTTCCAACCTGATAATTTTGGTGGTTTTTTTCATAATAGCTGATTTCATAAAAAATATTATTCAATTTTAGGAGCCACTTAGTTTATGTTTGATTTTTACTAGTTTAACAATTTGGATTCATTTCTTCTGAAGGGTCCTTTAGAAAATAATCATTTCCTGAATGATAACATAAATTTATATAATTTATCCATATAGTCATTGAACACTAAACATATTTATATAATAATTTTGATTCAAAAGTAAATCCTTTGGGATACTTGTGGATTGAAATTAGCAGTCTAATCTAATTTGTATAAACCACTAAACATTTCCACTTTTGAAAATAGAGGTCTTAGGAGATAAAAGCTCAATTTAAAGTATTTTATTTTTATCCAGGTTCGTTTATAATTTGCTACAGTTCATAAAGCTACAAGTGAAAAATGAATTTTCTGAATTTATAAAATATAAACTTTAACAGAAACAGAAATTGTATACTTTTATGAGTATTAAAAGTTTAAATTTTTCTCTAATTTTTTCCCTCTTCTTATAAATATATTTATTCTATTTATTGGGATAGTCTAAAGACATTAGATATTCTTTATTATTAAATAAATGATAATGAAACCTTGTATTCTCTATCTACAAGCAATCAATAGTACTCCTAGAAAGACTCTCTGTGTTTGCAGAGGAAACTCTTATACTGGTAGAATTGGTTTTGATATTTTCTCTGTACATCAAAATAGAATCAACAATCTATTTTTCTAGTTCACAACTCTATATCTAAAAGCAAGTCAATATCTAAAAGATCTTTATATTTAAAAGTATCATTCATTCTCTCAATAAATCAATATTGGGCCTACTAAGAACAAGTCACTGCTGAGTTCTATAAGGAATTCAAGAATAAATAGACAACAACATGCACTTTGGAGTCAATCTTACTTGGAATTGAGCCACAGCTCTGTCAGTTAGTCATTAAATATACTATCCTGTGGACGTTACTTTGCCTCTCTGGTCCTCAATTGGATAACTAGTAACAGAAAAATCTAATTCATGGAATTATGAGCTTTAAATGAGTAAATGAATATAACACACTCAAAAGAATGCCTGACACATTCTAAGCTTCTAGTTGTTTACTTTTACTATTATTATTTTTACTATTATTAGTTGTTTATTTTACTATTATTTATTATTTTACTATTATTTATTTTTACTATTATTATATTACTATTTATTTTTACTGTTATTTTTACTAGTGGCTTAAAAATAAGCCACTATTTTTCCTCACCCACTTATTTCTTATTAAAATCTAGAAAGTATTCGTATCTTGTTCATCTATCATCTTACATACTCCTGGAAACTTAGCTATCTCCACACTGCCTGGAGCTATTGTTTCCAATGTAAAGTAACTATATGGGTAACCTATAGTTCATCCTCAACCTCTTTCATCTCCATCTTTATCCTTTGATGCCTTCCATATCAAAATTTCTCTCTGTGACAAATTCTCTAGGTTCCACTCAATAGCTGTGTTTTGCTGAACTTACTTCTTTCTGGATTTATTAAAGTAAATAACTAGAGATATGGCCTAAGATTTATGTTTGGTTGTTATTTTTCTTCCAAAATGAGACCATACTGACTACCTATTCCAGTGACTGCTTTTTCCCCTGAACTTCTGTACTGTGCATTTTCAGTACCATTTATTTGGCAACAATTCCAATGACTCCATCAAGCCAGGTGATCCAGTAATTTGCCGCAGGTCCTTGTGAGGATTAAAGTGAGATTTACGTAAAAGTAACAGCACAGTGCCAGTGTCAGTGAAAGATCATACTGACCTATTGTTAGGATATTTGTCAAACAAGTACCTCTACTCCTTCCCCTCCTGACTCCTTGATCTTTCCTAAGAATAGGCCAGAGACCAAAACACTATTTTAGACCTATGTGCCTGAGACATTTTCCTTTGGATTTTATCTTTCTTCTATTCCTCTCCTGACATATGGCAGCACACTCACTACATACATGATTAGCTGAAGCATGAGGAATGGATAAAATAGGTAAATTTTTTCAAAGTTTAGTTACTCAAGACTTCTCTGTTGAGGCAAAGAGCTACTTTAGCTTTCAAAAAAGGTGTTTTATTTCTTTGCCAAACTTATCTAGCATCTTATATGGGTAATAGATATGATTGAGAAAAAAATGCTAATGGACCTAAAGCATCCACATTAAATTTGCATTGAGATGTAGCTTATTCAGAAGATAAAGAGAATACATCTGTGGCTAAATGCTCAGTGTGTGATTTTTGTGAAACAAAGTGAGGTGTTTAAACAAGTTCTGAAAGGAGCATCAACTTTATCTGATTTAAGGTGGGAAGTCCTGTGATTCATTTATTGCCAGTTTTATTAAAAATGCTCTGTAAATTGTTTTACTGCTATTTAAAAAAAAAACTTTGTCATATCAGCAAACTAATTTCTGTGAAAATCATGTAAAAAGATAGGAGGGGACAAAACATGGCAACATGATCTTTTTTTCATTTTCAGGGTGATTTATTTTGTAACAAATCATTTCAAGGGAACTTATGTTTGAAATTTTCTCCAAGACCTTGAGTTATAAATATTATTAATTTTAAGGCTAATGATATATTATTTAAGGACAGAATTAAGAAAGATGTAAAAAATTTAAATATCATTATAAACCAAGTAACCAACCACCAAAAACGCATGGCCGCATATGTAAACACACACACACACACACACACACACTCCAATTTATAATATTTTTTAGTTTCCACTCAAAGTAAATGACAAGCTATTTACCTTATTTCCTGAGCACCTGTTAATCTATGATGTGTTTTATGGTATATGCCAAGATTCTTCCCTCTCCTTTGCAGCTTGCATCAGATGTCACCTGATTTGAGACTTTTATGATTTTCCTCAATCATAAGCTGTCTTTTTTCTCTGCGCCTTACAGGGATTGACAAATTTTTAATCTGAGGTTCCCTCCTGAGTCTGCTGAATGACTTTTCTGTGCCTTTGGCACTTATAGCTTGTTATACTCTTTATAATATATTAAATATTGTATTTTATAATTGTATTGATATAAATGCACATAAATATGATACAGGTTAGATTCATTATTTTTTATCAATTATTAAGATCATACTCATTTTTATTCTGATTTTAAAAATTAAAATGAAACATTTTTATCAGCCCCTAAATGTGCTGTAGTACCATGTCTCCCTTGTGTACTTAATGGGTGTCTGTTCCACAGCATATGTGTGCTGTAATTATTTATCTATATGATATCTTTCTTTCCATGGAAAGAGATTTATGCCAGAAGCTTGAAAATACCTTCCTAGTAGGTATTTGAAAAAAACATACACTCTTTCATGGTCTGTTATAGAAGATTTCAACAATCCACTTTGTCCCATGTTTGCTGAAACAAGGTGGCGCCAGCTTGCTGTACTGACTACTTATGATTACTACATTTTTTACAGTGATAAAGCTACATTATTATTATTATATCTAATGTTCCTGTTTTTAGTGAAGGATTAAGGAAACAAAATTAGAACAAACTAGTAATGGAGAACCCTAGAGACTTGTTTCCATGTTCAAAGTTTCCTTTGTTGAGTAGAATGTTGTTGTTGTTGTTTTTTTTTAGTAGCAGGACTCTTACTTGGGTCCTTGTGCTTGTGGGGCAGGTGGCGGAACCACTGAACTAAATCCCTGGCCCCAGAACTTTGTTTTCAGAAAAGGGTGTAGGGGAATACATACCAAAAACAATCTAAAAAGAACTGAAAATTAAGGCTTTACTTCAATCTGACACATCAGATCAACCAATTTTAAGTGGGTGAAATCACTGAGCTACCATGTAAAATGTATAAATCTATATCCATAATTGACTGTAGGCCAATAGTATTGTACACATTAGTGAAATGTAGTGTAGGGAATTTTTTCCATTATTTAAGCCACCACTGTTCTGCCCCCAAAATTCTGAGTGATTTGAAAACAACAATGGCAAAGGCTTAATCCCATTAACAAGGTTCCTAACCAACCTAGGTTTTGATGTGAACCATTTTATAGACTAAGTCGCTCCCTCCGTAACTGGTCTCATGGTCAAGATTGCAACTAATATATCATTTTCAAATAGTATGCACATATCCTGCTCACTTCTAAGGTATGTTTTTCCTGCTATGGCAGGTGTCTGGCAGAACACACTTAATTCTGAGTGCATTGTTTCTTGGTTCAGCAAATACAGTTCCATCAACACATGGTATCTCTGGAAATTTCCCATGGTTCTGAAACAAGCGATCTTTATAACAGTGTCAAATGCAGTTTCTTCAAGGTCATGTCCCCTTTCTGTTAAATTTCCCTAAGGGAATTTTCAGCAAATATTTGAAGAAGTGGTGCTGTAAAGAAGAATTGGGCAACTCAGAATGACCTTGGTTAGCAAAAGTGCTGAACATAGTGCACTTACTCTGTCTCCTCATTGGGGTCCTAAGGTCTGGCTTGTAGAAATAAGAGGATCTTTTATCTTTATGCTCCCCTAGGATCTCACTCTATGCTACTTCATATTTCAAAATATTTTAAAAATTATTCATGGGGTTAATTAATGCAGTCTCACAGTTATATACAGTACACATAAAAGCCTTTTAGAAACAATTACTTTTGTTGATCCATAACAATTGAGCTAAACAAAAACAATATCCTTGCCATGCATGGGCAGCTCTAAGATTTAGTTCCCAGACACCACTCTGACAAGTGGCTGGCCAGACCCAGAGCCACTTCACTCCAGTAAAAAAACAGGTAGCCTTTGATAGAAAGCCATCACTTCTTCCAGTTGTCTTCCACCCAAAACAGGAATTACTGACACAGTGCTTTTATTTGAGAATAAAAACAAAACTAAACCAAAGTCTCTCTCTCTCTCTCTCTCTCTCTCTCTCTCTCTCTCTCTCTCTCACACACACACACACACACACACACACACACACACACACATTCATTTCCTGTGGTATCTTCAATCAGAGCAGAAAAACAAACATAAAATTATATCATACGCTTCAGAGTGTAGTAAAATTTGCTTTTAAATAATTCAGGTAAGGTAACAGTCTACTAGGGTTTTAAAGTGTCTAATTCCTTCAGAGGGAATTTCCCAAGCACATATGGAAATTGCACTTTGCTGTAGTCATCCCTCCGGAATGTAGCACATTTGCATGACCCAAGTGGCTGTGGAGGCAGCTTTCCAAGGGCATTTCCAGTTCTTTTCTCTGGGAGAGAAAGAGTGATGAAGTACATTCTTGCCTGCTCATCTCTCTGGTGATCTCTGGAGTCATACTAAACTACAAGCCCAGCATGAGTCAGCAATGTGCCACTAAAAAAGAAACTGACCTGATCATGCTTCAGTACAAGGTATTAAGTGAAAAGATCAGAGCAACAAGAACACCCCCACTGCACCCAGCTTGGCTCATACTCTTGCTGGGAGTGCCAATGCTAAATTCCAAGTAGGTTCTGTAGAGATTGGATTGCCACTTAAAACAACATACAATAATCAATTGATTAATACGAATGCTTCTCTGATCTCCTGACCTCCCTGAACCTTTGCTGGATTCCTCCCTTTCAGGTCCAAGGGTATTAGTAAACCAGCAACCACCAATATTCACAAAAAGCTTTCCACTTTTGAGGGCACTTTTCGTGTGCATTGGCTTGCTTTTTAGTTTTTCTCTACTATGTTCCTGAAGGTTGATATTATTATGGCCAATTGATTAACAAAATTGAAGCTCATTGAGATTAAAGCATTTAGTTATTTAAGTAAATGTTAGAAGCTCTAATATCAACTTCACTACTTCCTCAAGGCATTTGTTCTTTAACTGTTAACATTCTTCCAGGTAACATATATATGTGTACCAATTCCTCCATAATAAATATATTTACTATGTATCAAAACCAGATACTAACATGGAGTGCGTGTAGATCCCCTAGCAGCTGTGTGGCCCAGCCGGGGGTTCGTCCCCAACACCAGGGGCTCCAGCACATGGCCCCAGACCAGGAGCCTGCTCAGAGAGGAGAAGCAAGGGCACGAGGGCTCCCTCCAGAGGCCTGCCATTCCATCCCTAAGTGTGGGCAGATCCCAGGAAGCAGCTGTATGGCCTAGACAAGCACAGCTGCAGGGAGATCCCAGCCGGGGGTCCACCCCAACACCAGAGGCTCAGGCACACCCCCCTCCAGGCCAGGAGCCTGCCTAGAGAGCAAGGCCTGCCATTCCATCCCTAAGTGCGGGCAGATCCTGCGTAGCAGCTGTGTGGCCCAGAGTAGTGCTGCTGCAGGTGGATCCCAGCTAGGGCTCCACCCTGACCCTAGAGGCTCAGGCACACCCGCCCAAGCCAAAGGCCCGCCCAGAGAGGGGCTGCACGGGCACGTGGGCTTCAGCCAGAGGCCCACCATACCATTGGCCACAACCAGGGACCCACTTGGAGAAGAGCTACACAGGCACACAAGCAATACCCAGAGGCTCACCCCGATACCATTGATAAGTTCAGGGAGACCTAGCCAAAGCCGGCACGGACAACAGGAACTGGGGTGCACAGCCCTCAACCAAAGGCCCTCCCAGACAATAGCTACATAGGGCCCCAGCCAGAGACACACCTAGATACCATCCCAAGTGTGTTCAGGCCCCAGCCAGAAGCCCCCTCATAAAACAGATCAGCTCAGGGATCCAGAAGGCCACCACTCCTAGCAAAAGAAACTCCAAAAATTTCATAAACACATGGAAATTGAACAATACACTTCTGAATAACAAATGGGTCACAGAGGAAATTAAAGAAGAAATCAGACAGTTCCTTCAATTAAATGACAATGACAATACAACATATTGGAATCTATGGGACACAAAGCAGTCATACAAGTGAAATTCATAGCAGTGAATACTCACATTAGGAAAACAGAGCGAGCTCAATTACACAACCTGATGCTGAACCTCAAGCTTCTAGAAAAGAAAAGAAGAACAAACCCAAAGCCCATACAAGGGAGGAAATTATAACAATCAGGGCAGAAATCAATGCAATGGAGATTGAGAGAATGATACAAAAAATCAATGAAGGCAAGAGTTGGTTCTTCAAAAGAATAAACAATTGACAAACCCTTGGCCAACCTTATCAGAAAAAGGAAAGAAAAGGCCCAAATCCATGCAATTAGGAATGAAAAGGTGAAATTACAACAGACCCAGTAGAAATCCAGAGGATCATCCATACCTATTTCAAGAACCTGTATGCCAATAAGATGGAAAACACTGAAGAAATGGACAGATTCCTAGATATGTGTGAATTACCAAAGTTGAAATAAGAAGATCTAAAAATTCTAGATGATCCAATATCAATCAATGAAATTGAAAATGTAATTAAAAACTTACCAACTAAGAAAAGTCCAAGCCTTGATGTTTTCACTGCTGAATTCTACATGATATTTAGAGAAGAACTACTGCCACTACTCTTTAAACTCTTCAGTGAAATTGGAAGGGAAGCAATACTCTTGAATTCATTCCTAGAAGCGAGCATCACCTTGATCCACAAAGCAGAGAAAGACCCAAGAGAAAAAGAGAACTATAGGCCAATCCCACTAGTGAACATAGATGCAAAAATCCTTACTAAGATACTGGCAAGTAGAATGCATAAGATCATCAAGAAGAGCATACACTCTTGCCAACTGGGATTTATCCCAGGGATGCAGAGATGGTTCAACATATGAAAATCAATCAATGTAATACACTATATTAATGGAAACAAGGTCAGAAACCATATGATCATTTCAACAGCTGCAGAAAAAGCATTTGACAAAAATCCATCACACATTTATGATAAAAACCCTACAAAAATTGGAATAGACGGTATCTATCTCAATCTGATGAAAGCCATCTATGAAAAACCAACAGCCAATACCATACTAAATGGTCAAAAACTGAAATCCTTCACACTAAAATCAGGAACAAGACAAGGATATCCACTATCATCACTCCTGTTCAATATAGTTTTGGAAATATTAGCCACAGCAACTAGATAAGAGAAAGAAATAAAAGTAATAAAGATAGGAAAGGAAGAAGTCAAATTGTCATTATTTGCAGATGACATGATACTCTATATAGAAGACCCCAAGAACTCCACCAAAAGTCTTCTAAACTTAATAACCAAGTTCAGTAAAGTAGCTGGATACAAGGTCAACAACACAAAAATCAATAGCTTTTCGGTACACAAAACACAGACTCACGGAGAGAGAAATGCGTCAAACAATTCCTTTACAATAGCATCCAAAAAATTGAAATACCTAGGAATCAACCTAACAAAAGAAAGCAAAGACCTCTATTCTGAAAACTATAGCAGGCTGAAAAAGAAGATTGAAGAAGATATCAGAAAATGGAAAGACGTCTCTTGCTCCTGGGTAGGAAGAATCAACATAGTGAAAATGGCCATACCTCCAAAATTGCTATATAGATTCAATGCAATCCCAATTGAAATCTCAGCAGTGTACTTCACAGGCCTTGAGAAAACAATGCAAAAGTACATTTGGAACCAGAAGAGACCTAGAATAGCTAAAGTAATTCTAGGCAATAAAGACAAGGTAGGGGGTATCACAACCCCTAACTTGAAACTATACTACAAAGCCACTGTGATAAAAACAGCATGGTAATGGCAAAGAAACAGATCTGTGGACCAGTGGAACAGATTAGAAGATGCAGAAACAACTACAGACACACTCAGCCACCTCATCTTCCACAAAGGAGCCAAACAACCTCATTGCAAGAATGACAGCCTCTTTAATAAACAGTGCTGGAAAAATTGGGTTTCAATTTGCCAAAGATTAAAACTAGACCTATATCTCTCACCATGCACTCAACTAAAATCAAAATGGATTAAAGATCTAAATATTAAAACAGAAATGCTGAATCGGTTGGAACAGAGGTTAGGTAGAGCTCTTGAAGACATTGGTGTAGGAAAAGATTTTATGCACAAAGCCTCAGTTGCCCATGAACTAGCACAAACAATCAACAAGTGGAATCGCTTCTTACTAAAAAGCTTCTGCATAGCAAGAGAAACCACCAGCAATGTGAAGAGGCAATCCACAATGTGGGAAAAAATCTTCTCTTGCTGTTCCTCAGACAGCTTTATATATCTACATTATATAAAGAACTTTAAAAATCAGACCTCCCCCCCCCAAAAAAAAAAAAAAACCACACAAACAAACATCAGGGCTGGAGATTTAGCTCAGTGGTTTTGCCGCCTGCTGTGCAAGCACAAGGACCTGAATTCAATCCCCGGTTCCCCCCCCAAAAAAAACCCAAAAAAAACCCCAAAATTATCAGACCCCCCAAATTTAAAGCCCCATTCCAAAAATGGGCATCTGAAATGAACAGACATTTCTCAGACAAAGAAGTAGAAATGGCAAATAAACATAGGAAAAAAAGTACAACATCTCTGGTCATTAGAGAGATGCAAATGAAAACAATACTGAGATTCCACCTCACCTCAGTAGGTATAGCTCCTATCAAGAAATCGACCAATAACAAATGTTGGCAGGGTTGTTGGGAGAAAGGAACTCTTCTTCATTGTTCGTAGGAGTGCAGACTGGTACAACCACTGTGGAAATCAATATGGAGATACCTCAAACAAGTAGGATTGGAAGTTCCATTTGATCTAGCTATTCCTCTGCTGAGTATCTTCCCAAAAGAATTAAAAGAATCATACCACAGTGATATATGTGTACCCATGTTCATAGCAGCACAATTCATGATAGCTAAAACTTGGAAACAATCCAATTACCCATCAACTGGAGACTGGATAAAGAAAATGTGAGGTTTTTTAAAAAAAAATAAAATGGAGTATTACTCAGCCATAAAGAACAAGAAACTAGAGACATTTATTTATAGCTAACTGGATGCACATTGAGGCGATACTCTTAAGTAAAATAAATAGGACACACATGTGTAAACACCGAATAGTTTCTTTAGTGTGAGAAACTAAAAGTGTAAATAAAGACTACAAGGTATAATAGATATTGTGAAATAAGAAGAAAAGGTGCAAAGGGGAAGGGGAAATGGAAGGGGTAGGGGAAAAGAATGAAGGGAATGGAATTAACATGAAAAAAAGTAAAAATGGAAACAAAATCTTTGTAGATAGGGAAGGGTGGAGGGGTTGAAGGGAGTGAAGGGGAGTGGGGAAAAAAAATAAGAACCAAGATGAATTATGTAAAGGTGCAAATTTCCAATGATGAATTTCATTATATTGTATATCTTAAATGTACCAATATAATTAATATAAAAACAGATACTAACAAAAATTGAAAAAAGTATTTCATATACTAAACATATTTGTTTTCACCTAAAGTTTGAGCTTTATGAGAATAGAGATCAGTTGTTTTTTTATTTTTATTAATCTCACTGTGCCCCTATGTTCAATAAAATGCCTATTGATTTGAGTGGGATCAACAACACCTATCTTTTCAAGGTAACCAAGATTATCTTCAATCCATCTTGTTCACATCTCTACAAGGCAAGCACAAGTGTAATTATATTCTACATATTTGCTAAAGGGAACACCTGTATTATTACAAATGCTGAGAGTGAAAAGCAGGCTTCCTGTTTCTTAGTGCACTGTGATAGTACATCATCCTCCAGTACTTCTTGTGGTTTTTGCCTCTCAGAGGGTCTCAGAACCATCCATCTCCAAGAAATACTGTAGTATATATGTTGATGAAGTAAGATGTATGTGGCGCACTGAAGGATATCTGGGAAAATGTATTTTCAAAACATAAGTATTCATCTCTCAGCCTTGGGTAGCAGAAACTACTCTTTGTGTGTGGTTAGTAAATCTCTTAAAATGTATATGAAAAAATACAGTAATCACAAATGGCTTTTATGTTATTAGATCTTATTGCCCAACAGTTAAATCACAAATTCCCGTCATTGTACAGCCATGTTTATAGTGGCACAGTTTGTAATAGCTAAAGCTTGGAAACAGCCCAAATGCCCATCAACTGGAAACTGGATAAAGAAGATGTGTTTTTTTTTTTTATAAAATGGAGTACTACTCACCATAAAGAACGAAAAACTAGAGTCATTTATAGCTAAATGGATGCATATCGAGGCCATACTCTTAAGTGAAATAAATAGGACACACATGTGTAAATACCGAATAGTTTCGCTAGTGTGAGAAACTTAAAGTGTAAATAAGGATTAAAATGATTAAAACGAATAATTGATAATTTGAAATAGGAAAAGGTCCAAAGGTGTAGAGGTAGTGGGAGGGGAAGGGGAAAGAAAATAAGGGAAAGGAAAGATTATGAGAAAAGAAAAAAATGGAAACGAAATCTATGTAAATAAGGAAGGGTAGAGGGGTGAAGGGCGCACAGGTAATGAGGAAAAAATAAGAATCAAGATACATAATGTACAGGTACAAGCACCCAATTATAAATGTATGTATTGTATATGTAAAATTCTACTGATAAAATAATTTTTAAAAAAAGAAAATGGAGAGAAATTAAAAGGCACCCCTTCTACATATGATGGAGCAGCTATGTTTCTTTGTCAGGCTCTAATGGAATTTGCCTAAAAAATGTTTACCTGTGCAACATAGTGTTAAAAGGAAGCACATTTTAATCAGTTGGAAATGTAGGCTGAGTACTCTCACGTCCTGACCTGTTTTCTGTCCATTCTCTTTATTCCTTGTTAGCTTCATTCTCTTAGTTCAGCAAGACCAGGATTTCCTGCTTAAATGAGTGACAGTGCCAAAATTCTGGCAAAGTGCCTTTTTTTCTCAATCATCATGCAACTACAGGCCCAGAAAGAGAGAAATTCTTTTAAAATTAAAGATTTGATATTATCTTCTTTTGATAAAATTTTAATTTACCAACCAATACAGCAGAATGATTCAATCTATGTATAGGTTTTAGACACAGGCCAAACTATAGTAGTTTCAAATTCTGTCTCAGCTCTGAGATCTTGGACAAGTAATTTATTTAATGCCTTTGGTATTCAATCTCTCTTCTGTAAAACAGATCTAATCTTAATCTCATAGAATCATGGTAACAATTAAATAAAATTCTACTTAAAATAATGCATGACATCAAATATCCCCTGCCAGTGTAAGTATAGCTATTATTCCTAAATACTTGAAACATTAAAAAATATTCCTGGAAACATATGACAGAATATGTATATATTATAGAGCACTATTGCAATTCCTAGAGTTGGGGCCCAATAACCCAGACACTAGTCATTTTTAAGCGTTTCCCGGGGACATTCAAATATGAAGCCAGATTTGAGAACTATAGCTGGAGCAGGTGTGATATTAAAAATATTTATATGACTGACAGATACCTACCAATCAGAAAGAAAACCTGATCAAGCAGAAAGAATCCTGACAGTAAATAAACATAATCCTGCAGAGAAAACCAACTGAATGTCAGCTAACACTAGCCTGAAAATAAATTCCTTTGCTAAATACATTGGGAAACACCTTTCATTGAAGATTCCACAGGATTATTACAGTTCCTGAAATGTTATGCACCTAAAAACAAATAAACACTAGTTTGTAGATTTTCCAAATCAATCAGCATATAGAATATTTTGTTAACACCATGTAATTCTCATTTCATATGCTGAATAGACATGATGAGGAAACATTCCAGTGTGAAAAGATTTTTATATAATCAATACCTGGACTTTGATTCTCTTTATTAATTTTCCTTTCCCTGTTTCCCCTCAGCAATTCTGACTCTTATTAGAAATTGTAAAGTCTTACATAAAATTCTAAGGTGGTTCCCAAGAGTTCTATTCTTTGGTGTTCGTGTCATGCACAATCCTCTTGAGTGTGGATAGAACCTTATAAATATGAGATTCCAGTTCCATGATTGCTATGCTATATGGCAAAAGGGAAAATAGCCAAAGTGAGTCTCGCCTAATTAGCTGAACTTTTAAAAGTTTTCTCTGGCTAGCTGCAGACGAAGTAGTCAAAATGATGTGCTCCTTGTGGCTTGGTATCCCCCAATAACTATCTTGTGACCTGCCCATAGGAAGAAGTGGCCTTCAGGAGCTGAAAGCTCTCCCTAACCAATAGCTTATGAAAAATACAGATTACTTACCTACAAACTCAAAGAACTGAATTCTACCAACTTGAAAGAACTTAGAAGAGGACTCCAGGCCTCAATTAGTCTGCAATTCTGAGTTGTAATGTCTTAATGGTTCCATCTAAAACCACATCAGTGGACTGGACACATTGAAAAACATGATGTTGTAACATAAGAACTTTTTCATAAAGGCTATAAGATTTTTAGAAAAGCAGATATCAACTAATTTTACAAGGAACAGGAAAGAATGACCTAATCAGATCCTGTGAAGATAAGGTAGCAATCAGAAAAAAAAAACAAACAAGCAACCAGGAAAGCTCCATAAAATTACTCATGTAAATGCATGATTATTCTTTGTATTTGAAGGCAAAAATTTTACTATGAACAAAATGTTAAAGGGGTAAGAGCAAAATTGAAAACAACGGCAAGCAGCTTATTATAGTTGGGAACAAAGTAGAAGTGAAAGAGTTTTCAGGTTCTTTTTCCAGCTTTGCTACTAAGTGATTATATAACATTACTCACTGATGACTGGCTAAGCTACTGTAGTCATTCAGTCTTTCAGTAACAATTATTGAGTATATTCTGGGCATGCACAGCTGAAGATCTAGTGGTGAACAAGGTTTATAATGTCCCTGTCCTCAAGAAGTTTACACCACAGTGTAGTAACAGTGATTCAGCCAATCAATTTAAAGTGTAAGACCTCCACAAGAACAGTAAGCTGTGGGGAAGACATAGAGTGGATTGTGAAGTGGGAGTCAAGGGTATCATTTTGTGAAGATGTGTATCCTTGTTCTGAGCTGAGACATGATTTGAGACTGGCAGATGAACTGGACCCCATACTAAAAGGAAAAGACAGGATTCATGGAAGGTCTCAGGATTTTTGGCCTAAGCATTTGAATGCAGGCTTGTGACATTTTCATATGGGAAGCTCTGCGGGAGGAGCAGATTTTTAGAAATGTAAGAATTCACTCTGGGACATGTTACGTTTAGCTTTCTATGATCAAAAGGGAGATGATAAGAAGGCTGTTGTACTTGAGGCTGAAGCTCATTGTCTCTCCTATAAAACTCATGTGTTCAATTGGATAGCCCGAGTCCTTTTCAATTCCAATAGTCTGTCATTCTATGAACTATAAATCAAAGCAAATAAAAGGAGTTTTGAAGTAAAGAAGAAAGGCTATGGAGAAAATCAACTGTATTATCTATACAGAGAAGAACATTTATTTAGAAATGGGCCAAACAAGGAAGGAGGAGACACTATTTAAATTGGAATAAGACTGTTATCTGATATGTACAACTTTTATTTAATGAAATATGAAAGTGTTTGGTAGCAAGTTTATCACATTGAGGTGACAATCCAAACATGAATGGTATTTGAAAGAGCTTTAATTTACATACAATGTTTATTGAATGAAATGTTCCCAAGACAGCTTTACATCCCAGGAAAAAATGGGACATACTGATTATATACGTTTTGTATAACAGTTCAACATTTTCACTGATATCACACACCTGACATTATCTTTGAATATAAGAACTTCCTCTTTGTAACCCAAGTCAGTATAGGATATTGATAAGTCCAAAACATCAGTATGTAGCATTTTTCAAAAGCAAGAAGCTCATGAAATCAAAACCAATCATAATTGTTTTCATTTCATATTTTTAATAAATCCCATATCTATGACCAAGAAACTGATGGGTATGGGTGATGAGATAAATGTCTGCAGGGGAATAGACTCATATTTCTGCCTTCTTATAGTTTCCATGGCTACAGCCCCATCTGAATTGCATTAGTGACACATAGCACCAAGAAAGAACAAAAGGAATTGGAAAAATAAATTGCATCAGTATGTCAAAAAAAGTAAAACTGATCACAGACTTTTATTAAGGAATGCAAACCCCAATGTCAAGACCTCTCAGCTTTAGAGTCCACCTTCTAAGTAGGAGATACTTCTAATAGGATCTTAAGTGCACGCTAAGGTTTAAAAAATGAAATCAGGGAATTGTCCAATGTTACAAACAAATTATTTTTTGGTGACTATGTGGTAATTAGAACATTTAGAAAAAGTTTAATATATTCACAGATATGTAAATTTAGAACATGCAATGAGAAGGTAATGCCCAATTATGAATTGATTCTGGTTTTATGCAAATCATCTTATAATCAGAGCTATTCATACAGATGAGTTGTTATTAAAATATATATATATAAAGGACCTATTAGCATATCAACACAGATTTCCTATGTTTTTACATATAAATATTTTGCTGAAAAATACTTTTTAGAAAAGTTAAAATTTGAGGGTGGTTTCTAAAGAAAATGCCCCAATTACCAACATAGTACAGACATGGAAATATAAGAATTGATCTCATCTACCAAACGAGGACAAGATTCCTTTGTACTTGAATTCATAGCAACTCACCTCACCCAGTCAACTGAAGCTCAGTAGATCCTTGACCACCAAATGAATGAATGAAAGAAGGGATAAATGAATGCATAACTGAGTGAAAGTAAATGTGAGCTTGCCAGTCAATGCATTTCTCCAATCCTTCATTTTACTTATAGAAGCCACCATAATAAAATGGCAGCAATAGTAAGAGATATACCATGATTTGTGATTGTCAAATAAAATAAATCTCCAACACATCACTGTCAGATTTTATTACAAAGGTATATGCAATTTGCATTGAATCATATTAAATACAATGACTATTTTGTTGAGTAGATTGATGGATATAATGCCCATGGAAAATGTGTTTTCCTTCAAGTATCTGGCTTTTTGTGAGAATTTCCTTTTCATATAAATCTCTGCCATTCTTTAGCAATGCTTTTAAGATTTTTAACTTTAAGGATTCTTGAAGCTTAGTGTTCTCAATCACAAATGGAGCTACTTGACACTTTATGATGGCCAGGGAAGTTAAGATAACACTTTATCTCTGGTAGCGGCTTATTTAGAAGTTCTTGACAAGATTTTCTTAATAATTTCAGATAGTCATAATTTGTCTTCATTTTTCTTTCTCCAGCTGCCCTTCTTATTCTCTTTTATTCATATGCCTCTCCTCTCTCTCTCTCCTTTCTCACAATTTTCTTTCAAACTTAGATTTTCCACAGTACCAAAGATAGCAGTCATAATAAGCTATACCACTACAATATTTGCATTTTAAATTATAATTGTAAGGAATAGATTTGGTAAATAGAGTTAAAAGGTAGCCTGATTATATAATTTCCTCACTTGTGTACACTATCTGAGGGAAATGTGGGCCTTTATTGCATGTTTGAATTCATTCTTCACAGAAGCAAATATAGCCATCACTAGAAAACAATAAAAAGTTTTATTGTCTTGACTTACAAGCTCTTGAATTTCTCCTGCTCCAACAGCTTATTAAAGCAAATGATGGTTCTATTATTAAAAGGCAGCTTTGATCGGGAAAGTGCAATCACTTGGTCTTTGTGTGGTCCAATCAAAGTCATTAATCTCTGTTTTGGTGGCATTGGGCATTAATTTCTATAGCTCTGTATTAAGTGAGGGAGTTCAGCAGCTCCACCACCCTTCCCCTGCGTCACTACTGCAACCTGTTTCCTGCTCACCTTGGCCTCTGTGGGAACCCTGTTAAGCTTTTGGCAACTCTCCATCCATGTGGATGAGGATGTTTCATAACAACTTCCACCCTCTCTTCCAGATTCACTCACACAGTGAGCAAAGTTGCGAACTTGTCTTGTGATTTTTCCCACAGGGACTGAGGTACATGCAGATTGAATCTGGCAAGACTTTAAGTAGTTTTCCATGAGTACTGTCGGGCTAAAATGAGAAGTACAAGTATACTTTTAAGACCACCCTTTTCTATTTCCTTTGCATTGAAAACAATGCAAAATAATTAGCTATGTCCTTTGATATATGGCTTTGCACAGTTCCTGACACTTAAAATTTGCTTAGTAAAAATCTCTTTAATATTGCAATTCTAAAACCAAAACTGGGACTATGGGCTTTGAAAGATGTGGATGGCAGGAAAGAGAAAGGAAAGGGAGGAAAGGGGTAAATAAAATACAATTCTTCTTTAATAGCAGATTTTTTTCCTGTAAATGCCCTCATATATTTGAGAATGAATCTGGCTTATAAAAACATTTTTAGGCAAAATTGACCTTATTGAGTGCCCACAACTGGATAATATGAAAACATATACATTTTCTTACAAGTAATTTATAATGTAGTTCACCTAGCATAAGAGAATATTAAGCAAACGAAGTAATTAGAGGTAAGGTACATTCCAAAATGCACAATTCTGAATGTAAGAACTAGAGGAGTAAAGAAATAGTAATGAAAAATAAGATAATGGGAAACATATTTACAATTAAAAAGTAATTCGCTGGACTCCCATTCTATGCACAGTTAATTTAACAAAGTGAATTGTATGTGCTTGCAGAAAATCGGCTTTGGAATGGAGAACTATTGTAAATAATGTGGTGCATTCCATTGGCCAGCCACCCAATAAATACATGAGGGATGCATTCTCTTCCTGCAGTGGGTCTCTTTCTCTCCTAATTTACAACCTGAGTCTCTTCTCCTTAAATGTAATTCTAGTGCTTAGAGCTTTCCTATCAGTTTCCTATGAGTTAAGAAAACTTCTAAAGTAGTTTACATATATGTAATGATCTATAAAACTGTATTCTCTATATTTTCAGCCTCAACTTTATGATTTAGGCTATTCTAAATAGCCACCACATTTTCTCCTTTTTAAGCAACTAACTATACAAAGAAAAAGGTGATGGGTGTGCTGATTCATTGTTTGATTATTTAATTGATTTATTCATTCACTTTTATGTAAAAATCACTAACATTTGTTCCTACTTCTGCAAGACACATTAGCGTTTCAGTATGCATTTGGATTTGCTCTTGCAAGGCAGGCACACTGAGCTAAATCCCCAGCTCACATTTAGATATTTTTACATAAGTAACTAGGTTGAAAGTTTTCTGTGCATGTTTGGACTAAAAAAACATTATATTTTTTTATAGTAACATACTAAAGAAACATTTATTTAAGATTTTTAACATTTTACAAAGACGAGATGACCTAATATTCACAAAATCAAACTGAAAGAACTTTTTCATCAATAGAGTCAAGGTTTCAATTTCTGACAGAAAAATAGAATTTCCTTGTTGAAAATAAGACTTTATATTTAGTGAATGCTGGGAAGGAGCTTTATGTACATTCATAGTAGTACATAATAATGCAAATGAAGGGAAGGCTCTCTTTGTTTGATGGTGAGGGTTTGCAAGCCATATGAGATGTACCAATGTCTTGCACAAATATTGCAGTACTTTTAGTTATCCGTCTGTGGGAGAGCAACAAACAGAGCTGCCTGCTCCTGGGTAAAAGTCACAAAGGGAAAATCTGAGAAAGGAGCAAGCTGTTTCTATTTCTGACGTTATCTATTCCCACATCTCTCTTCAGAGAATCTGAAAAGAGCATTTAGCTGTCTTTGACCAGATCCAATGCCTCACAATGTAAGTATAAGTAATGTGTAGGCTAAAAGGCAGTCATACATTTCCTTCATTTCTTTTTTCTCTTTCTTTCTTAAATCATCCTTTTCACATACCATCAGAAATAAAAATCTACTGCCTTTCTTCCTTCAGGAGTCCTGAAACTAAATTGACTCCCTTAGGATGGATAGAACTGAAATATATTTTCCCTTATAAATACAATTTTGTTCACAATTGAACAAGGTAATTTTTTTAACTCTGAAGAAATTAGTGATATATTACAATTCTTCCCCAGGATAGTCTGTAAAACTTCACTGTTAGCTGCTCTGCTAACATCTCTTAGCTCACGGTTAAAGTGAGAAGAAGCAAGCAGGGTGTGCAGGTCTGTAATCCCAGCACTCTGGGAGGCTGAGGCAAGGGAATCTCAAGTCAAGCCCAGTCTGGACAACTGAACAACACAGCAAGATCTTATCTCAAAATAAAAAAATAAAAAGGCCTGAGAATGTAGTTTAGTGCGAAGGGTACAAGTTCAACCCCCAAAACTGAAAGAAGGAAGAAAAATATTCTTTTATAGATTTTTATATTAAAGCATAAAATAACAGTTTAAACTTTCAAAAAGTGATTCAAGATTATGGTAAAATAAAATCCAAATTTGTTTTAATTATATGCACTGTGACATAAATTCATGAGACTTGGCCCTATCTTGTGCAGAAAAACAAGGTATGTATTGCTGGAGTTGTGAATATTTAGATCCTTCCAAAAATCAAAATTACATGCTTCAGAAAATAAACTGTAATGAATTTTACACTACATTTATAAAAGTCAAACTGCTAGTGATATGTAAGTCCAGACATTATTATGGCAAATAACTTCAATTACAGACACAAAAAATTTAATTTAAAAGTTTCAGTCAAAGTAAAAGACTTATCATAAAACAAAACCACTACACATATCAGTAGATTGTTCATTTTAAAGTATAAATATATGATAAAAAACAAAATTTATAGTTGGAAGAGTTGGACTTGGTAAGCTTTTCTGATAAGGAGTTTGAATATCTGCTAAATTAGCAGCACTAAATGCATAGCTGTATTGCATAAATCTTCTACATGGATTTTGTAATATTTTGTGATATACTTTACCTTTCATAGTTTTGCTTAATTTAAGATTCTACCATATTTATGGAGTTATTTTTGAAATTTAAAGAAGACCCAGCTCGCTTTGAAGAACAAGTTCAAATATATAAAAGTAAGAAAGTTGTTCCTTCTTCCTAACAGGATGGGGTAGGGAGTGAAAGGAGGTTGGAGGCTGAGTATTGTTCCTTTTTTCTTAAACAGGATCAGCATTTTAAAATTCATGTGAATAGAAGTAAGAGTCCAATCTCTGGCGACCAGATAGCATTTATAATCTACTTCAGCAGATTTCTGCTAAGAATATCTGACCTAAACCAATGTAGATTAAGATTGATTGTTGCCCTTCTGAAAGGAATTCCTGTTTCCCTTGCACATGTGCACACACACACCACACACACACACACACCACACACCACACACACACCACACACACAGAGTTTATCTGGTAATCTGTGGCGAACCTAGAGAAATCTGGGAAACTAAGGAGTGAAATCTCAAACCACCCTGTCACTCACTATTTTCCTAGCCGAAAGGAAATGTATTTTAGGTTTCATTGAAATTATAAACAATACTACCACTGCAGCTGCATTTCAAAAATCTGATGTCAATGTAACTAAACACATGTTTTCATCTTGAGCAAAACTTATCAAAAGCATACAGAACCAGATTATAAGATCCTACTGAAAGCAGACACAGACAATATTGGTTCTCTTTGTCATGGTGTCACATGTGTTTATTGTTAGTTATTACCAACACAGTAATTTATCAGTAATTAACTATCTCTGTGGACCTAGCAAAAAAAGATTTCAGGAGCCAAAACTTGAACTTAAACACAATTTCAAATTTTCAGTGAAGCTCAAGCATTGTGTCACTGTATTATAACTAATAAATGTAGGGAGAAAAGAGCTCTTAACATTTTGTGAAGTTTGTATTATAGTAAAAAAGGTAATATCAACATAAAAAATATGAAGATTCGTGATACCAGATATTGATATGTAGCTTTTATTATAGTTGAAATTATTTTTCTTGTAAATGAATACATTTATTGTTTGTGAAAGAGCCATAGAGAAAGTTATTTTCTCTACTTGGGAATGAGCTGGTCCATTTATGGAATATTATCAAAGCCAAAGTATGGTTTAGCAGCAACAAGATGCCGCCTTCCCATGTCCCATCCGTCACTGTGTTATGTTAGTGGCTATGGTGACAACATGTTACCATGTATGGGAAACTTTCCTAAAAAACTATTTAGCAATTTATCGACAATGTTTAAAAGATTCTTATGCTTTGTTATAGTAATTCCTGGTCAACAAAGTATTACTTGAAAAAATAAATGTGTACCAACAGGAAAATAATCAAATCATTTGTGGAATAACCATGTTCTGGAATTTATTGACACCATTAAAATATTGTTTTAATAAGATGAAGAAATTTCAAAAATCAATGTTATTGAAAAAAGGATAGCAAAATATAGTCACAATCCTAATATTATGAAAGGAAATGTGTATATATATCCACATATGTTAAATATATAAATATAAATTGTGTTGCTTAAATAGAATTTTATTTTAGTTTTATTGTTTAAAATAGCCTCCTCTGGGTTCATGTGAAGCCCCGTGCATCATAAAAGAACTGGAATATAATAGAAGTCTCAATAAACTAGGTAATTACCATAATACTTGCAATGAATGAAATACAATAAAATGAATATTTTAACATAAAAATAATTCTACATTGATGAAAAGCCTAAGGTTTAATAAGCAATGAATTTTCCAGTATTTGGAATTTGGGAAACACAGTTTTAAATATTACCTTTGTTGGTCAGAACAGTTGCTTCGTATAGGTGCTGGAACCTTATTTTAAAATAACCATTAAAGGCAGTTTGGCCGCCATTTGAAACTTTCTTCTAAATGTAGGAAGGGTGTCAAAATGAGAAAACAAAAATGGAAAGCACAAAACATGATTCAAATTATTTTGTTTGAAAATGAATCTTTTAGAGAGTTAATTATTTATAGTCACCTATTTAACATACTCTGAGAGAAGTCCCCTGTGTCTAAAAAAGAAGAAAAATTCATTAAGCTAGCTGTGTTGAGATCTTCTTATAAATTTAAAATACAACAAAAATTTCAAATTTTACCCTCAAGCAGCTAATATGCCAAAGTTTTAAAACAATTCTTCTCAGGGAACCAAGCATGTTTCATTATACTTTTATGTGAATTATTCATTTATTTAATTCTTTCAGGTAAAATATAAAAGGTGCAAAATGAAGACAATTATAACAGTTTGCTATCTTGCACATATAACCATTCTCCCAGAAAGGGTAGGTACAATTTTTGTCTTTCCATATAATACGGTTTTTAAAAGCTTTACAGAAAACTTTTGAAGTTTTAGAATATTTAATAAAATGATTTTTTTATTGAGCTAGATAACTTCTGAGTTTTTTGAAATTTCGGAAGGCAAATTGTTTTTAGCTTTTCCTTGAATAACTATATGAAATTACATGTACCATAAGAGTTGTAAACAAATACAACTCACTTTCCTAGCTGTGCACATGGCTGACAAATATACTATTTAGTGCCTCTTGAAAAATGAGAGAATAGAGAAGCATATATGTAATATTCTAAGGAGTAATCTCAAATACATTCAAAATAGTTTTCTAAAAGCAAGAAAATTACTAGCCAAGAAAAATGAATTGGCCGAGAGCCAATTGATATCACATACAATTCTTCCCTATTTATCATGTTTCTCTGAAAAATACCAAGATCGTTTTTCTTAACAGCTTGTATTGTTTATTTTAAAATGAGAACACTTCAGTTGAGAAATCGAAACAAAAATGTAAATGTGCTGCTTCTTTATCAATAAAATGATTTAGATAGGATCGCTGAAAAATGCTGTCCAGATGGCCACAGTGTAGCCATTTAACCTCAGTCCCAAGTCTACCTCTGTAAAATAGAAGGGACAGTTGATGCAATGTTTTCTAAGATCCTTTCAAATTGTAAAGAAAAAAATAGATCCATAAAATCAAATGTTTGGAAACTAACTAATTTAATGTGTTTTCATATTTTCAACCAATTATTTAAAACCTGAATATTTTACCAATCTTAAATGTTCATCGTTAAATGGATTAATGTTGTTTTCACAAGGGTTTAAGGCGGAAATCTATACCAGGCCCTTAAATTAGTTTTCAACTTTTTCATTGCAATGAGTTGACTTTTTAGACTCAACTCATTAATTCTCTATAATAGTTCACATAGTTGTGCTTTCACTATATTAAACCAATTATAAGATCTCTGCAGTAAAATTATAAAGTATTGATGAAAAATTGAAAAACAAACAAAAAGTACAGAGAGATCCTGTGTTCATGGATTAAAAAATAATAATATTAAAATGTCCCTGTTACCCAAAGCAATTTACAGATTCAATACAATTTCTACAAAAACACCAATGATATTCTTTCCAGAACTAGGAAAAGAAATTTTAAAATATGTATGGAGCCAGAAAAAACTTGAAATAACCAAAGCTATACTGAAAAAAAATTACAAAGGAGGAGACATTATACTATCTGACTGTGAAACATATTAGCCGAAGATGGAGTAGTCAAAACAGCATGGTATTGTCATGAAAACTGATGCGAAGAACAATGGAGCATAGTACAGAGGCTAGACATGAACTCCTACATCTACAGCCAACTAGGTACTAAGAGCTCACACAGAGAAATCATAGTCTTTTCAATAAGTGCTGGTATGAAATGTGACTATTCCCTGCAGAAGAATGAAACTAGATCCCCATTCCTCATCAGTTACAAAAATCAACAAAAAATAGATCAAATGCTTAAATGTTAGATCTGAAACTATGAATAAAATATAGAGAAAATACTTCATGATATTAGAAAGAGCAATGAGTTTTTTGGATAAGACTTTTGAAGTACAGAAAATGAAAGCAAAAATAGAAAAATGGAATTGATTACTTCAAACAAAATGGGATTACAGCACAATAACCCTCCGAGTGGACAGACCGCCTACAGAATGGGAGAAAATGGGTGCAATGTATGCACATGACAAGGCATTGAAATCTAATATATGTAAGTAAATCCAAAAAATCAATACTAATAGAAAAACTAATACAATTAAAAGATGGGCAATCAATCTAATCACACATTTGTCAAAAAATAAGATATAAATGTCATGAAGACTGTCCTAGTTACTTTTCTCTCAGACAGACATCACAGAGCAGAGACAACACGGAGTGCACAAGGTAGAAAAGGCAACAAGGGGAGGGGCTTTAGTAGCTTTTTTCTACCCCTTTTATACTCTATCTAGGCTATCAGGATTTAGTAATTACACACCCTTAATCCCAGCATTGCACCATGACTCAATCACAGACTCTATATCCAGCCACCTCTAAAAAAGACTGTATGAAGCTTTGGGGGACATCTATACACAAGCTATAACAAAGACAAATGGCCAACAGGTATATAAAAAAACACATAACATCTCTAATCAAAAGGGAAATGAAAATCAAAACCACAATGATATATTATCCCAATTCAGGAAGAATGGCTACTATCAAAAAGGCCAAAGATAACAAGTGCTGGTGAGAATGTAGAGGAAAGAGAACCCTTTCGCATTGTTGGTGGGACTGTAAACTACTATAGCCATTACAGAAAACAGTATAGAGTTGCTAAAAAACTTAAAAATGAAACTATAATATGATCCAGCAATTCCACTACAGTGAATATATCCAAAAGAAATAAAATCTGTAAAAGACATCTTTACTCCCAAGTTCCTGGCAAAACTATCCACAACAGTCAAGAAGTGGGAACAAACTAAGTGTCCATCACCTGTTGGATGGAAAAAGATGTGGTACATATACACAATGAAATATTCTTCAACAATCAAAACAAATGAAATTATATCATTTGTGACAACGTAGATGGAACTAAAAATCATTATGTTTAATAAAATAAGCTAGGCAAGAAAGGAGAAAAAAGAAAAAAAAGCAAGACAAATTATAAAGTCAGAAGAAAAAACCCGTATTTCCCAATAATAATAAATATATACAAGTTATCTAAACATTAAAAATCATCAGAAAAGATTTTTAAAAATCCAGTTGTTTATAGAAAATGCTCTTAATGCATAAGAACATTAACATGATCAAAATGTATAGATAAAAGAGATGTAACAGGCAAATTGTAGTAAAAAATAAGCTGGAGTAGCTATACTGCTTATAGATCTCATATTCTTTACAAAACAGAGAATCATTGGAACATAAAATGTCACTGTACATTGATAAAAGGTTTACTCCCGTAAGAAGCTGTTAGTAAACAACAGTGGCTGTAACAAAATAGTCTTAAAATGTAAGTATTTTTAAAACTGCTTAAACTAAATGAAGTTTTGACAAACTAATCAAACTATGAGAAATTACCAAACAACTCTGTAATTATTGATAGCAAGCAGACTAAACTTAATAAAAATAAAAAAGATGAGAACACATCCAACAAGTTTAATCTAATGGCTATATATAGAAATCGTCATCTGATAGTTGGAAAACACTTGTCTTGCTCAAGGACATATGGATTATTTTTAAATCAAGTTGTGTACAATATCATAAAGCAAGTCCAAACACATTTCAAAAAATAAATGCCCCAAATGATAGCTTCTCTGATAAAGTGCAATTAACAAGATTAAAAGGATGAGTAAAAAAACCCCATATATCCTCACCAACATGTAATATTTTGTTTACTTGATAATGGCCATTCTGATTGGGATGACACTACATTTTGGTGCAATTTTGATTTGCATTTCCCTGACGGCTAAAGATGTTGAGTATTTTTAAACATAATTATTAGCCATCTGTACTTTTTCTTTTGAGAAGTGTCTGCTCAGCTCATTTGCTCCTTTAGTGATTGGATTACTTGTTTGGGTGTTAATTTTTTAGTTCTTTATTTTGCGTATTAATCTTTTTTTAAATGGATAGCTGACATTTTCTAAAAAGGAAAAACTCTTAACCAAAATGTTTCCATATTCTTACTTATATGATAACTCAGAATGACATCCTTATGGATTAAGAGTTTAGATGTCAAATGTAAAACTTTTCAAAATTTAGAAGAAAATTTACAGCCATAAAGGGGAAAATTATTTTGTTTAAAACAAGATATGAGAAAATTAACCACAAGAAAAAGATTAGTGGGGCCGGGGATTTAGCTCAGTGGTTCCACCCTCTGCCTCGCAAGTGCAAGGTTCTGAGTTCGAGCCCCGATACCAAAAAATAAAAATAAAAAAATAAAATTAAAAAAGAACAAGATTAGTAAATGTGATTTCATAAAAAACTATTGATACTGGAGATGTAGCTCAGTGGTAGAGTCCCTGCCTACCATACAAGAGGTTGTGAGTTCAATCTCCAACATTGCAAAACAAAACTAAACAAAAAACCTCTTCATTGAAAAACTGAAATTACAGTTAAAATATATGTATGAACTAGAAGTTGTTATTTGCAGCACTTATTAAAGGATCCTCATCATGAATATCTAACTCATACATTTCAATAGTAAAAATACCAACTAGCCAATAAAAATGGGGGAAAATGTGAATAAACTTATAGCTATATAAGGCCAATATAAATATTTAAGATTATATTCAATCTTATTAGTACTTAAATCAATTTCTTCTGACAAAAATTATGAAGTCTGACTAAATAGAGCATGGTAACACATGCCTTGTAGTCTCTGCACTCGGGGGCTGCAGCAGCAGAATCACAAGTTCAAGCCCAGATTTAGTGAGATTCTATATCAAATAAATAAGTAAATAAATAAAATCTAGAGACATGGCTTAGTGTGGAGGCCCTGGGGTCCAATTCCCAATACCAAAAAAAGGAAATTAAAACAAGTAACATACAATATATTTTAGCTACATATATATGGGCAATTTTTGAAATACATACAAAAACATGTATAAGTTTATATATGCATACATATGTGTTAGTACATATATACATAATGCTCTTTTTAAAGCTATGCCCCTCAGAGATCACAATAGTAGTTACCAACAATGTTAATACAAAACATGAATCTGGTGAATCTATAGGTAGTAGTATGTTATACATAGCGTTTTCATTTTCATTTTAGGTGATGAATTCATTGACACAAAGCACATTATTAAATGATAAAAGAGTAAAACAAATGAATAAAATAAACAAAAGCCATGTCTGGACAAATAATAATTTACCCAATTCTGTTCATCTCTTATCTTTAAAAAAAAGGTCAGTGAAGTGCATGTACAGACCAAAAATAAGTAGACAAACATTAATATATAGCAGATGGTAGAAACAGAAGGCTTATCCTTTCCAAGGGTCAGTTGAATTCAAGGAATTTTAACTGAATATATTTTGTCCTACTGGATTTCCCCAGACATTTTATTCAATTCTTTATTTTTGTAATTTTTTCTATTGCATTATATTAAATATAGTATGATGCATTTATAAAGAATGGAAATCTGAATAATAAAACACATATCAAGTTTTTCAGAGATATGCATATAGATTCATCTGAGTGGGAAAGCTAGATCTGTGCTGTGAAATTTATCATATTTTAGAAATAATAGCTGAACTACCAAATGACTGAAAATTATTTATTTTGTGTGCAATAATTCTCTTACATTCTAAACTGTGTAATGATTCTAAATAAGTAAGAGAGAGAGCAGGAAAATAGTATGTGAGTTGGAGCCTAGTTTATCATTTCCACAAGTCCATTTGCTTCCATGGAGCACAGGCCCTGGGGAGCGTTTGCATGAGAGCTGCAAGGTCCAGGTGGAGAGTCAGCTATGTTGCTTTATCCTCAGGAAGTGTTTGCATGGCACCCTGATGCTGCTTCTTGCTGACAATCATAATGAAAGGGACATAGCAGCTGGGCTCAGAGTTAATAGAGTCCTGCCTCAGAGTTAGGTACACGTAGGGCTCTGTGTTACAGGGCACCAGCTTTTCCTGCACCACATCCCATCCTCACAACTGGAGGCTTTGAGGTGAAGAGAGACTAACACAAGTTCCAGTCGATTCTTGCGGTTCCAGCTCAGTATTCCTGGCTTTAGCTTGACTTTGCTTCGGCTGCTTCTTGTTTCCTTTCCTTTCCCCGCTGGCTCCCTTCCGAAACTCAGGCTCCAGCACCACATACATCCTCATCTAGACTGTGAAAATGAGTTTCCTCATTGAACTACATCAAATTCTCATACAAATCTCTTGTTATATGTATCTTGCAGCTCTTCCACTTCTCTGATCAAAACCTGGTTAGCTCAAAGATCAACCAAGAAGACAAGATTTCCCTTGTGTCACCAATCTAAACTTCTGTTTAGAGGCAGCCTGGTATGCAGGCTTTGCAGTAAAGCTGATGAGAGATAAAGTCCAAGATCCCAATCTACACCTTCTTTCCTGCGTATCAGTGCCTCCATGTGTAAAATTCTGGTGACAGCCCTTACTTCCTAGATTTGATGGGAAAACCAAATTAAATAATACTATGTTTAAAGCCATTAGCCCTGTGCCTTGCTCTTAATGAGGGTCAGCATCCCTTTTCTTCAACCCAGGGCTTTGCAGTCTTTAGAGAACAACTGGATGCCTGAATTCATGAAGCTGATCCCTTTGTGGCTCATTCTCCAAAATTAATTGCTTCATTCCTATGAGTGAATTTTTCTACATATTTTAGATCACTACAGGGAAGAGGTTTATTAATTTTTAAATGTGTTAGGATATATGTCAAATCTAAGTCTTCACGGATTTCAAAGTTGATCTTCAAGATGATTTCTGAATTAGAGCCGAAGTTCAACAAGAATTTCTTTCTTCATATCAGTATGAATAAGCTAAATTCAAAGACGACAAAGGGCGCAAAATAATGGAAAAGTGGCAAGCTAGCAAAACTCAAAATGCATTTTATGCATTCCAGGACAGTGATTTAAATGTTTCTATGTGGTTTGAAAATACTTTTGGGATGCATGATGTGTATATGCAAGAATCTCCTTTGTTTCAGTATTGAAACTACTTCTTGGTAAGTTGGGTGCTAAAAGAAACTAAAAACTTCTTTCCAACTTGTAAAAGATCATGTTAAGCTGACACTCAGACTTGAAGCCACCTCCCACAATATAAAAGATACAAATGACATAGAAAATGTTCCTTCACCTTTTGGGATAAATGGTTCAAGGTTCTGAGAACTGGTTCAAGGAGCCAGAAGCCTGTTACTGGCATTAGCTCAGCTTCTGATGAAAGCCCTATGCTGCTTCCACCCATGGCCAAAAACAGAAGGGAAGCAGGTGCACACAGAAGAAAGAGAGTAGGCCAGAGTCCCTCAATACCTATTCCCCCGAGAAAGGCATGAATCCATCCATGAGGGTTCTGTGTGTTCCCCATGACCCAAGCAATTTTCACAAGGCCCAACACTGCTGTATTGAAAAAGTAAGGTTCCAAAACATGAATTTGGGGGATACATTGAAACGATAATGCTAAGTGATCCTGGTAAGTCACTTACCATATCTTTTCTAAGGATTAGTACCATTTGGCCTCTTAGAATTATCTTGATGGTCAAATTAGGAAATGTCTGAGAAGTACTTTCACCACTTACCTAGGAATTTAAGCTTTGCTCCTGCTTTTTCTCAAGTCCTTGAATGATAAGCACCCTCCAGATTTTTTTCTTCCACCCTTATCTCATTATTCTCCTGCATCATATTCACCTCTCTGGTGATTTCAACAGCACTTATGGCTTAAAATAGCACCTCGCAGCATATGATTCTCAAGTTAACAATTATACCACTCAATTCTTTTTCAATTTTCACAACAGAATTTTCAGCTGTTGCATAGAGAGCATTTAAATCTTGTCACACTTCACATTCAGCTGCTTTAAGATGATTTCACTATCTTACCAATCTTCTCACTTCCTCTTCATAATTTTCCTTTTTTTTCATAAAATCATTGCTCTCACCATAGAGGCTAATACACCCTAGAAATATTTTTGGCCTCTTTTTCTCATCCAAATTGACTTCCCCACATCTATGTCCACAATTGTTTAATTCTTCATTCACAAGGTCCTCTTTTCCATCTACATCAGTGAATATTTTTTCACACTGTCCCCTTTTCCATCTATATAACTGAATATTTTCACACAAACATTTATTAGCACTTTCCTAAATCACATCAACAATTCTTCCAGAATATTCTCCACTCAATGTGGCCTATACGCTCACACCGTTCCAAATAATTTTTCATAATATACTACATAGATCATGTTACTTTCTTGGTCAAAAATATTTAAATTTTTCCTCTTAGCCTAAAGAATAAAGTGTGGAGTTTCTTAGCATTGTTAATATAATCTCGATAAGTTGTTCCTTCATCCCTGGGAGGTACTTATGCATGTATGCTAAAGCCAATAAATAATAATCATTACACATTGCTTACTAATCTCTCTGCTAGAGCTGGATCTTTTGGGTATCATGTTCTCAAAAGGAACAATCAACTGAAAAGGAGCAATCAGTCACATATGCTCACAAATTACACCCGGTTAACTTTAACTTTAAATTCCATTGTTTTCACTCAAATACCTAATATCTTATTTGCCTATTTTTTCTCAAAAATATTTCTCTATTAGCTATACATTCAGTTTGTCTCCACTATTTCTTAGAGTTGAAATGTCTTGAGTCATAAATTTTATATATAAATATTCATCCTGTGTTTTAAATGGAATATGCTTCTTGAATATTGTTCTGGCAACATGGAACAAGATCTGATGTGTTCTTGAAAGAGGAAGGAACATAAATCAAGATTCTATCACGGCAGTGTGTTTCTATGGATAAGTTAGCCTTGTCATAATTATTGACCTGATGTATTTTAGAATTTAAAATGAATTTAAAATTTAAAATTTAAAATGAAAATTTAAAATTTCTTCTCAAAAATTGTCATTATTAGGACATAAAATAATGTTTTAAAAATCCCAAAGCAATCCATTGACATATATCATAAACATAGACATATATAGATGTCTTCAGGCATATTTTGGGTGTGAATAGCCCAAATACGTCCCCAAGGAAGAACCAATTAATGTATATCTATATGGGCAACAAAGATATCTTTGTAGTTTTCTTCATGATTGAGTGATTTCCAAATGGCAAGAAACAAGTGTCAGAGAAGATGATAAATGACAATTTCTTCTCCTTCTTGTGGGTAGAGAGCTGCAACATCCATTAACTCTCACTCCTCACCTTATTCCATTCACACATTTTTCAGTGTACTAGCAACTTCTGTGTGTTCTAACAATAAGAGGAAGTCCTTCCCCAAGACTGATAAGGCAATGTAGCTGTAATTTCTACCACTCACACAGCTTTATAGACTTAGATAGTACAAGGAGGGAGCAATATGTTTCTCATCTCCTTTGTCCAGTGCCCAGAATGAACAACTAGGTCTTCAAGTAAAAGGCAATGTTTCTTGCTTGCCAGCCCCAGTAAGGAAACTGATGGGATACTTCAGTGGTTTAACTGATTGCAACTAATAAAGGAAACATGCACGGAGTGGTAGATATGATGAAGAAACTAGTAATGCATGAATAATGTAGTACTGTAGTACCTGAAGCACCTACAGGAAGCTGTTATGAGTCTTGGGTCTAAAGCTATAAGAGGACAGAACAGTTACCAAACCCTTGTTAGAGACTGAACTGAGTGAAGAGGGTCTGCTTGATGGGAGCTCTGAATACAGAAGACACCTTCTGATTTACTGCTTCCATCTCGAGGTGGCCACACCCAACGGACAGAAAAGGGCACAATGGCTTAGTGATATAGTCCACAATGATAGCATAGCATCTAATGTAGGGTAGTGAAATGGAAGAATGAGTAATGGGCCATAGAGAAAAAGGTAATGCTCCAATTCTTTTACAAGGGTCTTGAAAACAATTTTAAACAATGGAAAGTATTAGGAGCAGCTTATTTATCATTATAACTAATCATAAATCTTAACTATTGGTTCTCAATAGTTGAAGCAAGGCCACTAGACTTGGCTATCTTGACATCTGGATGTATTGGTACACAAAAGGTATTTCTCAGCAATTACTAAGGCCCAGACACAATAGCTCTATGATGTAGCTATGATTATAACTCCATCTGCCATTTTGGGATATAGTTATTCATCAGTATTTTCAGTACCACTTGTACTAGGCATCTCCTAGGAGTTTAATATGTGTCAAAGAACAAGATGAATGAAGTTCTTGCCCCAGGAAGCTTATATTTCACCTTGGTGTGATTAAATTATTTGTATAAGGTCACATATTTAGGAAGTAATGGAATCTGAACAAAACTCCCCACCATTCTCTGTTCAATCTATGTGCTTAACCATTGCGTTCTAGTGAACAGTACAATTTTGTGAGTCATCATGTATTTCAAATTTGTAACACTGTGGAAATCCTGGAGGAAGCTACTTCCCCTACTTCATTGCAAATGGAAAATGGTTGCTTCCCTATTTACAAGGGTAACTCGCCACACCTATTCTGTAAAACTGAGTGCAAATGTCATTATGGATATTAGAAGTTAATGTTTGTAATACAGTAAACCATGAATCAAATGATTATTTAAACCTATTTTAAAGTTATATTTATATATTCTAATGTAACAATTTATTGTTCAATCCATATTAGCTCATATAAACCAGATGAGGGAGTTAAAGTACATAGAGGTTAAAAATGTGAGGAGAATCACACTTATAGTAACTGATAGACTCGAAAATCAAACTAGTTGACCACCAGAATTACCTGTGGATTTCTTTGAAGAGAAAGCCCCTGTGTCCCACCCTGAGTCCACTGAAGTAACATCAGAATTCAATTAGGTATGGGAAGTTGAGATGTAACAACTGGCATCTGTACTTGTAAAGGTTCCATAATAATATTGGAACTCTGACATGATCGTAGTTGCTAATGATGCAAACCAGTCAAACATTATAACACCAGATTCAAAGGATCACTACTTTTTTTCCTGATTCCCTAGATCAAAGGAATTGTCTCATCAGGTCATGATTTTGATAGACTCTATATTGAAAGTCATGTTATTTGAACCATTATTGCCACATCATGAAATGAAGTTTAATGTAGCCCCTCCTCTAAGATCTAATATAAGAATTTAAAAACCTTTTAATTTTACTTTGTTGTGCATAATGGTTCATACAGAAAGTAGAAACACTTTCTTCAAGTTTTGGAAATAACGGCTAAGCACATTTTATTCCACTTCTGCTTGTAACACTAGGGTTGTCCCAATAATTCATTTCCAGCTAAAGACAGATATAATAAATTTATAAATAAAATATTGAACAGATCCATTTAAGAAAAGATCCATTTACTGTGGGTCTTCATTCCTGGCTCCACCATACAAATATCATTTGTTCCATATTAAGATCTCTTCAGTGAGGTAAGGACACAGCCAATATCATAAGAGAAAAGTTTACTGAAAAATAAGACTTGGTAAATTGGAAAATTCTCTAATCCTCAGTTTAATAATATACCCCCTGAAGAGTTGAAAAATGTCTGTCTTGATTTTTGGACTCAAAATAACCTTAATTCTCTTCATATTTTCTTTATCTTCTTGAAGCAACTTGCTAGAATATCTTGCTAGTAATATAATTGTGGTTAAGAGAGTTTTTAAAACCAACAATTCATCTTACTTTGCACTGACCTTTCAAATAGCCAACATTTTCTACCTGATTATTGTTAATTCCCCTGTGCAACATAATAAAGTGTGAAATCTGGTTATTCTTGAAAAAATTAGTCATCACTAAAACAGCATGTACTTTGGTTGAATTTAGGAGTCAGTACATCATTAGTAGTCACATTAAAAAAGAAAGAAACTCAACAACAATCTATTTTCCCTCCTAATGTTTAGAAGACAGCTTTCTGGAAGATTATTAGATTAATTCAAAATTTTTCTGTGACATAATAAAGTGCAATAGTAACTCAGGAGGAGAACTATTACAAGTGTAAAATACAATTTTGGGAGAAGTAACTGCCTATCCACAACAGGTATGTGAGTGAGCACCATGGTCTCCCATGGTATGATGACTATAAAATACAAGGTTCTGGATTTGCATCAACTCAAAGGTCTGTCCTGGGGCCCGGCTGTCCTTCCAACTGTAATGTGTCAGTTTCCCTTCTCCTTCAAAAATGGCAGCTGAGGGAGAAATGTCGCATCAACCATGCAGAGCTCCACTTTCTGATTCCCCACTGACTACTTTTTTGCTGTCCTCTTGAGATTAGTCGACCAGGTTTCCTTCAAACATGGTCAGTTCTTATCATCTTCCTGAAGAAGATCCATTGGCTTGGTCCACATCTAGAAACTTCTGAGGGAACAGTGGAAAATATTTATTTAAACCAGTTGTAAATGATGCAGATAACTCAGAAGATATACAACTACATAGAATATGCGGGAAGTGTGAGAAGAGTGGAAAGGGAGTACACATCAGAGTAAGAAAAATCTAACTAGGTTCAAATCTTGCTCTCTGTCTACCGAAAAGCAGATTTCTCCATTTAAATTCCTCAGTTTTCTCATCTGTTAATTGTGATACCTAATACCTACCTTAGGAAAGTATGATGAGAACAAGAAGGGTTGCAAATAAAGTTGAAGAAAAGCAATAATAATAATAATAATAATAATAATAATAAACCATTACAAAGCACACAGAGCTGACTTTCTCCTTCTGGTTTTTGTTCCCAAACCTTGAGTAGAGTAGCTCTCTTTGTTCCTTAGGACCTCCCTAAGGCGTTTCCCATCTGTAATTCAAACAAAAACATCTATCAAGGTGATGAGGATTCATTTGACTATAAACCAAGATAATTTTACACAATTTCACAAAACACCACACTTCTTTAGTTAGCAAAGTTTCTTCTTATATTAAAAGAATAGTCTCATTCCATATTTTCTTGAGTATGTTTAATGAGATTGTTTCTGAAATATGCTCAATTTAAAGGTTACTCCAAAATAGCTTTTGAACATTCTTGTCAGATTTAGGCAAAATAACTTAAATTCTTTTTTTCTTTGACAATTAAGCAATTGAGTCATAGCCCTCTGAGAAATAAATCTCAACCCTTAGAGCTTATATTTTTAGCTCCTCTTTTTTGTTTAACTGTTCTTACATAATGAAGGGTAGCCATTATCTTTTCCACCTTGTTAATTTGAAAATAACTAACTTTGAGTGTTTCAATAAGATATGTTTTGAATTTTAAAAAATACATTTCCATGGATTTCTTAAATCAGTACACATGCTCCTTTGGGCTCTCCTTCCTCTGAATGTGCTAGAGTGAGAACTTTGACATAAGAAGCTCAGTGTGCCAGGTCTCTGAGACAGACATCTGTGGACCCATTGTTGCAACACCACAACAACATCATGCTCCAAGCAAATTGCAATTGGCCAAAGAGTGCTCGCTTTTTTATTCTTTTCTTCAATCCATGAAAATTAGAGTTAAAAGACAGTTATCTAAGACTCATTTGTCATATATTATTTATTGATCACCTGGAATACTTTTGATTTGATATCTTGCTACACAACTAATGCCTCCTTCTTGTTCACCAACTTGTGTTGCCAAGGAAAATGATAATTTATGTGAAATATATCTTGTGTGTTAGTTACCTTTCTATCTCTGTGACAAAATACCTGAGATAAACAACTTCTAAGGGGAAAAGGTTTATTTTAGTTAATGGTTTCAAAAGTTTCAGGCTGTGGGTTTGCTTAGTTGTTTTGATAGTTTAGAATATCATGGTGAGAATGCATGGCACAGAACATTTGCTAATCTCAAGGCAACCTGGAAACAAAGGAAGAAACAGGAAGACATTGAAGTCCTAAGATTCCCTCAAGGACAGTGCCTGCCCCCAAAACCTAATTTTCTTCTTCTAGTTCCCCCCTCAAAGGTGACACCACTTCCCAAAAGCACCACAAGTTGGTGACCAGGCCTTTAACACATAGACATTTGACAAACATTTCCAAATCATAGCATCTTGGAACCACAAGTCTAAGGACATAAATCTGTTCTCCTTCAGGAGAGACTTCAACAGTTAATTAAAGAGGCTGGATTTTCCTAGGGGGCCTCATGGTATTTTAGAACTTTATTGTCTGACGCTTGAATTTTTTCCACTTTACTTTCATGTAGAAGCAAAAATAAATATGAGAACCCTTCCTTACCTGGTAAAAATATTACTCAAATATGGATCATACAACCTGTCAGAATAAGCATATTAGCCATTAGAAAGCACGAGAGAAGTATCCACTTTAATTTCTTTCTCTAGCACATTACATTGGCTGAGTCTTCTAATACAAAGTTGAATGGAAGTCATAATAAAAATCTTTCTCTCAGTATAAGATTTCAATACAACATCAAGGATGTCATTTCAGGAAAGTGTTTCCTATTCAAGGTTTGTTATGTGTTTCATTTTATTTTGTTTGATTTGCAAAGATTTTGTTAGGATTTTTGCATATGTGCTTATGTCATATAATAACTTGTAATTATTTTCTTTTTGCTCTCAGAAATACTAGGTATTTCTCAAAAGAATTAAAGATCTCATACCCATGTATGCATACCCATGTTTATAGCAGTACAGTTCAAAATAGCAAAATCTTGGAAACAGTTTTTATGCCTATCAACAGATGAGTAGACTAAAAAATGTGGTATTTATACACAACAGAATACTACTCTGCCATAAAAAGGATGAGTCGTTTGTAGGAAAATGGATGCACCTTGGTTGACACCGTAATATTAAGTGAAATAACTCAGACACAAAAGCTTAAATATTGCATGGCTTCTTTTATATGAAAAAAATTCAGTATACATGAAGTATATGAAATAAAAAACAGATAAGAGAAAAGAGAAAAAGAAAGATATTGTAATTCAGCATGGACAATGTATCTACAAATGTACCTTGACTTAGTACAACTGTCTTACATGTTTTATATGTTCTTTGGCCTATTAGTCTGGCTTTCAATCTTTATATATAATAATTAACTTCCTAAGATCTTCTAAGATAAAGAAATGAATCTGATGTTGATAAGAGTGTAGAGGGAGGAGGAAAAAGAAGAGAATTGAAATGTATTAGGTACATGCACCAATTCCCTACCATGAATGTAATCATTATGTACTTCAAACATGTACTAATACAAGTAAACAAAAAAAGAAAATATTTTTGTGCAATATAAATATTCTTTTTCAAAAATATTATGAGGAATTCACTGAGTAAACCATGAAATCTTGGGATTCTCTTTTCATGAAAAGGTCTTAAAATATGTAGTTAACACATTTATAAACATAAAACAATTTCAATGAACTTTTTATTTTTGCTTTATTTTGTAATTTATTAAATGATATGCATGTTCATCTAAATCTGCAAACTTTATTATTAAAGTCATCCATATTACCTCTTTGATACTTTAATGTCTGTAGGATGTTTCTTATAATGGTTCTGTAATTTTCCTTCTTTTTTATTTTCAAACATGCCAGTGTTTTAAATTTTAATCTCTTTTTATCTCTTCAAAGAATTAACTTTGCTTTTGTTAATTTTCATTATTGTATATTTGATTGGTTTTCACTAGTTTACTTTTTATGTTGTTTTCTTCCTTTTACTTTCTTTGGACTTATTTTATTTTCTCTTTCAATCATGTTGAGTTATATTTTTAGATCAGTTGGCTTTTTGAAACTCTTTTTTTGTATATACACTTAAGACCTATGTTTGTTTATATTTTACATATTATATATTCCTTTTGAGTAATACTTTATCATTACTTCATAAATTTTACAGTCATACCTTCACTACTGTTCAGCTCAAAATATTTTCTAATTTTGTCTAGGCTATTTGTGCTTTGATGAATGAGTGATTTAGAAGTTATTTCATTTTCCAAAACTTAAAAGATAGTCTGTTGTTTTATTTCTAGCTTTATTATTTCTTAGAACTTACTCTCTATGAAATCAATCTTTTAAAACTTGTTGAGACTTTATCTCTGACCCAGCATGTATGTAATTTTGGTAAGTTCTTCAAGCACTCTTGAATAGAGTTTGGGTTGTACAGTTGTTGGGGGCAATGTTCTGTATAATTCAGTTGGTGCAAGTTTATCATTATGTTGTTCAAATCTTCTGTGCGCTCACTGATTTTTCTATCAGTTAATCCAAAAGTGTTTTTAAAATCTCTAGCTGTATTTGTGAGTTTTCCAACTTTTCCATATAGCTCTGTCTATATATATATATATATATATATATATGCATGCTGGTTTATTAGGTATATACACAATTTAGATTGCTATATTTTCCTGGTAGATTAGCCATTTTGTCTTTGTGAACATGTTTTTACATCTATTAGTGCTTTAATTTTATCTCACAGTAATGCAGCTATATCATCTCTCTTTGAGTTACAGAGAGTAGAATAAGATTCAGTTGGTGGTAATGGAAAGCCAAGCTTAAAACATTGGACTCTTGCCCCTGCAAAACTGGTCGTTTTGAGTAAGAATTTACAAAATTCTGTGTGTGCTCAGTAATAGAAATTAAAGATGTCACACTGAAAAATTCTCATCAATCAAATAAAAACCAAATAACCTTTTTATTACCTAAGTAATGAGAATTTTGAATGCTTACTGTGCATTATTAACGTCCAACCCTGGGGTGCTTTCTAGACTCCCTTAACCATGTATCTATTTTATTTTTTTTCCAGAGAGGTGGTCATATATCAATTTCTATAGAACAAGTGGTAAGAAGTGCTGCAGACCATCAATTACAACACTGGCAACAACTAATATTTGTACAATTTTTATAGTTTTTATGGAACTTTCATATGAAGGTAATTGGGTTTTAATCATTGCAAATACTAAATAAAAATATTTAGTTTTCTTTTTCTTTTTTTTACACTGGGAATTGAACTCCAGGCCTTGCACTTGCCAGGCAGGCACTGCACCACTATATCCTCAGCCTGAAATATTCACTTTGGATTGCTTATTTCCAACACAACAATGATAAAGTTACACCAAGTGGCAATGGAGGTTTTGGAAGAATATAACGGTGGAACAAAAACTATGATTGCATAATTACAAAGAAACAACTATGACACACTAAATACTCAAAACTCTGAATACTGGCACTATTCTTTGCTTATGAATGAAAAAGTCTGTATAAATCATAACTTTTATTGACAAAACTACTCAGAAATGGGAATGTGCACAAAATTAAGCAATTCATGCACTGGATATATATTAAGTGCCTACTAATGGGAAGATACTTTATCCAGCACAATGAAAATACAAAACTGGAAAATAGAAATATGGTGACTTTCTAATAGATACTGAACAAATGTCCATAGAAAACAAAGGGGCTTCTCAATGACTGTTCTTTCAAGTAGGAAAAAGACAAAATAAATATAATTTAAGAATGATTTATAAATTCTGACTAGAATCAAAAGGTACCATGGGAAGAGAGAAGAGGTATAAGACATATAATAGCTAACTTTTTTGGAATATTTGCTGTTTTCTGAGACTATTGTACTGTTTATATTTTAGACATTATCCACATGTGGCAATCAGTCCAAACTGATATGCACCATAAAATGTACACCAGATTTCAAATGTCAAATATTCTATTCAAGTATAGAATAAAAATGCAAATTGTTTTATGAATGCTTTTTAAATTAAATGTTAAATTGATAATATTTTAGATACAATGGATTAAAGAAAACATAATTAGAAATATTTCCTCTAGTATACTGTTTTCATACCTGTTAATGAGGCCACAGGAAACTTTAAAATTACATATGTGGTTCACATCTGTAGCTAGCATTATATTTGTATGGATAGTAGTATGAATCTAGGAGCATTAGCAACATGCTCTCTCATTTAACATTTTAAATCATCCTAGGGAATTGGTAACAATATTTGATTGAAGCAAACTTGAAATAAACTTCCTAGAGTGACTCCAGTGAGTAAAGAATTTGTTCTACAGTCAATTCTATGACTACACAGAAGAAGGCTACACAACGGATGGTGGCAGTGACTAAGATACCAGAAAGAGCCAGTGACGTAGGTCTCTCTTGTCCATTTGTGTACAAATATGAACGCATCAATTATAAATGGAGGAACTTTTATAAATTGTAATTTTTAGGAAAAAAGTCAAATAATGATACTAGAGTTATTTTAAAAGCTAAATGTTGGGAAATCTTGGGGATTTCTATTGCTATTTTCCGCAATGATGGCATTTGAAGACAGTCTAACAAGCTGTTCTTACTTCCCTTGAATTGCAAACAGTCCAACCACATGACTCAGCATGCTCAATATATTCTTTTGTTATGGAAGAAAATAAACGGGGCACTTCTCAGGCTTTGAACTTTTACAAGCCACCAAATTTAGGCCATTTAGATTTCCCATGAAAAGAAGGTCTTCCTGTAAGTTTCAACATACTTCTTTCTCTAAGTGATATGCAAACATCAAATAGGCAAATAATAGAACTTTGATATGAGGCCAGTCATGCCTTAGATCTGACATTGTTTAATAATGTGATACACACAGTTAGGCTCTGGCCAAAGGGAAGTCTGTGCACCTGCTCAGCTGAATGCCATAAATCAAAGTCTAGAGAATATGTTTAACCATGTTAATAAAAAGCCTTGACTCACTTCCTCAGCATGAAAAGAGAAAAATCATATTTTATCTAGATTAATGCAATGTCAGTTATAAAGAATCATTCAGCTGAAATGTTTCCAGTTCTGCTTCACTGCCAACAGCTATCACAGATGATTTATCTGAATAGTGGTAGAAAATGAACTGCACTTTGAGAGTCTGGGCTGTCTTCCTTGAAAATAAGAGAAAAAGATCCTCCATGGTATCTAAGGTGGTCTCTGAAATGTCAATGGACAGGGCCCAAGGAAGTTCTCAAAGTGGAGACAAGGAATTTACACCCACCCTAGCAGTAGATTAAGTTGCAGATTTTTTACTCCCTTCATAGAAAAAGAATTTTCAGGAATAGTAAGAGGCATAAAGAGACATATTAGGCAGAATTTTAAAAGTGCACACTCAAAAGATTCTGATCCTCAAGAGAAAAGGGTGCATTATGGCCTTGAGCTAGGTATATTTACAGGGATTTGGGTGGAAACCTGTGGAGCCTATGGAAGAAAGGAGATGAAACCAGATGACAGCCAGCAGTGGTGAAGGGGAAAAACCCATTTTGCAAGTGAGAAAGAATAGAGGAAGTTCATTTGCAAGGAGAAAGTATAGCACAATACAAGGAATGCCCCAAACATAGGGTGTCTTAAGCAGAAAAAAATTAAACTGATTTTGTGTCAGTTTTTATTTTAAAACTTACGATTATTCTTGTTTTCTTTCTACCTACTTTTATGCCTTCTAAATATCTCAGTGGTACCAAGCAAAATGTTGTCTCATCTTAGGCAAAAAGGGAAGCAAAAGTTAAGAATTTCACCTTGCAATGGACTCAAGAGATGAAGAGTGGATTTAAAATAATTTGTAGAATTTATGTGGTGAGGTTATCTGAGTCTATGCTCAAAATGACCTGCACAAATATAATCTCTAGTCCGCTGATGCTCTTTACATTTTGGAGTTGAAAATGTCCTTCAAGTGACCTTTTCATGGGTCCATGTGAATGCAAATAGTTCACATAGAATTCTCCATATAAGGAAATTCCAGCTCTTAAATTTCAGTAAATTAAATCTCAGCTCTTAAATTTCAGTAAGTTAAAATTTAAAAGGAACCTAATTACCTGTCATTCTTTATACTTCCATATACACTCACCTTAGGTTCTTTGAATAGTAAGTTTTTTCAGAACATTTTAAAGTGATTTAATTCCCCTCAGTTTTACAGCCAGCACTCTACCCATGAGCTGTACCTCCAGTCCTGGTTGTTGGAATATAAATAATAGTCAAATAAAGTGCTCCTACTTGGGAAAGGAAATTATAGAGATGCTGATCTATTGCAGAAATTTATGATTGACAACAACAAAACTTAAGTAATATTCTTTTATAGTAATAAATATTTTCTTCTAGTAATAATTAAAATGATATATTATTTTACAGCAATAATTAAAGCAGTCTAGTCAACATTTTAACTTTGACCTAACAATTTAATTCCTGAAAATTTTGTCTACAGATATTTTCATATATATATTAAGTGCCATATAGTTAAGGATATTTATTGCCAAGTCTTGTATAAATAATAAAAGTCAGGAGAAAATTTCCAAATGCTCATTAATAAGTAACTAGTAAATTATTATGTAAATTATTAGTAAATTATTATACAGCTATGTGACTACATATATAGTCACATACATACATGACTACATATGTATTCATTTTTAAAAGGCTGTATATGTGCTAAAATAAGATTCTATTATTTAAAAAATTAATTGTTTTTTAAAAAATTGTTTTAAAAACAAATATATTCAGTCCACTCTTACCCATAGTTCAAAATACATAATCTTATAGCTAAGATGTCTTTGAGTATAGTCAGTAATATCTCAAAAGATGTGGGATTGTAAAAGTGTTAGGATGAAAAGTAGAACAATGGTTGAAGTACACTTTACATTAAAAAAAAATCATATGCTATTTCAGTCTAGTCCACCTGTGGAAGATGTTTGTACTAATAGTGTTTATTTTCGAAGTGGGTGGCCCAGTGGCTGGCATGGTGAGCAGGGTACTTTCTCTACAAGTCGTCTGTATCTTTCAACTGTTACAATATATTTGTACCACCTATTCACAAAGTTAAACAAAATTTGTTTAAAAGATTACAGGGTTGGAAAGTTTGTGCTTTAAGGAGAGAAGTGATGGATGAAAGAAACAAAGGAAATATCCTTTTAAAATTTGTCCAAATGATCTCTTATAAGCAAAATTGAGGAACTACTGTCTTGTTTCAATCAGCTCAGTTACTGATAAAGTGTGAGTTTTGGAAGTGCCTAAGGTGCACCAGTGATGGTAAATAATGAATTTAGTTGGAGATACAGCAAAAAAATGATATCTGGCTTTAGATTCTCTCCATTATCCATACTATGTCACATACTCTGGGCAGAACCATCTACATGGAAATCCCTTTAACACAACAAACACTACTCTGGGATACATGTGGGAAGTGAACCCATTTATCAGAAAGGTGATGGAACATAATAGATGACGGAAGCAGCTAGAGGAAGGCAAGAGAGTATCAAAGTGTTCAAAGAAGAACCAGAAAAACAAGACTGTTTAGATGACATCAGTGGTAAGAAAATAACTTGAGACACACCAACAAAAAATGCTCAGAGATGATTTGACAGCTCGACAGTGTCACGAATACAGTAGCAAACTATTTATTTGCTAGAAGATCTACTGTTATGGCACACAATGGACAATGTGTTCAGGGACAAATGCTTCCTTCCAGACAAGTTGGGATTTTAATCTCAGTTGGAAAATATTTACTGAGCACATGCTTTGGAAGGTAGTGTGGGTGATTCAAGATGACTGAGATAAAAATATGCCGTTGGGGAGTTTATATTCTACTTCATATAGAAAACCCTCTAGTAAAAACCTAAATTCAAAGCACTTTCTCTGTAGGGGACATTCTGACAATCTATGCTCTACCAAGACTTCTACTGAACAATGTTTTTAGTTCCTTTCACTCTTCATTTCTCTGTGCCATACCAGTAATTTGTCGCTATTAGCGATCAAAGTTCTCATATAGATTCAATCTACTTTTCTCCATTGTTCAAAGTACCTGGTCTGTATAGCTGTCTTAAAATTTATATTCAGTAATACCTCAGAGGATCTGGAACTTTGAACATGTTGAGAAAAAGATCCATTCCAAAATGCATCCTAAACTTAATATTGTTCAATCAAAATAGCTTTCCTTAAACCTAATCAATCTTCTTCCTACAGCAATTCTGACTTACTTATTCCACATAATTTAGCTCTTTTCATCAAAAATATTTTTAACACAAACTGCAATCAAATTCCTCTAAACAAAACAAAAAGCACCAATTACTCAAACATCTACCCACTACATCTCCCAAGATTTTTAAGATTCATAATTTAAGGAAAGTTGGCAGAATAATCAAATACACCTAGTTAAACATAAATTTCAGAAAAACAATAGTTACATTATAGTACAAATTTGCCCTAGATATATAATGGGACAAATACCACACGGAATATACATATACTAAAAAAGGATTTATTCTTTTTATGAAGTTTAATATAACTGTTGTCCTATATTTCTATATATTAAATATAGAAAACTTACTCTTAAATACTTAACATAAAGTAACTACTGTTTATAAGTTGATTCTAATCAGAATTCAAACCATTTTATTTTAAAACAAAAAATAGATTCTCGTGTTTAGTACATTTAACATTTTAACTACAAGCTGCTCATTTAGTACCTCACCAAGTCAGAGGTAAAGATTAACGTTTTGTGACTGGAGACTTCGCTTATTTGGCTATCTAGAATCAAAAACAGAATTCCTCTAACTAAAAAGTTGATATGTCATCAAGTATTATGATATTTTCAAACCAATCTACTTCAGTACATTCCTTTATTAGTATGTAGATGATGCATACTTTCCTATTCATCTAATGTATTGATATCAGGAAGTATTAGTCCATGTGTGACAGACTGCTTAATTTAAAAGGAAACACCAGATACTTAGTGACTTACTTTGATTTCTCTCTGAAAGGTGGTCCCCAAAATCTTGTAAGTGCACTATTTTAATTAACACTGCAGCCAGTGAAGTGTCGTAGGATTAGTGAGGACTCTGAGTTAAAAACTCTGGGAAGATTGAGACACTTCCACACATTCTGAGGAGCTTGACCAGGTTTCCACACTAAGCTTCTGAGGAAGAGCCCCACATGTTTCTGGTGCGGGGGGGGGGGGGACGGGGTATGTGTCCATCTCAAAATGTACCACAGCATTCTATTCTTGTGAAGGACTTGCAAAATTTGATGTTGTCAGTGCTCTGGATTGGTATGTAGTATTATCTCACTGTTGAAAACATTGTGTCTTAATAACAACAAACAGTATGGAGCATATTTTCATAAGATTGTTTGCAATCTAAATTTTATTTTTGGTAAAGTATATGTTCAGGTATTTAGCCCATTTTTTCAATCAGATTGCTTTATTATTATTAATTTTAAGGGTTCTTTGTATATTTTGGATACAAATCCTTTATTAGATGTGTCTTTTGCAAACATTCTATACAAATCTGTGGCCTAACTTCTCATTCTCCAGAGAAGTTTTTCACAGAACAGAGGTCATGAACATTAATGACTTTCAGCTCATTAATTGTTTCATTCATGAACTGTGCTTGTGATGTTGTATCTAAAAAGTTATCACTATACCCAAAATCTAGGGTTTTTTTGCTATATTATCTTTTCACAATTTTATTGTTTTACATTTTACAGTTAGTTCTACAATTTATCTTGAGTTCATTTTTGTGAAAGATCTGGATATAGGTTTTTTTGGGGTTTTTTTTAGCATGTGTACTTCCAGTTGTTCCATTTATGGAAAAGACTGTGATTACTCTGTTGTGTTGCTTTGGTTCTTTTTTTAAAATTTTTTTCTCACTAATGCATTTTATTTATGAAAATATGTTGTGATTTAAAAGCCTTGTTCTTTTTTCAAAGACAAAGAATTTTGAATGACTGCCTTATAATAATAGTTGATGATAAAAATCAAAGGATCATATGGGTTTATGAAACCCAGAGATACCTGATGAAGATCAGGACAAGTTTTGAAGAATATCCACATTTTAAGCTTCATCCACATTTGGAGGCATTTAATTTGGTAAGTGGTAGAAAATGTCATAAAATTTTCCTTTGCTTCATAATTTTAAGCTACTACCAAACACTGATCCAATAACAATCAAAAGATAATCTGACAAACATTTTGTTTCAATAAAAAGCCTCAACCAGAGCAATAGCATCTCTGTGCCTCTCTCTTCTACAGTAGCTTTAACCTTCAAGAACAATGACTCATTTTCAAAAAAAATTTGAAACCACTGAACAGAAATATAGCTCAAGGGGTAAGTAGATATGGGCTCCTGTGATGCTTTTTATTCAACTGTTTTGGATAAGGGAAGAACAAAGTAGGCTGGGTTCAGTTGGTAACATTTGAAAACCATTGAAAAACATACAAAAGAGAGCAATATTGAAATAAGATGCTGTGTTAAATCTAGGAATTCTATTAATAATAGAAAATATTTCACCGTGCAACTTCCTCCATTTGATGATACTGAGAAGTAATCAGTGGTGCAATAATCATAAAAGTGAACTAAGCTCTCATTCCTACGAGCCCTGATTTAATTTGTTCTTTCATTATTTCATGTTGAAGTAGATTCTCACAGACTGATTTAAATTTCCATCAGGGGTACAGATCAATAAACATAAGCTGTAATTTTTTTCAGAAAGATTTTTTAAAAACTGGGAAAAACCAAATAACTAATGAACATAACATAATCTCGTTTCTACAGATACTTTGAAATAACTTGATTTCTTTCTTTAAGATTCAAATTCAGAAATGCAAGATTTTGTCTGTTTTGCACTACTTAGAGCAGAAAGGAATGATTATTTTCTAGAATTTTAAATAATTCTCAAAAGAATAATGATAGCAAAGACACAATGATATGTTTTTGTTTTGTTCTGTTCTATTTCTTGCAAGAATACCATTGGAGAGATTGCAAACTGACGAAACTCTAAGACTGATATGCGGGGAATTTATGCTTTTGCTTCTCTTTGAATGAGTGAGATATTTTACTGATGAGCCCTGCACTTACGTTTCAGCATACTGGCTGAGAAATAAAACTAAAAGACAGAAGTAGGAGAGAAAGCAGAGCTTCAGAACAGACCAATGCTGGTGCAACTGACAAAGGCCCTGGCCAGTCCCAAGCACTGACTTGTGTTGGCAATCAATTGGGGTAAAGGCAAGCTACATGCAGATTGTATGGAAATTAGTGTAAGCAAGGCTCATAAAGGACAAGACATGCATTCTTGAATTAGGAACAAAATAGACAAAATATATGGTTGTAATTAGAACATTGTCCTTCTAGTCAGAAGGTTTTAGCTGTGGGAAGGGAATTAGAGTGAATTACTCTGACCTCAGCACGTAGGCTTCAGCAGACTCACTTCTATAAACAAGTCAATTGTGGGATTAACTCTTCACAGCCTGCTTTGGGCATAATCAATATTACAGTTCCTTGCAATATTTATATCTTCTTGGAACATACTTGACTTTTTTTCATACTTGACTTTAAAAAATGTCAGTTTTTTAAAGAAAAATTTTTAAACTTTAGGGTAATTAATATGTTAAAGTTTGGATGGTCCGGGTCCAGTGATGCAAATGATCACACACTTTTGAGCCAAAGCCTAAGAGTTGCAGACCACTCAGTTTCTGTCTCTTGCCCTGCAACTTATGAATGCTGCTACCAGGTATACAAAAATGGATTGATGGTGCTCTTGAAGAACCTGACTGAGTAAGAGTGAAAGCCAATGCTACTTGAAGTCTAGTTATGTTTCACCAAGAGCGCTCCTACCTAGTGGAACACCCACACTATGAGCATGATAGCACCCACACTGCAAGCAGAAGAGCAGAATGCTAGGCAGCCCTCCAAGAAACATTAATAGAAGAGCTCCATGTCCTTCTTATCCCACAAGGGAAGCTGGGAGAGAAAGTGATTTAGGGAAAGCAACATGGATTTCCATTTACCCTTCTATGGGAAAACAATGTAAAAGAGCTCTAAGATCCTATGAGAAAGCTGTACATCTTAAATATATACTTCTTTAGAAACATTTTTGATAACTCAGAATTTCAAGTCACAAAGAGAACTTACTTTACTTCAGTGGAATTGTTTTTCAGTTGTAAAAATATCTGGAGAATTTCTCCTACTGGCCTAGCAAAGTAAGCTGCCACACTGTGGGAGAGGCTATAAAAAGGCCACATATCAGACAACCACAGGTCACTTCTAGTTGCTGAGAGTGGCCCAACCAGCCAGCAATAACACTAGCTTGGAAGAAGACCTCCAGAAAGGAGCACCACTCAGCAAACACCTTGATTGCAGATCAACTAAGCTGTGGCCAAACTCCTGACCCACAGAAAATGAAAGATCATAAATGTATGCTGTTTCTAAGCTGCCAAGAAAAACATGAAGTAGTATCATTCCGTGAAAATTGTATGGAAAGGATGTGTGTGTGTGTGTGTATGTGTGTGTGTGTGTGTTTGTCTGCTTGCCTGCCTTAGATAAAGGCCTATGTGTCTTACTTTATTAAGGTGTGAAAACCAAAACCAGAATGAGAACAGGAGCATGAAGCTAATAATATAGGATTGTTAACATGAAAGCATTATTTACCTGGGGGCATCTTAGAAAACTTACGGGTCAGGCATGCCTGGTGCAGGATTTTCTAGCTACTATAGATTTTCAAGTAAGTATATGGCTTCTGTTGGAGCATGAATGTCATAGTATGTATTACTGTCTTGTAACTTATTTTTGCACTCGATATTATTTTTATTCTCTACCATCCCTATCTGCATACAGGTCTATCTCATTCTTTTATAAACATTCTACTGGAAAATGAAATGTTAGATGAAAGGATAGTTCTAGGGTTATGTTTTAGATTTTTTCTCTTAGTTTATAAATAACGAAACATATTTAGAGAGAGTTCACTAAAGTCTCGGGGGGGTTGGTACAGTATCACTGAACTTTTAATGTTTACTTAACAGTCTTGCACAAAATTATTGTAAGGTTATCTGTGTTATCATATGTTTCTGATTTACCGCTATTTTCATTGGTTCATTACTAGAGAAAGAAAATCTAACTATTTTAAGTCAGAGAAGTGTGACTGTGATCACCCTTTGTGAAGTTAAAATCTTTATTACAAATTGAATTTCTAACATTCATTGAATCTTGTCTTTTCACCTATACATTCACCAGTTTCTTCTCATTAATCCTATTTTGTCCTGACCCTGGAGAGTGACTGGCAGGAAAGAAGGAAGGGAGGGAGGAAGTTAGTTTCCTTTACCATTACTAGATTGATTTACTTTTACAAACGAGCTCTCTTTTGGGTAAATGTAGCCACTGTTTTGAATGGACGATCGATCTACTTGTGTACTCCCAGGAAAAGGGTCAGTCTAATTTTCACAAAGGAAATCTTGGATTTTCCAGATAATAAGCAAAAGTTCTCTGCAAAAGTTCTCTGTGTACCCACTCTGTACAAAGCTCCACTCCTAAAAATTCTAGAACTGCTCTGAGCTTTGGGTAGGGCTATAAAATAGCCCCACAGCCATTTGACACAGCTGTAGTTTTAACAAAGACAAGTTAATATTACAACTAAGGAGAAGAGGCTCCTGCAGGCAGGTAGCTAGATTGCCAAGAGAGCAAAGCCTCTACTGGACTCTCCTTAAAGGACACCAACCCCACCAGAAGGTAGTGAAAAGGGTAATTGTGCAACTTTCATTTTATGAGCAATCCTAAGCAGTAGAGTAAATCATCAATCTCTGAATATGTTTTTTTCTTTCCTTAGAGAAAGAACTCAGCTAAAATGTTAAAATTCAGCCCTCAGGTGCACGTCAGAAACTTCCAGGGGATTTTTTTCAATGCACCAGTCATTTCTACAAGGATAATCACCATTGATATCAAGGGGAGGGAATTTAAAGAAAACAGAAGAGAATAATTAAATCCAAAAGAATGACAAGGTAACTTTCCTTGACTAAAAAGCATCCTTTCCTTCAAAAAATATTTAAAGGTAAGTGGCAGTCACCTACACTTTTTTTCTTTTTAATAACTTCATTCCTTTTCACAAATAAACTTGTAGAAATGAATATTCCTCATTATTATATAAGAAAAGTGCATTCCTGTCTTGATGTTGGATTTGGCTGTGACTGCTGTCTTAGGATAAATAGTTCTAAACAAAGAGCAATATACTCAGTATTGCACTTGTCAGATATAATAATAGGTAAAAAGAAGATTAATGCAAATAGTTACTTTTATTATTCTGAATTGTAGAAGGATAACTAAATCAGAGTAGTTTAAGAGTTGAACTGCAGTAAAACTGTCAAAATAGGCTACTCTGTTCTTCATTTTATTATTCAAAATATATTTTAAAATGCACTTGATGCCTATAGCCCAGGTGCTTTAGAATTTTTGTTATAAGATAATAAGATAAATAACAGAGAAATGTGCATTTTTCTAACTCTAAAAAGTCTTATTACTTAGAAATCAAATGAACAGTCAAGTGTACTTGGCTACAAGAGTTATAAAATACAATTATCAAATTTGGGAAATAAGAAAGGAAGCAACCATTTGTCTGACTACTATTTAGATTTTTTAAAATTTCTACTTTAATCACTGAATATATAAATATACATATATATATACACTCTATTATACACATATATACCATATATGTGTATATGCATACCATATATGTACATGTGTATATGTGTATTTACATGTAATGGGTGTATAAATATATCATATATATGTGTGTATATATATGTATGTATTTAAGCACTCTACATGTATAGAAGGAATAATCAGAATATATTCTGAATGTTTATATTTTTAAAAGTTACAGTCAAAAACATTTCCATTAATCCCCCTGGCTTTGAACACACTGAAGCAGTTTTGGAGCTCATCTTTTGTCAGTGTCTTTATACACTGTGATCAGAAAGTACAATGAATGCTGCTGCTATTTGCCATCCAGTGGAAAGACAGGCTTTGCTTTTAATATTAAATCAATATTTTTAGGTATAAAGTCTGTGAATATAAATTGATGTAGAAAAGGTTCTATATTATAGAGTCATGTGGTATGTTCCTGGCATTATATTCCATAGAATTTTTAAGATGGTATGTTTTCCCTGCTTCAAAAGAACTATATTGTTTTTATAATTTTACTACAACTATACCTCAAGAGATTGTAAGGAGAAGAGAAAGAATTTGTGGTAATATCTCTCTATGAAAGGTGAACCCATTTATCTTCCAAGTCATAATGAGCTAGTCACAGAAAGGCCTTTGAACTTGCTTGTGGCAAGTGGAAACATTAAGTAGGTTTTGAGAAGAGCCTTTGAACTACTGGCAAGTGGAAACATCAGTCCCAACAAATCACTGGAAAAGCTCAGGTCAAAAGTGCAGCAGCAGGGAAATATTTCCATGCATGCTTCAGAAAAAATAACAGATCTGAATGAGCCATCATGTTTTTGCATATTTTAATCAATTTTCAGAAGGTCTTCAGAAATGGATAAAGTTAATTCCAGTATTGTTCAGGACAGTTTTTTTTCCAAACTGCATATTGCATCCCGTTATTAATTATGAAAGCAATTTAGGGGACCTCAACCAGCATTTTAAAATAATGAAATACAATAGAGTAGTTAGAAAAATATTAGTGGTAAATCCAGTATTAAGCATAAGTATCTTGTGAAACTTTTGCTTCATGTGTATGGTTTTGTTTGCTCTCACTGTAATAGTACTTCCTTTCAGCCAATGAAGAAAGTGGAAAAGCACTAGTCTGAGGAGTGTGTAGTACGATAGCTATGGATAGAGATGAGGAGACAATGGGCTTTGGATCTAAGGTTCAAAATGGAGAATCTACAGAATTATATTGTTTAGCTTATTTTTTTCCAAAGCAGGAAAATACATTAGGGAAAAGATGATGAGACGGATTTATTAGCCTATGTCATTTGCTTTAGATAGACAAATTCTAGTAGCTACTAAATAAAGCTACTAAATAATTTCTTCCATTTCTGACTTTAGCACTAAACTCATATTTGCTGCTTTAAAAGTTTAGTGGTGGTTTTCCAAGTAAGAACAGGGTATACATACATATAAAACTGCTACAAGAGATTCATTACTTTGATAAACATAGAGGACTGCATTGTCTTGTATTTAGGTATTACTTAAGCCTCCAAGAGGATTCTATAAAAATTACCAACACTTGCCTTTGCCCTAATTACATCATACAATGAGAGAATCACTTGACATTAACGTTAGCTAATCATTTCAAACTATTGCACTTGAGGTGGAAGAAAGTATGAAATATTTAAACATAACTCAGCAGCCAGCTCATTTAGTTCACATGAGTTCAATTGTCAGCCTCTCCAAAGGAAGTGGATGTTGGCTGACTGATGACAACTATGTATTCCTTGCTGTACAGAATTTTATAAAAGAGCATAAAATATGCAAGTTAATTTATACATATATTTTGCATGTATTGACATGTGGCAATTTTAGTTTTTGATCAAACATGATCCAAAAGCCTCAGAAGAAAACATTATTATTCTAGAGTATCTGTCCAAAACAATTTCTCAAAAGAATGAAGAAGCTCTGTATCTGTATTGCCCACATGGTAGTCACTAGCCACACATGACTTGTGAGTACTTAAAATGTGACCAAGGTGAATAAGAAAATATATTTTTAATTTATTTAATTTAAAAAGATATTTATTATCTACAGATGACTAGGCTAACATATTGCAGAGCACAGTTCTGGAATCTTTAACTTTAATGCTAATTTAAAACAAATGAAAAATTCTTTTCTATTAATGTCCCACAAATAAAATGGCTCATTCATGATAAAGTGGCCTTTGCCTCCATCTTGCCTTTTATTCTTTTCATGTCTTCTCCCTTACATTTCTTAATGATGCCCTACATCTAGTGGCTACTCAAAACATGTTAGCCATTACTATTATTGCTACTGTAATTACTACATCCTACCTACATTTCCCCTGAATTAATTTTTAAAATATATGTTCATCAGAAGTTTTGGAGGGTCTGTTGTGATCAATTTAAACTGTAAGTTATTATTTTGGACAATATTTTTCAAATTGCAGATTGAAACCTACAGTGTGTCATAAAAATCAATTTAGAAGCATATAAATTTAGTTATATGAATTTGGTTTTTGTCACCAAGGTTTATAATGAAAGCTTATCTTATATTTCTAAATTATCATATGGTAGATGGTAGGTGGATAAATTTTTCAGTTTACTTGGTAAGCCCTTTAACCTCTTTGGGTCCAAGTGTATCTAGACCAAGTGATACAAGTGTAATGTAATAGGAACCTGATGATCACTTAACAAATGAAGCAGGTTGGAAGTAACACCATAAGTTTTTGTATGAGTTGAATGTATGTGTCATTCTGATATTCCTGTGTTAAAACTTAAAGCCCACATTGACAGTATCAAGAAATTGGGCCTTTGGGAAGTAATTAGAGCTCTTCCTGATGAGTGAGTTATTACATTTATAGAATAGGTTTCAGAGAGACTTTAGACACTTTTGCTCTTTTCATCTCTTCTGCTGGGTGAGGGCACAGTGTCAATCTCCTCCAGAGAATACAGGGTCCAGGGTACCCTCTTGGAAGGAGAGACCAGCCCCTCACCAGACACCGAATCTGGCAACACTTTGATCTTGGACTTCCCAGTCTCCAGAATGCTAAGAAATAAATTTCTATTGTCCATAAATTACCCAGTCTTAGTTATTTTGCATAGCAAAATAAATGAGAAAAAGATAAATATGGAGGAGATTGTCAAAATAAAAAATTTATGGCCCACCTTTAAAAAAATGCTACTTGATTCCAACTAATTTTGACCACATGAAAAGTTATAGCCTGTATTCCTAAATGGTTTAGTTTCTTAAAATAGGCAAAAATTTAGATGAGTGATGAAGCTAAATCCATTTTATAATAATGTGAGTAGAGTAAATTTTGAGGTGTAGATAAACTATATTTCAACAAAACTATTAAACAACATTAAGTGTGGGCCTGAGTGGCACTAATTTCCAACTTCTAGACAATTTGATGTTTAAGCTTCTTTATATCTCTACCACACAGGCCATTCTAATACTCTTCATGTGTCATTTGAGGAAGAAGTATGTGTTGAGGAGGCACTTTTGGGGGAAAGATAGCTAACACAGTAGTGGTCCCACCACCTTTTCAGGCCAAGGCAGCAAGTATTTAGAGAAACTAGGTGTCAGAGATATTGAAAAAAAAAAAATAAAGGAAAGGACTGAAATAAGAAGCAAATAACAATTTAAAAACAAAAGAAATGAGATAAAGGGAGAAAAAGTCGAAGTGAACAAGTACAAAACACAAATAAAAAACACTCTAATTGTGAGTAGCCATTAATGTTTCAAAAGTATATGCAAATCCCAACATTCATTCTTTTGAAAATAGTGAAATATATGTTAATCTACATTTGACAGAAATAGATCATGTTCTAAATCATGAATAGTAAGTAACTATAAATCACAGTTTTAATGAATTTTTAAGAAGGTAAAGATAAAAATCAGCTAAGATGGGGTTGAATCATCCATTGCCTTAGACTTCACATCACTAGGCTCTATACACGTGGTAATTACATTTGGAAGATAATAAGTCAACACTATTGAGATCTAATTAAAACCAGAAACTGGAATATAGCATTAAAGCCAAATTTAAAATTCAAGGAACCTATCTTCATTTTACTTATAGAGTGTTTAGTCCCTTTCATCCCAATCCTAGCCCAAGCAATTTATTAAAAATGTATGATTTACAAAACAGATAAAAATTTAGTCATCAATTTACTCTTTTTTTATTAAATTCTTTTATTGGTACATTGTAGGTACACAACACAATTACATTTCTCATTGGGAATTGTACCTTTACTAAGGCATCTTGGTTCTTAGTTTTTCCCCATTCCTAGCCCTCCCTTCACCCCCTCCACCCTTCCCTATTTACAAAGACCTTATTTCCATTTTTTCCATTTCTCATCATTTTTCCTTTCCCTTATTTCCTTTCCCCTGCCCCTCCCCCTCCCACTACCTCCACCCTTTTGGACCTTTTCTTCCTATTTTGCATTATCGATTATTCATTCTAATCATTGGTACATTTTAGGTATCAATATAATGACATTCATCATTGGAAATTTGCACCTTTACATAGTCTCTCTTGGTTCTTAGTTTTCACCCTTGCCCAGCCCTCCCTTCAACCCCTCCAGTGTTCCCTATTTACAAAGATTTTGTTCCTATTTTTCCATTTTCTCATATTAATCCCGTTCCCTTCTACCCTTTCCTCTAGCCCTTCCACTTCCTTCCCCATTGCCCCTTTTCTTCCTATTTCACATTACCTATTATACATTTTAGTCCTTATTTACACTTTCAGTTTCTCACACCAGAGAAACTATTCTGTATTTATACATGTGTGCCCTATTTATTTCACTTAAGAGTATCGCCTCAATGTGCATCCACTTAGCTATAAATGTCTCTAATTTCTCATTTTTTATGGCTGAGTAGTACTCCATTTTATTAAAAAAAAAACACATTTACTCTTTAGTACCAGAAAAAGACTCTTTTCAGGAGTGGGTAGAGTTATGGACAATTAACCTTCTGCCTAATACCTGTATGACTCATGTTTCATAAAACATTGACTTCTTCATTTGATTGAAACTTAAGTTAAATCTTGATACTTGTTCATATGTCCTTTTCTCAGCTATGTTGCATCTCTGTAAACAAAAACAGATTTTTTTAAATCTTTGGAACATTCTAAAAATGAAACTGTAATTATTTTCCCATAGCTCTATAAAAAGTTAGAGAGAAGAGAGAATTTCATGTTGAACGAAAGAAAAAAGGGTCAGTCTCGAATGCAGAAAATTCTTAAGTCTTAATAATATGGTAAGATTAAAACTGTTAGAAACAGCAAAAATCAGTGGCTCAAATGATCTTTGGCTATTAATTTTATTCAACTCAATAAAGTGTTTAATCATCAAAAATGTTCCTTGGAGATGTGTTAGATAAAACTATATGGACAATAACATAATCTTTACCCTTGCAAAAATTTTCATTTTTATCTCAGTAGTTCAAACTAATACACATGCTAGAAAAAAATGGAGGAAAATGAGAATCAGGCTCCTGGGGACCAGACACAGTGGCCATCCACAGTCTTGATCTAGAAGGAAACACAGGATCACTGCACAGAGCCCACATGACCCATTTCCTTAGAACCATCTGGAGGCAAAAGTGCAGCCAAGTAGAGACATTTGCTTAAGGCTGATGGGCCTAGAAATGATGCTCAGGATCTGGTCTCCTGTCATATGCTCTGTATAGATCATATGAAGGAATATTTGAAACCTTCAAATGATAATACCAAACTGATTCACAGACTTAGTGATTTGAACAATATATCTCAGGAATACTGGTCATATTTTTTTCAAAGGGAGAAAAAGATTTTTTTAAAAAAGTGCACCACATGATGACTATAGCTTACAATAAACTACAGTCTTAATAAATTATAAAAGAACAAATTTAAAGTGTTTTTCCTACAAAAAATGATAATTGTGTGAGGTAATATGTAAGCTATTCAGCTAGACGTAGTCAGTATATTTTGTTAACTAATGTAAAAAAATAAAAGTGTAAATAGTTCTGTGTTTCCTGTGAATAGGTACTTGTGCTTACTATTTGATTGTCCTTACACTGAGTGCTGGGAACAGTAGGATTCAAGACCTTGCCCCTGCTCCTCAGGGAGCTAACTTTTTGGAGGAAAGAAACACCATGTGCCATGGAATGCATAGTCTCATGGTTGAAAAGATGTAACATCAACTTAAATATCACTGAAAATGAAAAAGGGCTGCCAACTAAGCAATGTGACAAAGCCTTAGCAAAAGGCATGTTCCACATATGAGTGGATCTTATGACCTTATTTTGTTTCTGAATTTCATTTCTTATATTGGCATATGTGGCCATTTGGCTGTTTTCAGTTGCACTTCTTAGCATGTAAGAGATCCTCATCCAAAAATCACTATAACAAAAATAAAACATTGTTTCATCCAATTGCAAGTATGTTTTATTCTTATTTATTTATTTATTTATTTTATTGTAGTACTGGGATTGAATCAAGGGCCTTTATGCTCAGGTACATTCCCAGACCTCCTTTTTTTATTTTATATTTTGAGACAGGGTCTCAATAAGTTGCCAAGGCTGGGCTCAAACTCACAATATTTCCACCTCAGCCTTCCAGTGTGGTGGGATTTCAAGTGTGTGCCACCATTCCTTGGATTTTTAAAAAATTTCTTCCTTTTTCCATAATGTTTTTTTAATGTTAATAGGGATCTGAAATTGGGGTCACAGTGAAAACAAAGTATGTGACTCAGTATTTCTGGGGTAGGGTGTGAGATTTTATATTTCTAACAAGTGCTTGAGTCAGGATAATGCTGCTGGTTTGTGGGTCACATTTTGAAAGAATGAGTAAGGTAGAACAGTTAGTGATTATTTGCAAAAGAAATAGAGGCTCAGGAGTATTTCTCATATGCTAAATAATGCTTCACTGAAATGAAATGATACTCCACTTCTCTGCATAACCTGTTGTGTTTTAATGATGATCATGGGCCTCCTAAGGTGAACAATCATTCTAGAATATCACTGATTTTAATAAGGACCAATGATATGAAAATGTTCATGTTATAACTGATGAAACACAGAATCCAATAAATCAATCCTTGAATTGTCCTAATTACCAAGCATGTGCTAAGGCAGGTTATCAGATTATCACAAGAGACTAAGAACATCACATCTGACCTGCACACATGCTAAGAAAGCACATAGAAGGGACAGCTAACCCAGTCTCAGATATGGGGGACTAGAAATAGGGGATGAAGAAAAGTGACTTTGCTGCAAAAATAGCCACAATAAGTATTATTTTTATATGAACCCAAAGTTAGCAACGCTAGAAATCTCAAACCCAGGACAATATTTTTCTCCTATCTGCCATTAGTAGTTGGCCTAAATCAAATCTGGCGCGACATTTTTCAACAGTTGTTCTCATTTGACGACACAGTGTAGAGTGCCACCTAATAAATCAACATGACCAAGGAAACTAGGACAAACTGGAACTGAATTTTGTAAAAACTACACACTGGTTTTAAACTTTCTTTCTAGAATAAAAGACTGATGAGATAAAATATGCAATCAGTGATCATAGCAAATGAAAGTTTTATTTGCTTTGTTTTAGTTTGGTTTTTGGGGGTTTTGTTTTGTTGTTTTGCTGAGTGGCTTCCAGAAATACCCTGAACTCTCCATTCCAACTTTTTCAAAGAAGCTGAATTTCTATTTTCTATTTGAGATCTGGCTATAAGTAACAGATACAAAACTAAGTAAACAGGTAGAATTACAAAGAAAATTGGGCAGTTTAAAAATAATATACCTCCTTGACTTTGAACTTATAAATTTTAAAAAATATATTCATAAAAATAAATTCCTACTTTTAAAATAAATTTTCTTCCATGTCTAAAAGTTATAAATACATGCATATATGCTCCAAAGTAAACATTATTCCAGACTGTCACATTACATTTTTAGTTATCTTACACATTTTTAGTGTAAATCATTGATTACCATTTTATAAAATTTATTTTAATTCACATTTTCCTATGAAATAATGTTTCATAAACATTTTCACTTTTTAAAATGTTGACATGTTAAAAATGTATTATGTGTATTGACAATCAAGATACTTTTTTGTTTTGGTACCAGGGATTGAACTCAGGACCTTGTGCTTGCCAGGCAGAGGACCACTGAGCTAAATCCCGCCCCTCAGCCCAGTCAAGATACTTGTAAGGAGGTAAATCACTAGAAATTTGAAAAAGAAAATAAGATTTATGTTGCCAATTTATTTTTGTTTTATATGAAAAGACTGTCCAAATTTGAGCTTAATGTATACTGTAAAAGAGAGTAAAGCAATACTTAAAACATGATTCTTACATGTTGGCTTACTCGTGCTCATTAACAGCAAATGCCATAGCCATATATGTTGTCTTAACAATAGAGAGGAATAATGAATAACGTATTTACCACTGTCACTTTCTGGTAGGAGGTGTCATCTACCTGCTTTCCTTCTACACGTAAGGATTACTCATTTCCTCTGACATCTTCAAATGTTTTTCTAAACTTCAAGTGACATAATCTGTTACTGCAGTAACTTCTGAAACTGTATCAAAAGAATACCGGTCAAAAGGATTCAGCACCAACCTTATTTTGCCAGAGGTGCTGTTCTCTAAGTCTTCAAATCGCCCATTTAGAAAGCATCATATGTGAGGTTGCCAACCAGCAATCCATTAAAATATATTAAGCAATCATTCATCTCTCTTAATGGTCCAGCTATAAATATTTGCTTCATGCTGAGATCAGAGTGTTTTAGCTGTAGAAATTGTGAATTATTTTGGATAGCAACTTTCTTTGGTTATGTGCCCTATCTTTTTTTACAAGTAAAATGAGGCAGTATATAAAAAGCAGTATAGAAAACAGTATATTAAAAAAATAGAAAAGCCAAAATAGTTATTTAAACTGACAGAATTCTTTATCAAATTTGAATTTTGAAAATAATCTCAGTAGTTTTTCCTTCAAATGCACTACTAGATAGTAGTTGAACACAGTTTTTGAGTAGTTTTGCTACCTGCAGCAAAATGGACCATAGGGTAATGATGACAGTATTTTTCTTACTATTTTACTAAATTTTCTCTTGTATTAGTAACTGAAATTGAGGTGCCAATAGCTCTAAGTTTAAAGCATAACAATTTTCGGAATAAAAACATTTTCATGAGAGTAAAGGCAGAAAAATTGTTAGGATCAAATTTGAAAATAATTGAAGTGGGTCATTTCCAGTGCATTTTTACCACTTGTCTTGTATTTTATCTTGGGATAAACTTATATTTTGGCTAATCAACTTTGTCCATGAACAGTATTAGAAACTAACCTCTTGGGTTATCTGTGCATATAGCCATCAAACACACCAGATCTTACTTCATGGTACATTTTAATATTCCATGTATGTGTCAGGATTTATGCCCAAATAGACACAAAGAAAAAAGATAACTTTCCTACAAAATTCAGCCTACTGGGTAAATAAATATATGATTAATATCATCAGTATAATACATGACAATAATTTACAGGGTTCCCTGGAGCTACAGACAGAAGTCTGAAGTCATGGCCATCAGAGCCTCTGGAGATGGGTCACTGCAAGGATGAGGGGAAAATAAGGCAAAGAAAGACATCTCAGAATACAGAGACAAGGATGTGTAAGGCTTCTAAGTAGCTCAATTAGATTCATTCAAAACACTAACAGTCAGTTTTGTCTGTGTGTTGATAGTGCCTAGCAATTGGTGAGGTAGTGAAAAGAGTACATGCTAAAAAATGAACCTGTAGAAAAAAAGAGGTTGAAGATGGTGGAGGACTTTAGTTGCATGTAGGGACAGGTTGTTCAAAGAATTGACTTTTGGTTTATCTAGCACAAGTTCTATTTGTCCTAATAAAGTATCTCATAAAAATTATCTTGTTAGGATTCCATATTTTAGGAGTCTAGAAAAATTTATGCCAGGTTATTCCCTTATCCTTATAAACACTAAGGGCATAAAATTCCAACCTAGATGGCCCAGGGGAGTCTAATGCTTTCCCTTTCCTGCCAAAAGTGAAAATGTGGACACTAAAGCAGGCAAAGAACAGTAATGTCTGAAAATGGGAAACACAAACAAGAGATAATTACAGAAGAGATGAGCTATTAACATTTTTAAACTGACAAGCCCAAAATGAAAAAGTTAAAATTCTTCAGTAGCTCATTGGAGAGACCTCAAGACTAAAAGATGAGGAGGGAAAAAAAGAAATGAAGGATGCCCAAGAAAAGCTTCAGTAAGTGATTAAGAGAAAAAGAACCAGCAAGGATTTTAAAAAGAAAGGCAAAACTTTTGGTCTGAAAGAAAGGATAAAATATTGGAGAAAACATGAAGATAAAGGAACCCTGTGTACTATTGGTGGCAATGTACATTAGTGTAACTATTAAGGAAAACATCATAGAGATTCCTCAAAATATAAAAATGGAGCTACGTATGATCCATCAGTTCCAATTGTAGGTACATATCCAAAGGAAACAAAATGGGTATCATGTAGAGAAACGTTTACCCTTCAATTCATTTCAGCATTATTCACAATAGCCAAGAACAATATGGCAACTAAGTGCCTGTGCAATGATAAGTGGATTAAAATTTATTTATCTATATAGGTATACATGTATATTAAAATTTATATTTTATTTCTATTCCCATCTCCTTCCCCCTTCCTACCCACTCCAGATTCTTGTCATCTTTGTAAACCTATAATACAATAGGGCAATATGGTGCAATAGTAAAATGCATAGCCACTGAAGACACTACATGAATGTGATTCTCAAGGATGGGACTCTATTTTGTATTTTTTAAAGAAAAATAATTAACTCCTCCATAACTCTATTTCTTTATGTATTAAAATAGTGATAATAATATTGGCTTCATGAGACTGACCCAAATATCCAGTGACTACCAAGTGACAATAGAAAAGACAGCTGGAGTTGCAGTAACATCTTGCAGCTCACTACAAAGCACAGGTCAAGAGCATCGCAACAACCTTGTTCCTGACATTCTGGGACTACTAGGCCCTCCCTGAATTCCCACCATATGACCACAATGCTCAATGAGTGATAGGAAATAACAAAGCAAAATTGAATACCATCTTGTTTTGAACTGATTTATTCAGGTTTTCTATTGCATGCATTTACACTTAAATCCCAAACAATGAAATGTCTACGCAAAGTCAATACCATCTTGAATACAACTGATTTATAATATTTTCTAACTTATTCTTCGTTTGGTAAGAAGTTATCTCTTCTTTTGAATTCTCATGTTAAATATTATATACTTATGCTAATTTCTAATTTAAATATTAGTACTCCTTGTGGGATTTAAAATTGATTTCTGCAGAAGGACTATGAACTGTGGAAGAGCAAGAACATATCCTAGTCTATGAGGTCAGTAGTTTATAGAACTGGCACTGAGAGATATTTATTGACTGCCTGGATGTGGTAAAGAAAGAATTTTTTAAAATAAGACATTTTATTCAATAAAAGATTTTTTATCTGAAAAATAGGCAAATTCAATTCATTTTAGTCTAATTAAACAATAAATTTGAAGAGAAGACATCTAAGAGTTTTAACTTAGTGGGCTATTGTTTCTAATGTGTATTTTAAAAAACCATATGTAGTCATTTAGTTATTTGCATGCTAATAAGTAATTAGTGAATCTGCTTTCTCTTTCCAAACTCAGAACATGGTATACTACTCTATTTCTTACTTTCATCAAATGGATGAATGAATGCACCTTTTGGATAGGTAGGTTAATGGTGTTCTTTGTCCATAAGAATTTTGTTAAGCTGGCTTTGAAAACATATTTAAAAGATGGTCATGAGTGTTTTTATCTCTCATATTTTATTATGTAATTGGCTTCACAGGAGCTCTGTTATCACAGAGTTGGGAGCTGTATCCAATAAGATGATAGAATTCTCAAATATCCCACAATGCAGATGTCATATTTCTCAGAGGCTATGACAATGTATCTTTTTATGAACAAGATGAATTATTTTCCTTTAAGTAACAGTGGTAGATAGAAATAGCATAAGAAAGCTTTAAGGTATCACAAGAAATCATCAGATCCATTCTCCAACAAGCTGTCAGATCAATGTTTAAAGCTTTTGAACACTGAAAAATTATGATTAACTATTCAGTCATTGCTTGAACTTTGAATGGAAAGAAAAGAAAGTAATGTGTTGGAAGGTAGCCAGGGATCATCAATTAAATCTTTCAGAAGGAGAAAATTCCTGGAAGACTATGTATGGAACACTTTAAATGACACCCACAAATGACTCACATCCGTGCTCATGGTCACATTTACTTGTAAGGGAGCCTGAGAAATAGAGTTCTATGTCTCCTGTATGAAATGGAAAGAGAATATTAAGATTCTGTCACATGTTTTCTGCTTTCCCATGGCACTAAAGCAAGCATTCATTAATCCAATAAATGTCTATAAACTCTCTATCCTTTATTGTTTACAGCCTAGTTGGGGGAGAAACATGTTAATTAAATATTTGCAAACAATATATAATTATAACCTGCAGTGAATGCATGAAGAAAAATTAAAGAGTACTTGGAGAATTTATAACAGGTATCTGAGAGTAAATGCTCAGATGAAGCATTTCTGAGAGAGAGACATTGGAGCTGTCATCTGAGGATGAATTCATCAGAACTCTCATATCCTATCATTTGTTATGAAGCAGTCTTTCATTCATATAAAATACCTTTTCAGGCTTGTAATAAGGACATGAAAATGGCAACCCAATAAAATAGGTACATATCCATGTCTCCCATTACATGAGTCCCATCGTATGGTTTTCTTAGCAACCATCCACAGTCAAAAATCCAAGAGATAGGTCTTAATGTCTTTTGAAAACAAAATTTCAGGTCATGTTTCTCAAATGCTAAGGACTACTGGAAAAGTTTAGGAAGAAGTAAAGTAACATTGGAAACTCTCATAAGCAGTAAATTTCTGTGGAAAAATAGAAAAAAATCATTTGGAACCCAGTAGAATCTCTAGCCCACTTTGCCCATGACTCTTTTGATTTTTTCTCCTCCTCATCCATCCCCTCCTCCTCATCTTCCCCATCTACCTTCTTCTCCTCTTTTTCCTCCTCCTCCTCTGCTTCCTTCTCTTTCTTCTTCTTTCTCTTTTTCAAGATAACCACAGTCATCTCTTCTTTCCCCTTCATGTTTTTTCTTACCATGATTCCACTGATACATGGTTTCTAATTGCAACTTTCTTTCTGTTTGCCTCTTGGCTTTTGGTAACTTCTGTGTCTATGTGTGGCGATCTTTTTGCTAACACTATTTGGAGATTTTATATTTATTCTCCCCAAGAGAGATGAGAATTTGTAACATTAGTCATTGTCCTCTGTTCAGTCTACAGGTAGCTATATAGATGAATCTCAGATTAAGTTGTGTGTGGCCGGGAGACGAAGCATGCCTGTCACTGTAAGCACAAATAATGACGATAACCTTCATTTCTGGACAAAATAGACCAGACTCGTCTCCCTGTCAAGACAAACTTTTAATTAGGCACAATACGTAAGGTAACAATGTTCAGACACTGAACCTCTCAGTGACACACAGTGATTCCTGGAAAGGGGAACCCTAAGATGAGTCCTACAAGAAGTCCCATTCACTGCCTGGAGAGTTACCAGGCCACAGCCAGCAGAACAGGGCCACAGGCAGAGCTCAGTGGTTTCTACTATTTGAGATCATGGAGCTAGGAATTTGGCAGAATCTAGAGTGCTTGGAGTTTGCAAGACAGAGGAGAACTAAACAGCAAAAAAATTCTGGACACCTAGAGAGGGTCCCTCCTTGATATTAAACTACATATTAATCAAAGCATGCATCTGAGTAAACTACCTGAGGACAGGAAAGGAATCACTCAGAAAGACTAGAGAACAGTCTGTGGATCTCACAATTGACTTGAAAAAGTTTTGTCTTTACAACAGCACAGTGGAAATGTTCACATTTAATGGGACATCATATACACTAGTCAAAAGCAAATTCCCTTAACAATGGCATGAAATCACCTCTAGATTATAAATCCAATCCAATGTGACAAAGCTTAAAAACAAGGTAATAAAAAAATTCAAACAGTTTGCAAAACAAAAAAAAATTAAAAACACTTTAACTGCATCCCAGAACAAAACTTACAAATATTTAAAAGATTAAAATAATACCCAGCACCAAACAAGGTACTATTTGGCATTCAATAAAAACTTACAAGATATACAAAAAACAGGAAACTACAATCCATGATGAGGAGAGAAATAAATCAATAGAAACAGGCCCAGAAACAATGCAGGGTATGGAGTTAATGGACAAGTAAGTTAAAGGAATTATTATCACTGTATTCCATTTGTTCTAGTAGCTTGATGAAAGATTGAGCATGTTTAGTAGAAACAAAAAGTTATAAAAATAACCAAGTTGAGTTTCCACAAACTCAACTGTCTGACATGAAAAATAGAATAGAAAGTTTAATAATAAATGAAATATTACAGAAGATGAGTCACTTTGAAGACATGTTGATAGAAACTATCCAGAATGAAATGTACAAAGGAAAGAAGAGCATAAAATAAATAGAACATCTGTGGACTGTGACAACTTCCAAACACCAAATATATTCATATATTTGAGACCATCAATAAAAAGGTGAGACAGAAAAATATTTGAAGAAATAATAGTCCAGACATTCCTGCATATGAAGAAGAATTTAAAGGTACAGATTTAAAAATCTTAAATCCTATGCAGAGAAGACATTAAAGGAAACTATTCTAAGTAAGATCAGAATAAGATTATTCACAACCAGGAATATAGATAAAAGCTTAAAAGGATCCAGGGAAAAAACATACAAGACATACAGAAAACAAAACAAAAAAGAAAGATGACAGCAGATGTCTCATCAGAAATAATGCAAGTCAGAAGACACTGGAGCAGTACCTTTAAATTGCTCAAAAAACATTGACAACCTAAAATTCTGTACCCAGTAGAAATATCAAAAATAAAAGGGAAATAGCACTTTTTCAGATATGAAAAAGCTTAAAGAATTCATCAACTGCAAGAAGTCCATCAACGAAAAGGAAAATACGAAATGGAAGTATGAAGGAAAGATTAAACATAAAGGATTAAAGCGTACTAGAAAAACTATTAACCTGCGGATAAATATTCTGTAAATACTATTTTCTTATGTCAAAAGAGCTCCAAAGAATAGTTGACTATTTAAGGCTGAGTATGAGAGCCCAAGTTTGTGAAACACACAGAGGCTGCCCTTCTCCAAAGGGTCAGACTGCATAGCAGATCATTTTGGGCTGTGAGCTTATGTACACACAGAGGGAATCAGAAATTATCACCAGTAAATCTCCACAGCATCACAAACCAAGCAAAAGTGAATGAGAACCTCACATGAGCCTGCAGAGAACCTGGCCCACTCTGGAGCCAACTTCCCACTCTGGGCATTTGTGCCTCCTGACCTGATTCCAGGTACCTGTCCCCAGCATGGCCAACTTGGAGCCAAGTTGGAAACCTTCTTGGAGACACAGTTCTAGGTCTTTGATAAAATTTAGAATGTTTTAAATTTTTTCCCAACATTTGTTTCCAGTTTGCCCCCCTAAGGACTGTTGATAAAAGTATTATATGAAAAGAATTTGCTTTCCTGTCTTCATGGAGCAAAAAAAGAATCAAAGGAGTCTGTTCCATTGAGGGTTGAGGATTTAGTTTGAGGAAAGAAACAAAGATTAAAAATTCCAAGTGCCCAAAGGGTAGAAACAGCTGTCAAGAGAAAAAGAGAGGTATGGGAGAACCCTTCTTGAGAGGGGTATGGATGAACTTCAGAAAACCCTAAGAGAAACTTTCCTGACTTCTTCTTAGGAATTCTTCACAACCACACTCGATTTAGGATGAGGAGACAGATGCATCCAGTTTGATTTCTAGTTCCTAGCTAATGTAAATTTAGACTCTTGGGGCCTGTGCCAGAACAAATAAATCAGGCACTCTGGATGGCAAGCCAAGGAACTTAAATCTTTAGAAAGACAATTTGGCCATTCTGATGTACACTCAAGTTTGTATCAGGATCCTAAAAAAAAACAATGAAAAGTAATTGACCAACGATTCATGAAACCACATCCATGGTGTTTTAAATTCAGTGTTTTTTGACAGCACTGTAATAAGTCCAGTGCCTAAAGAGAAACTTGCAGCCTAATTTTAAATGATAGGAGTCCCTCTAACCCTCTGTGTCATTGCCATAGGCAAGTGAGAGAACTTTTCTTTAAGTTCATCCATAAATTATCCTAAAACTGATGTTAATGCTGGATAAATCACACAAAAGAAACTGGAAACTGAGATGAGGAAGGGCTTCCTACTGGCCCTCTCAAAAATAAAGAGTACACAAGAAGGCACTTTTCTGAGAGTAAAATGTGACAGTGTGGCAGAACCTTCTTATCTTGTGTGTATAAAAGTTTGGAGTTGGCTTTGTACCTGTGCCCTTGGCATTTGCAGTGGCTCCAAGAACAATAATTATTTCCTGCCAACTATTAGTTCATGGAGCCTAAGACAGTTTGTTGTATTTTTTTTCATTTCATTTCTTTTCTAATTAAAGGATTAGAAAGATTACAACTGAGATGTATAATTCACATAATATCTCCCAGTTCCAAATGCCACGCTCCAGGTATGGCAAGAACTGGCATGACAGTCCTGAGATTTCTCTGTGAGCATCTTTGTTTTCAACAAGCAGAGTAGAGACCTGGGGATGGAGAAAGGATATAATAACTGTTCATAAACCAACTAATGTGTTGCTACATGTGTCTACCCCACAGGTTTATTATTAACCTTTTACAATAATCTTAGAGAAATTCTTCAAGTTATAATTTCTACACTGTGCTTGCATTACTGGGCTTTAAACAGAATTTTTTGAAAAGACTTTCCTTTTACAATGCAAAATACATTTTTTGCAGAATTTTGTAAACATAAGATGCTTTTCTTGAGGCTAGTGTTAGGAAATTTAGTCTTATTTCAGAGAAGAAAGAGTGAGAGGAAGAGAGAGAATATCTCAGTCACACATGTTGGTTCAGAGAAAAACAAGCTTTTGTGATATGTTACCATATCACTTATCAAAAAGACTTACACCAGCAAGAAACCAAATTAACCTAATATCTCTCTGTGTTTCTTATCTTGAGAATAAAGTAGAGTTGGATTTACTGTATATCATGTATCTCAGCACTGTGTAGCTATTACTTGTCATACACCTTGGTTCCAAGGAGAAATTTTAAACATTTTAGAAAATTTTATTGTCTTCAAATTATTTAAGTGATAACCAATAATAATTTTTAAAAACCTAAGTTTCTTCTCATTAACACTACTTAACTTTATTTATTGGTAAAGCAATCTAGAATGTAGATTCTCTGAAGATTTATTGTATACTTCAACAATTCCTCAAAATTAAAATAGACAAAATCCTCTTCCTGGGACATAGTACAATACCAAAGAAATAGAGAGCAGCTTGGAGTCTCATGTACCTGAGCACAGATTCTGACTTCATTTACCAGTAGTGAGGCTTTGGGAAATTATTCAAGCTCTGAGAGTCCTAATCACCTTGGCTGAAGAGGAGAAGCCTAATCCTTGATGCACACAATGGTCTATTCAACAAATATTTGAGCAACTCCTTGGAGCCAATCTTTGGTTTATAGCATTGTGAAAGTATCAGTAAATAAGATGTGATGCTTATTTTCACAAAATGCACATCCTAGAGAGCACATAGAGACAAACAAACTTTTGAACTAGTAAAGTATATAACACAGAAGATAGGTACAACTGTTATGGAGATAAATAAAGTAGAGAATGGGGCTAAGAGATTACCAAGAGAGGAAATAGAGGCAGATAGATACATGTTATTTTACAAAACAGAGTCTGGAAAGACTGTATTGATAAAGGAAGAGTTGTGAGCTATATGAAAAAGCAAAGGATAAGAACATTTAGAATAATTGCAAACCAACCCACTTTGGGAGAAAATATACTTGGACTATAGAGACAGTAGCCCAGAGACATATAGAGTGCATTGAACCAGAAGGATCTGATAGGGTGGTTGGGTCTCCAAGAAAATATCCTGCAAGATCTGTAGATACTGTAAGAATTTTAGCTTCTAATTTAAACAAATTTAGAGAGGAATGCAATGCTGTAAACATAGGAGTGCGAGTAAAATGTCAGACATACAAGCTTATATATTGTATGGTTTCTTTTCTTTTTTTTTGGTACCAGGGATCAAATTCGGGTCCTTGCACTTGCAGGCAGGTGGTGGAACCACTGAGCTAAATCCCTGGCCCTTTATGGTTTCTTTTATATGAGAAAACCAGATTCTAAATAAAGAGCAAAATAAAAAACATAATAGGAAGTCTGGGAATAGGTCTTTCTCAAATGAGAAGGGGATCAAGACATGGAGGGAGGAGTTAATGAGGGGAGGCAAAGGGGATGAGAAAAGGAATTTAGATATGTTATCTACTGGTAACAACTTCACACAAGGAATGTAAACATTATGTATAGTAAACATGTACTAATAGAGAAAAAAAGGTCATCCTGGCTGCTGTGTTTGAATAAACTATTACAGCAACAAGAGTAGAAGCTAGGAGGACAGTTAGAAGAACTTTACTTTAACCCAGGACATAAATGATAATCAAAAGATGTTAGATTTTGGAGAGAATGTAAAGAAATAGCCAAAAATATTTCCTGTGAAATGAGACGTAGGTTATGAGAGAAAGAGAGAAATCAAACTTCAGTCCAAAATGCTTTACTCATGTTTTTGAAAGAATGGGGAAGAACTCAAGAGATACAAGGGTAGAGATGATTCTAAGACTTGTCAATAAGATGAAATTTAGTTATGCTAATTTTAAGATGCTTGTGGACCATCCAAGTAGAGCAAGTAGGCAGTCACTCACCTTGTATTTGTGCTCAAGATGGAGGGTCTACACTGGAGAGTCATCAGCTTACAAATGGTATTTAAGGCCATGAGACCAGTCAAACCCATTCAAGCAGGAGTGTAACTAAACTAAGTGCCAGAATATACCAATATTTTGAGGTTAGGGAAATGTATAAAACAGAAGAAATTGAGTAATATAGGACAATAAGATGTCAGGATAAGCAGGAGGATACACTAAGTCCGAAATCAAGTGAAGAATGCCTTTCCAGTAAGAGGAAATAGTCAGCCAGCTGTATGAGATGTTACTACAAGATCAAATAAGATAAGGCCTAGGAAATGATCACTGATTGCAGCTACATGAAAGTAATGGATAACTTTTATCAGTAGAATGGTGGAAACAAAAGCTTAACTGGAGTGTGTTTAATAGGCAATGGTGAACTTGTGAAAAAAAATGACCAAATCAATAACCAAAAGCAGAATTGAATGTAAAATAGCTTAACAGAGAAAGAAATGAATGTCATGGGCAAAATTTGAAAATACAAAAATAAGCTCAACCGCATTCATGAGAGAAATATTGAGATACTATTTCTCATTTAGCATATTAGCAAAAATGGAAATGTTTAAAAAACAAAAAAATAATAAGTTTAAAAGCAAAACTTCTGATGCAAGGCTATGGAGAAATGAGATATAGGTACCTTCATACATTGTCAAAAGGAATTCCAAATGCTGGAAGTTCAATGGAGGAAGATATATATAGATATATATATAATTGTTTGTCCCAACAATCTCACCTCTAAGAATTTATTTCAACTATAACCAGACAAAAGTATGAAAGAATAGATGCACAAGACATTTCCATTACAGCAGTAGAACTGGTAAGGTGTATGAAATCATAATATATTTTTCTCTTTCTAAAAGAAAGAATAAAGCATATTTCTCAGTTCTTTTCACTGAAGAGGACTAGAGACTAGGAAACACTAGTAGAAGTTATATACCTGTAGTGCCCAAATTGTGATCTCAAAGTTCCATTTCCCATGTAGGAAGCAGGTTCTCTGGAGAACAGTCTCATTCTTAATCTGAGGTAGGAAATAAATAATATGGGGCAAGGATGAAAAAAAATCTAGAAGGAAAAATACAATCAGGTTAAAAGGACATGGAAGCCAAATGAGTACTTTTCAATAAGGAGGGGGGAAACACTATAACAGAGAGAATATATCAAAAAGGATAATGACTAAAATAGAATGAAAGACATCAAATATATAAAATCTGTGAATTCATAATATATTCAAGAAACACAATGGAAAGGAAGGGACTGAAAACAACAAAAATGTGCAATCACTTTGCAGAAAAGCAATGTGTTTGCTGGAAGAAACCTATGGAGTGGAGATTTGTTTGTTTCCATGTGAAAGATGTTCCAGCATGCTGATGGAAACAATTCAGTGGCTAGGGGAAAACTGATGATACAAGACAGAAGAGGAACAATTAGTTGCTGGAGCAAATCCTGGTAGTAGGTGAGAGGTTCGGAAATGTAGTACACAGGGGGAAGAGTTGGCCTAAGCGACAGCATGGACCATACACCTAGAATGACAGTGGGAAGAATGCATAGGTACATTGGTAGACCGATTAGGAGGTATGTACTTGGCTCCATCTAATTGCTTCAATTTTCTCACAGACATAGAAATTGGAAGGACGATGGAGTTAGTAGTGTTGGGGCTTCATACAGTGAAAATGTGAAGTAGTTAGGTGAGGAAGACAGAGAGAAGAAATGGATTCAGGAAACACAGTAGAATTTCAGGACAGCACCAAAATCTCAATGCAGTTGAATGCTTGTGAGTTTGGAAAGAACTCCTGTGAAATCACTGTGGTCTGTTCCTCAGCCACTTTCTGCCAATGTACATGCAGGTGTGTGCATAGAGTAAGCAAAGAATTATACTTAGCCAACAATTTGTGAGGACAGAGTTCTTTAAAATCTCATACAATATAATGCATTTATCAGTTGCTTTTATACTCATTTTCTCTTTCCTTGAACTTAATTCTCTAACAAAGAGAAAAAGATGAGAAAAAAAGGAAGAGTAGCCATTCAAGATAATACACCTATAAAAGTAAGAAGGTTAAAAAGTGATGGGCATGACCTGTATTAAACCTAGGAAATAATTTCATAAAGATATAAACTGCAATGTCAACACTCTCCAAGTTAAAATATGAATTTCAAGCAGTCTCAATAAAAATTCAAACAGGATCTTTTAGAACTATTGGAAATGATTCTACAATTCAGATGTGTGTGAATATGATAAAAATAGCAAAGTTTTTTTTCACACATGTATGTTCTATTTATTTCACTTAAGAGTATGGCCTCATTGTGCATCCATTTAGTTATAAATGTCTCTAGTTTCTCATTTTTTATGGTTAGTGGTACTCCATTTTATAAAAACAAAAAAACAAAAAAACATCTTTTTTATCCAGTCAAAGAAGTAGAAACAGCAAACAAACACATGGAAAAAATGTTGGACATACTGGTCATCGAGAGATGCAAATGAAAACAATGCTGAGACTCCACGTCACTGCAGGAAGAATGGCTGCCGCCAAGAAATCAACCAATAACAAATGCTGGCGGGTCCATGGCGAAAAGGAATCCCTCTCCACTGTTGGTGGGAGCGTAGACTGGCGCGACTGCTGTGGGAGATCAGGGTGGAGACCCCCAGAAAACTAGGACCAGAGGTCCCACTTGACCCAGCCATCCCCCTGCTGGCCATCTTCCCAGAAGACTCAAAAACTTCACACCATAGCAATACATGTGCATCAATGTCCACAGCAGCACAGCCTGCGACAGCCGAATCTTGGAAACAGCCCAAATGCCCACCGACTAGTGACAAGTTACATTTTTGTAAGGGGTTACAAAAGACTGTTGATAAGCTTTCTTTCTTTTTTTTTCTTTATATATCCTTTTATTGGTACATTTTAGGTATAAAATATAATGATATCCAACATTGGAAATTTGCACCTTTACATAATCTCATGGTTCTTATATTTTCCCCCTTCCCCTGCTCTCCCTTCAACCCTGCCATCCCTGCATATTTACAGAGACTTTGTTTGCTTTTTTAAAATTTTCTCATATTAATTCCTTTCCTTTCTTTCCTTTCCCCTAGCCCTCCCAATTCCCCTTCCCCTTTGCCCCTTTTCTTCCTATTTCACATTATCTATTATACCTTTTAGTCCTTATTTACACTTTCAGTTTCTCACACTAGAGAAACTATTCGCTATTTACATGTGTGTCCTATTTATTTCACTTAAGAGTATCGCCTCAATGTGCATCCATTTAGCAATAAATGTCCCCAATTTCTCATTTTTTATGGCTGAGTAGTACTCCATTTTATTAAAAAAAAAACCACAATTTCTTTATCCAGTTTACAGTTGATGGGCATCTGGGCTGTCTCCAAGTTTCACCCACTACAAGCTGTGCTGCCACAAACATGGGTGCACACACATCACTGTGGCATGACTCCCCCAATTCCTCAGGGAAGACACCTACCATGGGAACACCTGGGCCAAATGGGACCTCCAGTCCCAGTTCCCCGAGGCATCTCCACACCACTCTCCACAGCGGCTGTCCCAGTCGACACTCACACCAGCAATGGAGCACTGTTCCTCCTTCCAGACAGCCCCACCAGCATTTGTCATTGGCTGACACACACACACACACACACACACACACACACACACACCCAACAGCAGCCATTCCCTCTGGGGCGAGATGGAATCCCAGTGCTGCTCCCACTTGCACCTCTTCAATGATGAGTGACTCCGAACATCTCACACGTTCACTTGCTATCTCTGCCTCTCTGTCTGAGAAATGTCTGTTCATTGTAGATGCCCATTTTTGGATCGGGTCTTTAAATTTGGGAGGTCTGATTTTTTTAAGTTCATTATAGGTTCTAGATAGTAGCCCTTTGTCTGAGGAACAACAGGTGAAAATTTTTTCTCACATTGTGGGTTGTCTCTTCACACTGTTGGTGGTTTCTCTTGCTGCACAGAAGCTTTTTAATAAGAAGAGATCTCACTTGTTGATTGTTTGTGCTAGCTCATGGGCAACTGAGGTTTTGTTCATAAAATCTTTTCCTACACCAAAGTCTTCAAGAGTTCTGCCTAACCTCTGTTCCATTTGATTCAGCTTTTCTGTTTTAATATTTAGAGCTTTAATCCATTTTGATTTTAGTTTAGTGCTGGTGAAAGATAATAGGTCTAGTTTTAGTCTTTGGTAAGTTGAAACCCAATTTTTCCAGTACCATTTATTAAAGAGGCTATCTTTCCTCCAGTGGGAGTTTTTGGCTCCTTTGTCGAAGAGGAGATGGCCGAGTGTGTCTAGAGCTATTTCTGCATCTTCTAATCTGTTCTACTAGTCCTCAGGTATGTTCCTTTGCCAGCAACATGCTGTTTTTATCACAATAGCTTTGTAGTATAGTTTCAAGATGGGGGTTGTAATACCCCCTGCCATGTCTCTGTTACCTAGAATTGCTTTTGCTATTCTGGGTCTCTTCTTGTTCCAAATGAATTTTTGGATTGTTTTCTCAAGGTCCGTGAAGTATGATGCTGGGATCTCAATTGGGATTGCATTAAATCTATATAACAGTTTTGGAAGTATGGCCATTTTAACTAGGTCGATCCTTCCTACCCAGGAGCAAGGGATGTCTTTCCATTTTCTCATATCATCATGAATCTGTTTTTCAGAGTGCTATAGTTTTCAGAGAAGAGGTGTTCGATTTCTTTCATTAGGTCGATTCCTAGGTATTTCAATTTTTTGGGTGCTATTCTGAAAGGAATTGTTTGCCCTATTTCTCTCTCAGTGAGTCTCTTGTTTGTGTAAAGGAAAGCTTTTGATTTTTGTATGTTGACCATGTGTCCAGCTACTTTACTGAATTTACTCATTAAGTGTAGAAGACTTTTGGTGGAGTTCTTGGAGTGTTCTATATAGAGTATCATGTCATCTGCAAATAATGACAATTTGACTTCTTCATTTCCTATTTTTATTCCTTTTATTTCTTCCTCTTGTCTAATTGATGTGGCTAATGTTTCCAAAACTATATTGAACAAGAGTGGTGATAGTGGACATTCTTGTCTTGTTCCTGATTTGAGTGTGAAGGATTTCAGTTTTTGACCATTTAGTGTGATATTGGCTGTTGGTTTTTCACAGATGGCTTTTATCAGATCGAGGTAGAGACTGTCTATTCCAATTTTGTACAGGGTTTTTATCATAAATGCATGTTGGATTTTGTCAAATGTTTTTTCTGCATCTATTTAGATGATCATATGGTTTTTGTCCTTGGCTCTGTGGATATAGTGTATTACATTAACTGATTTGCTTATGTTCAACCATCCCTGCATCCCTGGGATGAATCCCACTTGGTCAGGGTATATGATCGTCTTGACGATCTTCTGCATTCTATTTGCCAGTATCTTATTAAGGATTTTTGCATCTATGTTCATTAGTGAGATTGGTCTATAGTTCTCTTTTTCATTTGGGCCTTTCTCTGCTTTGGGGATCAAGGAGATGCTGCATCCAAGAATGAATTCGGGAGTATTGCTTCCATTTCAATTTAGTTGAAGAGTTTAAACAGTAGTGGCAGTAGTTCCTCTCTATATGTCTTGTAGAATTCAGCAGTGAAGCCATCAGGACCTGGGTTTTTCTTAGTTTGGTAAGTTTTTAATTATGTTTTCAATTTCATTGATTGATATTGGGTTGTTTAGGATTCTTAGGTCTTCTTCATTCAACTTTG